>NC_091432.1:133892731-134251198 GCF_964237555.1 Oryctolagus cuniculus
ACATCATGCTGAGTGAAATAAGCCCATGGGAAAAAAAAAAAAGCCCATGAAAGTATCTCAGGCATGGAAAGCCAAGAAACTGTGGCAAAAAATAACCTAAATGAAAGATCTCTGTGAGTGAGATCTTGGTGGAAAGAAGGGGCCATCAAAGAAGGAGGTACCTTTCTTTGAAGGGAGGAGAGAACTTCCACTTTGATTATGGCCTTGTCTAAATGAGTTTGGAGTTTGTGAATTCAAGAAGCTTCCATAGCCTTGGCAGCTCATGACAAGAGCCTCAGGTGATTACTGATGTCATAAATAAGAGTGTCAATTGTTAAGTCAACAATCAACAATCATTGTGCACTTGCTCCCCATGTAGGACCTCTGTCCTTAATGTGTTGTACTATGAGAATTAACAGTAAAACTAATCTTCAAACAGTAGTTTATACTTTGTGTGTCTGTGTGGGTGTAAACTGTTGAAATCTTTACTCAGTATGGAGTTGATCTTCTGTATATAAAGATAATTAAAAATGAATCTTTTTTTTCTTTTCTTTTCTTTCTTTTTTTTTTTTTTGAAAGGCAGAGTTAGACAGTGAGAGAGAGAGACAGAGAGAAAGGTCTTCCTTTTCCGTTGATTCACCCCTCAGTGGCCGCTGCAGCCGGCACACTGTGGCCAGCGCACCTCACTGATCCGAAGCCAGGAGCCAGGTGCTTCTCCTGGTCTCCCACGCAAGTGCAGGGTCCAAGGACTTGGGCCATCCTCCACTGCACTCCTGGGCCACAGCAGAGAGCTAGACTGGAAGAGGAGCAACAGGGACAGAATCCAGCACCCCAACCGGGACTAGAACCTGGGGTGCCGGCTCCACAGGCCAAGGATTAGCCTATTGAGTCATGGTGACGGCCTAAAAGTGAATCTTAATGAAGAATGGGGTGGGAGAGGCAGTAGGAAATGTGGTGGTTTGTAGGTGGTTATGGGGGGAAGAACTGCTATAATCCAACAGTTGTACTTTGAAATATATATTTATTAAAGAAAAGTGTTCTTTTAAAAATTATAATATAAAATAAAATAGCATTAAATAAATGAAAAAAAGATACGAGCAAAAAAAGCATAGCATACTCCAGAAAAGTGGGATTGTAGGCATTGAAGGAAATATATGTATCGCTATATTTTTTGAAGATTTCTATTTACTTATTTGAAAGTCAGAGTTACACAGATAGAGAAGGAGAGGCAGAGAAAGAGAGAGAGAGAAAGGTCTTCCATCCACCAGTTCACTCCCTAATTGGTTGCAATGACCAGAGCTGTGCCCATCCAAAGCCAGGAACCAGGAGCTTCTTCCAATCATATTCATCCAGTCATATTTATCATGTACCAATTCATTTTACAAAATCAAAGAAATACCCAAAACACTGAGATGTATATTGTTAACTTTTTCTGAAATATTTATTTTTGAGGGCCAAGATAAATAACAATTTATTGTAGAGAAAAGAAAAAAATCTCATTCAAAACATAGATGTCTATACAACTTTACTATAATCAAGATACATTAACTATAAATTTATATCAATTCATAATTTACCAAATAAAAGATGACTAACAAAGTACACACAGTAGATGACAGTTTGTGGAAAAGATTTTTACCTAATTAATGTCAAGGAATATTGCACCATTGCTCCATTTTCTTTTAAAGATTTATTTACTGGCCGGTGCCGCGGCTCAATAGGCTAATCCTCCGCCTTGTGGCGCCGGCACACCAGATTCTAGTCCCAGTCGGGGCACTGGATTCTGTCCCGTTTGCGCCTCTTCAGGCCAACTCTCTGCTGTGGCCAGGGAGTGCAGTGGAGGATGGCCCAAGTGCTTGGGCTCTACACCCCATGGGAGACTAGGAGAAGCACCTGGCTCCTGCCATAGGATCAGCGCGGTGCGCTGGCCTCAGCACGCCGGCCACGGTGGCCATTGGAGGGTGAACCAACGGCAAAGGAAGACTTTTCTCTCTCTCTCTCTCTCTCACTGTCCACTCTGCCTGTTAAAAAAAAAGAGAGATTTATTTATTTTAGTTGAAAGTCAAAGTTAAACAATGAGAGGAGAGGCAGAGAGAGAGAGAGAGAGAAAGAGAGAGAGAGAGAAAGGTCATCCACCCACTTGTTCACTCCCCAGGTGACTACAATGGCTGGAGCTGGCAGATCCAAAGCCAGGAGCCAGGAGCTTCTTCCTGGTTTCCCATGTGGATGCAGGGGCCCAAGGACTCAGGCTATCTTCTACTGCTTTTCCTGCAGGCACTGGCTTTACCTGCTATACCACAGCACCAGCACAATTGCTCCATTTTCTAAGCACAGGTTGTGTACTCAGTCTTGGAAAACCACAAGCTAGCAAATGTACCGAGAGATGGCTGGTGCCTGGTGTATTTTCAAGGGTCTTTATTTAAGCCTGCTGCCATGGCGTATTCTAATCACTTGCTACTTTCAGGACCAAAAATCATCTGACAGGTCCTGTCCATTTCCTCAGGTCATGCTTGCCAGTTTGTTCTTCTGTACATTTGTACATATTTAAGTGATAGATAAAAGTATTTTCATAAAATTATGATTTTTGAAATGTTGATCTTTCCTATTAACCTACCGAAAAGATTAATGACAAAAATTTTTAAGTGTTACTGAGAATTTCTCTGCAAGTTTTACTGCAGAGAAATGTTCTTTGAAATACCTTCAATGGAAGGAGCTGATATAAAGTTTTAGTTACAATATATAGGAGAAATTAAACCATCATAGGATCTCACTCCCTAGCAAATAAAGTGATCATTTACTTGTAATTAAAGGCTATTAAATCATTAAAATGTACTGTCCAAACTATGGCACTGTCACTTGAAAATTACTTAACCACTCTATTCTGTGTAGTTCTTCACAGCTGTGACATGGTTTAAATTCCATAATGCATTCTCTATGGGAGTCTGCCCAAAGCAAAAATCAAATTTGTCCACCCATTACAAGATGATCCACACATAGAATATTTCCCAACCTGATGATTTTCTTGTTGTAGTTTTTGAAAGGTCATGTTTTCCCCAGGAGAATTCCTCTCTAAAGTTGATTGTGCTTTTCAACCACTTGCATGTCTACAATTTACACGTTGATACTGTTTTGAGTGCTGCCTCCTGCTGGTGAGGCTTGGTATAGCACACAGTGTAGTCTTCGTCTTGGATTCTGTTGGACACTTGGTAGGGGTCAACTCAGAGTACGAACTCTTTGGGCAAGGAGAAGCTTGCACAGCTCTGGACTATTGAGTGTATCAGCACTAAAGGATCCAGTTTGTGGTTCATGCAAATATGATGGTAACCCGATCCCTTCCATGACTTTTCTGGGAGCCAGCTGAGTGTGCTAGCAGTTCCTGCAGGCTCTGGATAAAGGTCTGATGCTGTCCCCCGCTCGTGAACCCCTTAATGTGGAGGAATTTGAAGATGATTGACTGTGGCGACGATCTTGCCCATCATGGGGGATGCTGGGAGAAGCTGGGACTTGGTGATGTGGCTCAACTCAGTGCCAGACACCCTGGGTTCCCTTCACAGTTCAGAGGGCTGTGAGGGACTGAGGGGCTGGGAGCTACTTTCCCACTCCCTTTTGAGGTAAGAGGTGGCAGGAGAGAGGAAGAGATGAGCGGTGTGGTCCAAACACATCACAGGGACCCCACAGGCCATCCCTGTCTCCAGCTCTGCAGCCTCCAAATCCTAGCTGTGTTTCCAGCCCAGAGGAGGTGAGGTTCAATCTGTTTATTGAAAGACATCTTCACAAGTGCAGAGACCATTCAACATTCACATAATGATATAAAATTTTCTTGAGACATTTGATGGAGACATTTTCATTTTAAGGATACTTGATCTCCTTTATATTTTAAGTATTTCTGAAGGGAAGCAAGAAAATAAGTGGTCTATATAATTTCATTCTCATATAAGGGCTTTGAAATGACAATGAATTTAAAACAAAAAATTAATGAGTTAAAGTAAATCTTTACTTAATGTAGGCTAAACTGATCTGTAGATAAAGAGAATTGAAAATGAATCTTGATGTGAATGGAAGGGGAGAGGGAGTGGGAGAGGGGAGGGTTGCGGGTGGGAGGGACGTTATTGGGGGGGAAGCCATTGTAATCCATAAGCTGTACTTTGGAAATTTATATTCATTAAATAAAAGTTAAAAAAATAATGAGTTAAAGTATTGATTTTTGAATGTTAATAAGTGATAACAGAATGTCTAGTTGTTTAGAAACATAAAATGTAAGCGTTATGTTATAACCACCTGTGCTGAATGACCTCCATCTGTCCAGCTGAACCATTTAAAATACTGCATGGCTGCTAAGCGTTAGTGCATTCCCAATACACAGCTGACAGAAATTCTAACTCTCAAGTATATTGCTTTGAAGTTTGCATTTGGCTATAAGACCAAACAAATCATATTTTTCACATTTATTATTAAGGTTACTACATGGTAAGGTAATACTATTTGAAGAAGTATATTAGTAAGTTATTAACAAGGTTTATAAATGGTTGAAATATAGATATGTTGAGAATGAAGAAATTACTACTTTGTACTTTAAAAAATATAATTTAATACAGGTAAATTGTGAATCTTAGAAAAATATTTTAAAGTATAATACATCATGATGAGAATCCATTGTTAATCCAATAGCAACATTCTTTGTAGATGTTTTCCATACATAGTCAGACTTTTTATATAACTGGGACTTTTTTAAGTGAAATACTTTAACTTTTGGCACAGTGTCTGTCAAGAAATTGTGTTAAAAGCTATAAATGTCACATAATATCTTAATTATAGGATTAAATTTATAATTAGAATAGTTTGAAATTATGTTAATGCATTATTAATTGTAGTAAAAATACTCTAAAGTATCTTGGAATATTTATGATTAGATACATCTTTATTTTATGATATAATTTGTACCTAATTTTATGATTTGCTTGAAAAATTACATTATTTCCAAGCTATGAAACCATCACTATATGCCTACATGTATATTATATTCAGAGAACATGCTAAATTACAAGGCTTTATCAATCTGTAATTCATAGCTATTGTGATTCATATTTAGTTTCATTGATAGACACGCAAATTTCCACAGGAAAGCTCAAGATTGAATAACTTCCAATGATCACAATTTTTTTATGTTTTATGTTTTTCTGAGTATGTACATTTGACTTCCAGTTTCCTTACAATTTTTTATTTCTCCTCCTAATCCAGTTTTAATAAGAAAAATCCAGGAACATTTCTAGTTCAGTCAGAGTTCTAAGTGTACCATTCAAATGAAAATGTTGATATAAATATGCAACAACATTATTTTGGTAAAATGTGGATTTACCTTAAATTATCAGAATAAAGTCAAGGCTTAAGGAAAAGTACTACGTACTTGCTTATGAACATTATGTTAAGGAATGGATAAATGGAAATGGCATACAAAGCATTTATATTTATAACAGATGGTAACCATTCATGTTGCTGAATTTAACTCAAGGTAATCTATTCTTAATTAAAAAATATTTGAGCTAGACATTCTATTTTTTTACTTTTATTTAATGAATATAAATTTCCAAAGTACGGCTTCTGGATTACAATGGCTTCCCCCCCATAACGTCCCTCCCACCCGCAACCCTCCCCTTTCCCATTCCCTCTCCCCTTCCATTCACATCAAGATTCATTTTCGATTATCTTAATATACAGAAGATCAGTTTAGCATACATTAAGTAAAGATTTCAACAGTTTGCTCCCACACAGAAACATAAAGTGAAAAATAATAGATGATTTTTTAAATGATGATGAAATCAGATCAGACTTATTGTCATGTTTAATCCCAGTGAGAGTCAAATTGGGAATTGATAATTTCTTTCTTTTTTTTTTTACAGAAGATCAGTTTAGTATACATTAATTAAAGATTTCAACAGTTTGCACCCCCATAGAAACACAAAGTGAAATATACTGTTTGAGTACTCGTTATAGCATTAAGCCTCAATGTACAGCACATTAAGGACAGAGATCCTACATGAGGAGTAAGTGCACAGTGACTCCTGTTGTTGACTTTACAAATTGACACTCCTGTCTATGGCATCAGTAGTCTCCCTATGCACCAGTCATGAGTTTCCAAGGCTATGGAAGCCCCTTGAGTTCTCCGACTCTTATCTTGTTTAGACAAGGTCATAGTCAAAGTGAAGGTTCTCTCCTCCCTTCAGAGAAAGGTACCTTCTTCTTTGAAGACCTGTTCTTTCCACTGGGATCTCACTCACAGAGATCTTTCAATTTAGGTTTTTGTTTGTTTGTTTGTTTTGTTTTTTTGCCAGAGTGTCTTGGCTTTCCATGCCTGAAATACTCTCATGGGCTTTTCAGCCAGATCGGAATGCCTTTAGGGCTGATTCTGAGGCCAGAGTGCTGTTTAGGACATCCGCCATTCTATGAGTCTGCTGAGTATCTCGCTTCCCATGTTGGATCACTCTCCCCTTTATTTATTCTATATCGGTTAGTATTAGCAGGTACTAGACTTGTTTATGTGCTCCCTTTGACTCTTAGTCCTTTCATTATGATCAATTGTGAACTGAAATTGATCACTTGGACTAGTGAGATGGCATTGGTACATGCCACCTTGATGGGATTAAATTGGAGTCCCCTGGTATGTTTCTAACTCTACCATTTGGGGCAAGTCAGCTTGAGCATGTCCCAAATTGCAAAACATTCCGTTTTATTTTAGATTTTTTTAGATTTTTTTTTTTTTTTTTTGACAGGCAGAGTGGACAGTGAGAGAGAGAGACAGAGAGAAAGGTCTTCCTTTGCCGTTGGTTCACCCTCCAATGGCCGCCGCTGCAGCCGGCGCACCGCGCTGATCCTGGCAGGAGCCAGGAGCCAGGTGCTTTTCCTGGTCTCCCATGGGGTGCAGGGCCCAAGCACCTGGGCCATCCTCCACTGCACTCCCTGGCCATAGCAGAGAGCTGGCCTGGAAGAGGGGCAACCGGGACAGAATCCGGCGCCCCAACCGGGACTAGAACCCGGTGTGCCGGCGCCGCAAGGTGGAGGATTAGCCTATTGAGCCACGGCGCCGGCTCGAAACATTCCGTTTTATTAAAAATAGGATTGTCTAGTGATATATACTGTTCTTGAGGTGGCAAAATCATTTTATGGAGATATTTTCATTTAATGAATATTCAAGCTCCTTTACATTGCAGATATTTCTGAAGGGAAGTAAGCACATTAGTTGTCACTTTTGGATCCCATAAGGGCTTCAAAGTGATCGTGAAATAAAAACATAAATAAAGGGGTTTCATAAAGTATGGGTTTCTGAGTACATTAATAATTTATAAAAGCATGTCTAGTTGTTGAGAAATATAAAACATAAACAGTACGTACTTACGGTGTGCCCTGAATGACTTCCATCTGCCCAGCTGAATCAGTGAAATATCTCGTGGCTGCCAAGTGTTAGTACTCTCCCAATGCACAGCTGACATTGGAAAAAATTCTAACCACACAGGGCACTGTGTCACAGTTTGCATTTGTCAAGAAGAGCGACAAAATAAATAAAATATTTGCATTTATTATTAAAGTAGAAATCTGATAACTTTATGTCCAGAAATGCATTTATAAATCATTAATGCAGTATATAAATGGTTGAAATATAGGTATAGGCCAGAGAAGGATCAACCTCAGTTAGTAAACAAAGAAAATGTAGAAATTACTACCTTGTACTTTAAAAATAATATTATTTAAATATATGTAAATTATGAGTCTTGGAAAATATAATACAATTATGGGCATACAGTATGATAATACATCATAACCAGAATCTATTGTTAAACTGACCGCTTCCTTTGCAGATGTTTTCTATTCATATCATTTTTTATGTAACTGGGATTATATTAATGAAATGCATTTTTATCATTCACACAGTATCTGTCAATAAATGGTGTTAGAACTATAAAAATTAAGAGTTATATGATTAGATTTATTATTTGGATAGCTTTAGATCATATTCTTCATGCATCATTATGAATTATAGCAAAAATGCAGGAGTTTAAGTGTCAAAATATTTACAATTGCTATACACATATATTTCCATCTTGTGGTATAATTTGTATGTGATTTTATTCATTGAAAAATTACACTATGTACAAGGGATCCAACCATCACTATGTTTCTCTATGTGTATGGAATTCAGAGAGCATGCTATATTATCACGTACCTTTAATCAATCTGTGATTCACAGATACTGTGATTCATATTTACTTTGTTTACATTTGTAGGCATAATAAATAAATTTTCATACTGAAACTCAAGATGGTTAAATTTCAATGATTCCAAGTATTTCTCCTTATGTTTTCCAGAGTATATGCATTTAGCTTCCGGTTTGCTTGCAACTCTTTTATTTCCTTTCCTAATGCTTTTTACAGAAAATGCTAGAAAAGATGGATTAGTCAGAATTCTAAGTGTGTCATTCAAATTAGAATTTTGAAAAAATATGCAAAATGTTTTTTAAGTAAAATATGAATTTGATTCAAATTCTCAAAGTTAAAACCAAGCCTTAAGGAAAAATACTATTTGCTTGATTATGAACATTAGTGTTAAGGAATTGTTAAGTGGAAATACGCACAACATATATGTGTAACAGATGGTAACAGTTCATGTTGCTGAATATAACTGAGATGGACAAACTATCTTGAATTCAACAAAAATGTATCTGAGATACTTATTCTAATTGATGCCATTATTTAGACAGAAAGAAAGTTGAGATTATAAAAATCAGATTTCCAGGTAATACATGAACAACAATTCATGGAAATATAAGAGATATGAATAATTAGAAAGCATGCTTGAGGAGAGAAATAGCAACAAGTTCATTGACTATGTCTAAATAACTCAGTGTCATTGAATTCTACAATTCAATGGTGATGGGTTTAGAACCCAAATGTTCTATAACAAATAATAGACAGTCTGAACCAGAAAAAGTTATAATTCCTTTCATTTTTCTGGAAAAAGGGATCCTCCAGATTCCTGTTGGTCTATGATTTCAGTCATACTGAGCTCTCAGACTATATAAGGAAGGGCTGCATAAATAAGCATCAATGAATAAAGTGAACTAGATGGTCATTGTGGCAACTTGTCCATGCTTAATGTGGGCAGCTGTGGACTGCAACTAGGATTCTTAGTTGAAATTTCCTTAAGCTTAAATGCAGATGACTGTACTTCTTAAAACACTGCAAAAATCTAACAGCAGCTGCCTGTTAGCTACAGAGTTCATGTATTTGATTACCAAAGGCACAATGGCAACTAATTTCAGATATAGGAATTCATATGCATTTTTCATCATTAAAGCCTCTGAAATTGCTTTATTTATCACTTAAGAAACACCCCACATAATTTCATGATTAGGTTTATGTTTCAGGATTTCGCCTGCCGTATTCCTCCCATTGCCAGTAGCACCCAGTAGTGTTCTTCACTTAAGTAGCTCCTTGCTATAGATTATATATTTAATTCCTAGTTGTGTGGCATCTCTTACAATTTCTCAGAGAAAAGCCATCTCCATTTTGGAGATGGAGGGACTTACATAGTGGCTAGAAATCTAAAGTATGAAAACATTTATTCTCTTTTGTTATCCTTATATAATCAATAAGAAATTAATCTTACTGAAAATGCTTTCATGTATCACCCTTTAAAATGCCCACAGAATGCTGAAAGTTGTAGGCACAATACAGTGGGGATATTGCAAAGGTATTATCCTCATAATTTGTAGGATTCCAAGACAGCTGAAATGAAAAAAGATGTACTGTTTTAGGCAAGGAGAAAATAGCAGAAAAAAGTGGAGAGGTTGCATTCCCAGGGGAGAGTTGGAGACAAAACTGCAGTGGAAATTCTGCAGATGCAAGAGTGACACTATGGCATAGTCCAGAATTTATGCAATGAGCAAAGACACAATCTAGGATCCCACAGCCATGAGCAACAGGACACTGCCAGCTTTGGAGAGTGAAGTGAGAGCAGGCTGCATGCAGCCTTTGACTCTTAGTCCTTTCATTATGATCAATTGTGAACTGAAATTGATCACTTGGACTAGTGAGATGGCATTGGTACATGCCACCTTAATGGGATTAAATTGGAGTCCCCTGGTATGTTTCTAACTCTACCATTTGGGGCAAGTCAGCTTGAGCATGTCCCAAATTGTACATCTCTTCCCTCTCTTATCCCCACTCTTATGTTTAACAGGGATCACATTTCAGTTAAATTTCAACACTTAAGAATAACTGTGTGTTAATTACAGAATTAAACCAGTCATATTAAGTAGAACAGACAAAAAAAACTACTAAGAGGGATAATGTATTAAGTTGTTCATTAACAGTCAGGGCTATGCTGATCAAGTCACCGTTTCTCATAGTAGACATTCTATTTTTTAAAGATTTATTTATTTATTTGAAAGTCAGTTACAGAGAGAGAAGAGAGGCAGAGAGAATGAGAGCAAGAAGTGTTCCATCTGCTGGTTCACTCCCCAGATGGCCACAATGGCTGGAGCTGCGCCTGTCCAAAGCCAGGAGCCGGGAGCTTCTTCTAGGTCTCCCTTGTGGGTGCAAGGGCCCAAGGACTTGAGCCATCTCCCACTGCCTTCCCAGGCCATAGCAGAAAGCTGGATCGAAAGTGGAGCAGCTGGGACTTGAATTGGTGCCCATATGGGATGCCGACGCTTCAGTCCTGGGCGTTAGCGCACTGAACCACAGTGCTGGCCTGAGCTAGACATTCTAACATGCCATTATTTAGATAGGGTAATGGTAATATTACAACAATCAGAATTGCAAGTAATATGTGCAGAACAAAATTTCATGGAAACTGACAAACTGAATAACTGAAAGACAATTGTAAGGCATGGAAATATCTGTTCTCTTTGTTTATCCTTATATAATTAGTAAGGTTAACCTTCTGGAAATGCTTTCATTGGTTACCCTTAAAATGCTCATCAAACTCTGGAAATTGTAGTCACAATACATTGAAAATTTGCCAAAGTATAGTTCTTATAAGTGATATCAATAGCACATAACATACTTTAAAAATCTTTTAGTAAATCAATATATATGAGCTTAACTTTAGGTGCCCTTCCTATTTAAATGTCAAAGTTCTGGGATTAAAAAATCAACATCTCACCAAGAAGTAATAATTCTGAAACTTTATGCTGTCCATCTTGCAAATTATGATTTTGTGGATTTTTTTTGCCTTATGGGCTATCAGAACAGCTTCATGCATTGACTGTATTGATGTAAACTTATAGTTTGATGATATATCACAAATTCCATTAAACTTTTTCACTAAAGAGTGTACAAAATGTCTGAAGAAATTTTTTTCTTTCCAAACCTTGAAAAATATACTTTATCTCTTAACTACATTTAATAGGTTTAGTAAGTTATGATGAAAGGCAGAGAACTCGAGTATTTGGCACTTATCTGTTATAGATAATTTGAGAACATCAATTTTGCAAGGCATGTTGCCAGTTGTATTGGGGAGCAGGGAGTCCACCACTCAGAGACTGAAATAGGGTAAAAAAAAAGATTTTATGGAGGAGTTACAGACTGACCAGCCAGGGACACAGTACAGGTTCTGGAGCTGCACTGTGATGCTGGTTCCCAGTCCAGCAAGGCTTATATGGGGCAAAACCACAATGTGGGTTTCAATTTTCTGGTGTAATAAGCAGGATTTTTCTAATGTGTCTGCATGAGCTAAAGACATGTAATACATTTCTCAGAATTGGCAGAGTTACAGAGGTACTGGCTGTTCTCTAACTAGGAAGTGGTTAGGAAACAGAACATTTCACAGGGTACCTGCAACATACAATTTTTTCTTAACTGAGCAGGCAGGTGTAGGCCATTCCTTGGTCATAAGTATTCAACATGGTGTTTGTACTGCTCCCTCTAACATCAGTAAAATGGCAATGTGAGTGCAGATGTATGGAAATGATAATTCCCTTCTCTGTACATGCAGAACAAAGGACAATGTCTTATGCTTCTGCATTTGACTTAGAATGAGGTATATTTTCCACCAACTCTGCTTCTCATGCCATGTGCTTAGGATTGTAACTGTCTTCTTTAAAACATTTCATTTGTTTTTACTCAATATACTCATTTATTTGTGAAATAAATCAGTACCTTTTTCTAAATATTTGAACAAATTTCGAATATCAAAAATAATTTTTGATAGTCATTATTTTCAAATATCAGAGTGACTCCAAAAACCTCTTTGTTTACTAAGTGTGGAGTTTCAAATGATGAGCTGAGACAACAGGCACCTTCATCTGAAGAGAGCCACCAGATTGAGAGGTAGAGTTACAGACAGTGAAAGGAAGAGACAGAGAGAAAGGTCTTCCTTCTGTTGGTTCACTCCCCAAATGGCCCTAACGGCCTGAGCTGTACCAATCCAACCCAGGAGCCAGGAACTTCTTCCTGGTCTCTGACGTGAGTGTATGGGCCCAAGCACGTGGGCCATCTTCTACTGCTTTTCCAGGCCATAGCAGAGAGCTGGATTGGAAGAGGAGCAGCCAGGACTAGAACCAGTGCCCATATGGGATGCTGGCACCACAGACGGAGGATTAACCTACTGCGCCACAGTGCCAGTCCCACTTCTTTATAATTTTAAAGAATCTCTTGTGTTCAGCCACAGACACTATACTAAAAGGGAATACTGGGAGAAGAATGTGAAAATTTTGAATATTAAGCCAAGAGTTTCTCCCATATGATGTGGGTGTGAATCTATTATAAGAACAACAATATTTATGGTTATATATTTATAGAATATTTCTACAATTGTTTTAAAGTTCTTCTGGACTTCAATTTTTAGAATGATACCAAATTATTTCATTTACTTGTTTCTTCATGAAATATAATCAAGAATTTTTCTTTGAAATGAAGAAAAATATCAGACATAATTGAGTAGCAAATAATTCTGGTAGGTAGCAATTTTCAATAATCAACAAGTGTGGATGCAAATAGTTAAATATAAGCAATATTATGAGCTTAAATTGCAAAACAAGAAATATAAAATTTGATTTTCTTGCTTCAAAAATTAGAATTGTATTTCTGTCATTAAAATGTATTTTACTTTATACACCCATGTCTTATTCTCAAGACATTAAAATGCATCACATTATTATACAAAAGCTGAGAAAAATGTTTCAGCTTGGAATATAAAACATACAGTTGATTAATTATCAACGTTTTCCTGAACAATTTGTAGTACTTGAACTTGCACTTTTAGGTGTAAATATGTTATTCTGAGGAATGTCTTATGACAGAAATATTATTTTAAAGATAGCAGAATATTTTGGATAAATGATCCCAAGGATTTTGTATTCATTTTGCAATCATTACAGCAAACAACCTGCTCGTGGGATTTCTAAACACAGAATGAATTAGAGATCACAACACAGTTTATATTCTCCATGGGAAAAGTAAATGATCTCTCCCCCAGACATCAAATCACAAAATAAGACAGTTCTATTTATTTTTGGTTCTCAGTGGTATATTTATATCTTTGTGATTTATTAACACCAGGCATACTTTAAAAAGTACATTTTATTCAAAAGTTCACATTTGTGCCATCTTTTTTCAATAGCCATCAATATTTATATGATATAATAAAATTTGATGGCCCAGTAAATCTAAAGTGAAAGAATTGAAAAGTAATCTGAATTATGATTTTTATCTCAAAAATGGAAAATGTTTCTAGTGATTAACAGTCCTTTACCTTTCCTCCCATCCCTTTCTTGGAATGAAATTTAGACAAAAAGAATTTTAGTCTTATGCGTTATTGACATTTTCTCAACATTCAATTACTTATTGTTAACTGGCAATTTCTTTTCATTAAACTTTTATTTAATGAATATAAATTTCCAAAGTACAGCTTATGGATTACAATGACTTCCCCCCCATACTGTCCCTCCCACCCGCAACCCTCCCTTTCCCATTCCCTCTCCCCTTCCATTCACATCAAGATTCATTTTTGATTCTCTTAATATACAGAAGATCAGTTTAGCATACATTAAGTAAAGATTTCAACAGTTTGCTCCCACACAGAAACATAAAGTGAAAAATAATAGATGATTTTTAAATGATGATGAAATCAGATCAGACCTATTGTCATGTTTAATCCCAGTGAGAGTCAAGTTGAGAATTGATAATTTCAATCTTTTTTTTTACAGAAGATCAGTTTAGTATACATTAAGTAAAGATTTCAACAGTTTACACCCCCATAGAAACACTAAGTGAAATATACTGTTTGAGTACTTGTTATAGCATTAAATCTCAATGTACAGCACACTAAGGACAAAGATCCTGCATGAGGAGTAAGTGCACAGTGACTCCTCTTGTTGAGTTAACAAATTGTGTATGGCCTCAGTAATCACCCTAGGCTCTTGTCATGAGCTGCCAAGGATATGGAAGCCCCCTGAGTTCACTGACTCTGATCCTATTTAGACAAGGCCATGGTCAAAGTGGAAGTTCTCTCCTCCCTTCAGAGAAAGGTACCTCCTTCTTTGATGACCCATTCTTTCCACTGGGATCTCACTCGTGCAGATCTTTCATTTAGGTTTTTTTTTCCCCCAGAGTGTCTTGGCTTTCCATGCCTAAAATACTCTCATGGGCATTTCAGCCGGATCTGCATGCCTTAAGGGCTGATTATGAGGCCAGAGTGCTGTTTAGGACATTTGCCATTCTATGGGTCTGCTGTGCATCTCACTTCCCATGTTTGATCATTCTCTCCCTTTTTTATTCTATCAGCTAGTATTTGCAGACACTAGTCTTGTTTCTGTGATCCCTTTGGTTCTTAGTCCTATCATTACGATCAATTGTGAACAGAAATTGATCACTGGGACTAGTGAGATGGCATTGGTACATGCCTCGATGGGATTGAATTGGAATCCCCTGGTATGTTTCTAACTCTACCATTTGAGGTAAATCAGCTTGAGCATGTCCCAAATTGCACATCTCTTCCCTCTCTTATTCCCACTCTTATATTTAACAGCGATCACTTTTCAGTGAAGTTTCAGCACTTAAGAAGAATTGTGTATTGATTACAGTATTCAACCAAAAGTATTAAGTAGAACAAACAAAAAAAATACCAAGAGGGATAACATATTAAGTTGTTCATCAACAGTCAGGGTGAGGGCTGATCAAGTCACCATTTCTCATAGTGTTCATTTCACTTTAACAGGTTTCCTTTTTGGTGCTCAGTTAGTTGTCACCTATCAAAGAGAACAAGTGGTATTTGTCCCTTTGGGATTGGCTTATTTCACTCAACATAATGTTTTCCAAATTCCTAACAGGGATCACTTTTCAGTTAAAATTGAAACACCTAAGAATAATTGTGTGTTAATTACAGAGTTCAACCAATGGTACTAGAGCAAAAAAAAAAAATACTAAAATGGATAAAGTATTACATTGTACATCAACTGTCAGGACTATAGATCTCCATTACAGTTATAGGATAAGATAGTCATTAACATAAATCCCAAGTACAGTTATTTTTAGTAAACTTAAATCAACTTGCTATTATTATCATATTATATTATTATATATTATATAATGTAATATATAATAAAATATAGTAATATATTATTATAGAATATATAATAAAATATATTGTGTTATATAATATAGTATATTATAATTATATAAGTATATTATAATATAGTGTATATTATATTAATAATATAATAGATTATAATATAAATATACTATATTATACTATATTATAGTATATAATATATAATATTTATAATATATTATATGTTATATAATATAGTATATTATGATATGCTTATAATATTATGTATTATATTATTAAATTGATATGTATTATTATATTATATATTATTTATTATTGTATTATTCACTCAACAAGTTATTCTAGATGCAAATAGAGGATCTGTTTTGGAGCAATGCTCACCTGCCAGTTTTCAAAGATTTTACCAGAAAGAATACTTTGATATTAGGATTATTTTAATAGGTATATGTCATAGAATGATCATTGTATTCTAAGAGAAAATAGCTTTTATTCAGATGATGCTATGCCTAAGCTTTGCCATTTCATGAGTATACATCCATGAGCAAATGATTTACTTACCTCTTCATGCCACAGTTCCATTTTATTTGAAGTTAAGATAATAGCAGTTATCTTGTTGTTTTCTGAAAACATAAAATGCTGGAAACATTGCCTGGCATAGGATAAATATTAACTATTATTATATATTCACATTTTTCCTAACTAAAGATATTTATGTGCTTGTCATTTTCTATATAATATTAAGGCAAACAAATAGGTATAACCTCATACTTTAAAGTATAAATTCAATTTTATATTTATATTTATAGTTTGAAACTCTATATTTCTCAACACAAGCTAGGTTCAACTCTAGTTTCATTTGATTAATAAACCATCTCCTACTAATTTCTTGTGTACTATAACTTAGTAATTCATCTGCTCTTTGTAATGGTAGTTGCATTTTTTTTTTTTTTTGCAGAAGAGTAAACTGAATTATGCCGTTTTGCTGAAAAGTAATTGTTAGGTTAAATTTAGTATTTAAAGAAAGAGAATTCTATGGCAGCAATCTTAAACTGGTACATTAATGTTTGGTAAATAGATTGAAATCTTGCTGATTATATGTATGTGTGCATATGTATATTTGTGTGTGTGTGTTTGCTCAATTTATACTACAATAAAGTAATTTTCTCTTTGTATGTATGTGACTAGCAATAAAGAGAATACATTTCCAATGAGTCAGGGGCTACTGATTCATCACATATGTTCCTTTGCTGTACTAAATTAGAAATGAGTGTGAATTTTAAGAAACAATTTAAAGATGGACTATGATATATTAAAGATGCTTACCATAACTATAAGTCAACCACCAAAATTAAAAGGGAGCTATTCCAAACATCCACAAAAGTAGAAAATGGAATCACAGATATCAACATAATACAAAATTTTACCAAAAATACACACGATAAAATACAAAGGAAGTAATGAAATCTAAGACTGAATGTAAGCATATAAGTAATATGACTAAGCATTTATGGTGTGAAAGCAAATTAAATGTCAGAGCTTAACAGAACAAATATAAAAGACAAAAATGCATGTTACTCAGAATAAATATGTTAAATGTAAAACGTAAATGTGGGAAAAGTAAAGGACCCTCTGCAAATACTAGTGAAAACAGGCCCTGTATCTGTACTGAACAATAGCAGTTTCATAGCAAAGGATATACTTAATATTAATTGAGTATATTTGTCAGTTGTACAGGAGACAGCTAATTAAAAGTTCCTAACAGTCTTAGGGGTTGATGCTGCTAATAATGAGTCTTCAAAACAAGGGGCCGGTGCTATGATTAAAGCCATGGCCTGAAGTGCTGGCATCCCATATGGACTCCAGATAAATTAGAGGGACACGGTGGATTTACATGGAGGGTGTGGGCGTGCATGAATAAGCAGCTGGGAGTCTTCACACCAGCTTTGGAGAGAAGTGAGAAGAGACTGCAATAGCCCAAGATACCCCAAGTCCTTGGGCCCTTGTGCCCATGTGGGAGACTTTGAAGAAGCTCCTGGCTCCTGGCTTCAGATCTGCTCAGCTCTGGCCATTGTGGTCATTTGGGGAGTGAACCAGTGGATAGAAGATCTCTCTCTCACTCTCTCTCTCTCTCTCTCTCTGGCTCTACCTCTCTCTGTAACTCTGACTTTCAAATAAAATAAAAAACAAATAAATAAAAGAATGTCAGAGAGATAGGTAGAATATGAGAGACAGACCAAAAGAGAAAGTAACAGACATGATTTATTATGAAAATGATAACACTAGGAGTTAATGATTCCTGAGTAATTTGAACATTCCAATTGCTAGCATGCATTCCAGAAAGGACAGGAAGTTGAGAATTCTACAAAAAATAAAGCAAAATAAGATGAATCCAGTTTTTGCAACCAATGGCATAAACTGGATTTGCATATTGTACATAGCTTTAATATTTATTCATTATTTATTTGAAAGTCAGAGTTACACAGCCAGAGGAGAGGTCGAGAGAGGGAGAGGTAAGTCTTCCATCCACTGCTTCATTCCCCAGTTGGCCCCAACAGCTGGAACTGTGCCAATCTGAGGCCAGGAGTCAGGATCCTCTTCCAGGTCTCCAGCCCGGGTGCAGGGGCCCAAGGACTTGGGCCATTTTGGACTGCTTTCCCAGGCCATAGCAGAGAGCTGATTTGGAAGTGGAGCAACCAGGTCTTGAACCATTGCCCATACGGGATGCCAGCATTGCAGCCAGAAGCATTACCCACTATGCCACAGCTCCAGCCCCAATAAAACAAATAATAACTATCAAAAGATATGATATATAAAATTGTGATTTTTATGAGTAGATATGAGTAATTTGGTCAGAAAAATCATAGAATTCATTTCAGGTAATAAGATAATAACAAAAAATTGTCAAAAAGTTTCATTTACAAAAGTATACAGAAAATGGACGGGGTATTAGTCTGTAGCAGTTCATGCTCCTTAGCATAATAATTCTAAAGCAAAAATGTGTATTTGAATGTATTTAAAGTTTCCATATAAACAGTCAATTATGCAGCCTCCAATAGCACAAAATTTTTTAAAGCATATGTGAACTTGGAAGATGAAAGTCTATTATTCCACCATGGTTATCATGAAAACATTCAGAAAATGTCCAAAATCTCAATGTAGAACACACCATGCCTCCTAGGAAAATACATGTGAAGGGAATAAGGCTGTATAGGGAAGAACTACAGGTCAGAGAAAATGAAAAACTCAACTTTTTGTAACTAAAAGAGAATGAGAATTGAAAAAAAAGTATCAGCTGGAACCAAAATCAATAAAAAGTAGGGCCTAGTTGCTTAAGAATATTATGATATGGGCCAGCGCTGCGGCTCAATAGGCTAATCCTCTTCCTTTCGGCACCAGCACACCGGGTTCTAGTCCCAGTCAGGGTGCCGGATTCTGTCCCGGTTGCCCCTCTTCCAGGCCAGCTCTCTGCTGTGGCCCGGGAGTGCGGTGGAGCATGGCCCAAGTGCTTGGACCCTGCACCCCATGGGAGACCAGGATAAGTACCTGGCTCCTGCCATAGGATCAGCGCGGTGCGCGGCTGCAGCACGCTGGCTGCGGTGGCCATTGGAGGGTGAACCAATGGCAAAGGGAGACCTTTCTGTCTCTCTCTCTCACTGTCCACTCTGCCTGTCAAAAAAAAAGGAATATTATGATATGAAATTTGCTATAAAACTTCCAGAATGGGCCAGGACTTGAAGATATCACAAATAAAACAAAATAATTTGACATATAAGAGAATAAAAATTGTCAAAACTGCCATTTCAAAAATCCCCAAGTGTCATAGCAGATAGATATACAGGAAAGGGCAGTTTAAAACACTGATTGTTGGAGAATTTCAATACTACAAGAACACCTTCATTGTTTGACATCACTAAACAGTTTTAAAAAAATCTAGAGGCCTGAGCCACAGCTCACTAGGGTAATCCTCTGCCTGCCATACCAGTACTCTGGGTTATAGTCCCAGTTAGGGCACCAGATTCTGTCCCAGTTGCTCCTCTTCCAGTCCAGCTCTCTGCTGTGGCCCGGGAAGGCAGTGAAGGATGGCCCAAGTGCTTGGGCCCTGCACCCGCATGGGAGACCAGGAGGAAATACCTGGCTCCTGGCTTCAGATTGGCACAGCATGCCACCTGTAGCAGCCATTTGGGGGGTGAACCAACAGAAGGAAGACCTTTCTCTCTATCTCACTATCAAAAAAAAATAAAAATAAAAAATCTATAAATATGTATTTCTTAAAAACAAATTTTATGACACTTGTACCTGCTGAAATCTGAAAATCACTAACAGAAGTTTCTAGAACAACATCTACAATGGGCAGGGAGTTGATTGCATCCTAATCAAAAAGCATGCCCTCATGATAATGTTCCACATGTGAAAAAGGCATAAAGCATGTTTCTCATAATCCAAAGAGTTTATGATAATAAATTTGATTTTAAAACAAAAATATAAATCATACTTTGTATATCATATTCTGATTGATATCAGAAAAATTTTTCAGAGAAGTCCCAGAACTCCAAGTTGACACATAGGTTATTATTGGAAAATATCCTAAATAGAATTTAGAATTATATTTAAAAATGGAGAAATTTAAATCTAGATATGTTTGCCTAGAAAAGATAATTTCATCCTATGATACCAAAATCTGAATCTAAAATAAGAAAAAAAATTAATGTTAACATTTAATTTTGTTCCATGAATCTACTTAAGTTTTATTGAAACATCTCCCTTTCCGTATCTGTTTCACTCTCTATATAGTTTCAGATCAATAAATCCTTTAAAATTTTTTATTTTAAAGTCTACTAAATCTATGAAAGATAAAACAATATTTCTGCTTTTTAAAAGATTTTATTTATTTATTTGAGATGTAGAGGTACAGACAGAAATAGGAAGAGAACAAAAGGCCTTCCATCTGCTGGTTCATTCCACAAATGGCTGCGATGGCTGGAGCTGAACCCGGGAGTCAGGAGCTTCTTCCAGGTCTCCCTTGTCAATGTAGGGCTCACGGACTTGGGCCATCTTCTACTGTACTCTCAGGCCATAGAAGAGAGCTGGTCAGAACAAGAACATCTCGGACATGAATCAGCACTGGGATGCCTGAACCACAGGTGGAAGTTTAGCCTACTATTATGCCACAGCGTTGACCCCAAAACAATATTACTTCTAAATGACAGAGTTCCTTGTACTACACTTGATCTTAGCCAAAAGGCCGAGAAGCGATTAAATGACAGAGTTCCTTGTGACAATATTTCTCTGAGATTTGTAAACATGAAACCTATGAGAAAGTCCTTCAGAATTTTCAGTAAATGGATGAAACTAAAATGAAATATCCAATCAAAATTTCTTTGTTTACATATTTGGTATTGGTTTTTATTAGGATATCAAAAATTTGTGCAGGTGAATAGAATAAAATTAAGAGAAAATTGATACAGGAAAATGGCATGAAAAGACAAGATGAAATTATATAGAAATTACTAAACGGAATTTCTCTATGAGCAATAAGATTGGTAAATGGATCTAAGTATATGCTGATAAATAATTCAATAAATGTACGGTTCAAAGCATTTAAAGAAAGTTGCAAGAATTTGAGTCATAAAATATCACTCACTTAACAGAATAATGTTAAGAAATACACCATTTTAAAGCCACTATGGAAGACAGTTTGGACATCCCACTCCTTGGAATTTACCCAAGGGAAATTAAATCAGCAAGTAAAAGAGCTAACTGCACCTCCATGTTTATTGCAACTCAATTCACAATAGCTGTCATATGGAATCAGCCTAAATGCCCATAAACAGAAGACTGGATAAAGAATTTATGGGATATGTACTCTATGGATAACTACACAGCAGTAAAAAAAAACAAAATTAAATCTGGTCATTTGTTACAAAGTGGAGGAATCTGGAAAACATACTGTGTGAAATAAACCAATCCCAAATTCCTAACAGGGATCACTTTTCAGTTAAATTTAAACACCTAAGAATAATTGTGTGTTAATTACAGAATTCAACCAATGGAAATTGGAAAACATTATGCTGACTGAAATAAGCCAATCCCAAAGGGACAAATACCATATGTTCTCCCTGATAGTGACAACTAACTGAGCACCAAAAAGGAAACCTGTTAAAGTGAAATGAACACTATGAGAAATGGTGACTTGATCAGTCCTTGCCCTGACTGTTGATGAACAACTTAATATGTTATCCCTCTTAGTATTTTTTTGTTTGTTCTACTTACTTTTGGTTGAATACTGTAATCAATACGCAATTATTCTTAAGTGCTGAAACTTCACTGAAAAGTGATCGCTGTTAAATATAAGAGTGGGAATAAGAGAGGGAAGAGATGTTCAGTTCGGGACATGCTCAAGCTGACTTACCTCAAACGGTAGAGTTAGAAACATACCAGGGGATTCCAATTCAATCCCATCAAGGTGGCATGTACCAATGCCATCTCACTAGTCCCAGTGATCAATTTCTGTTCACAATTGATCATAATGATAGGACTAAGAACCAAAGGGATCACATAAACAAGACTAGTGTCTGCAAATACTAGCTGATAGAATAAAAAAGGGAGAGAACGATCCAACATGGGAAGTGAGATACACAGCAGACCCATAGAATGGCAAATGTCCTAAACAGCATTCTGGCCTCAGAATCAGCCCTTAAGGCATGCGGAACTGGCTGAAAAGCCCATGAGAGTATTTCAGGCATGGAAAGCCAAGACACTCTGGGGAAAAAGAAAACCTAAATGAAAGATCTCCGCGCGTGAGATCCCAGTGGAAATAACAGGTCATCAAAGAAGGAGGTACCTTTCTCTGAAGGGAGGAGAGAACTTCCACTTTGACCATGGCCTTTTCTAAAAATTATCAGAGTCAGTGAACTCAGGGGGCTTCCATATCCTTGGCAGCTCATGACAAGAGCCTAGGGAGATTACTGATGCCATAAACAAGAGTGTCAATTTGTTAAGTCAACAGCAGGAGTCACTGTGCACTTACTCCTCATGTAGGATCTCTGTCCTTAATGTGTTGTACAATGTGAATGAATGCTGTAACTAGAACTCAAACAGTACTTTACACTTAGTGCTACTGTGTGGGTGCAAACTGTTGAAATCTTTACTTAATATACACTAAACTGATCTTCTGTATATAAAGAGCATTGAAAATGAATCTTGATGTGAATGGAAGGGGAGAGGGAGCAGGAAAGGGGAGGGTTGCAGGTGGGCGGGAAGTTGGGGGGGGAGCCATTGTAATCCATAAGCTGTACTTTGGAAATTTATATTCATTAAATAAAAGTTAAAAAAAGAAATAAACCAATCCAAAAGGGACAAATATCATATATTCTCCCTGATCTGTGACAACTAACTGAGCACCTAAAAGGAAACATGTAGAAGTAAAATTGACACTATGAGAAGCAATGACTTGATCAGCCCTTGTCTTGACTGTCAGTTATTTGATAGTAACAGTAAAAATGTAGCTGGTACATATGGATTTTTGTGAAAAATAGCTTATCACATCTACATGAAAAATAGAAAATAACTTGTAATGAGGTGAGAAGAATGTTTATCAGACCATGCCACTGGTGTTACTGCCTGAGAACCTCAGAGTCCCTCTCAACATGAGTCTGGCCTGAAGCACTAGTGGGGAGCAAGGTGTCCACATAACCCTGTGAAAGGAGCATACACTGTGTTCCTTCCCTCTCTCCTGGTGGTGAGTAGGGAGGAAGCACCATCTTAATAAAGTGAGTAGAGGTTGCTGTGTCCCAGGGGCAACTGGGGGATTTGATCATAGCGATAAATCCATGGTCCCCATTTACTCTGGGTTTCTCCTGGAGGGAATGGGGTGCAGGGTGTCCACTTATGCATGTGAAGCATTCCCCTCCCCTCACTCTATCAGGATACCTGGACTCAACTTGCCAAGTCAGAGCACAGACAAACCTGTGTTATGCAGACAGCTAGCTGTTGGAAAGCCACAGCTGTCATGGTAGACAGGGAGGCTTACAGGGCTGAGAGTGAATAAGTGCTCACTGTGACTATGGGAATTCTCTGACTTTATAATAGGGTATGTAGTGTGGCTGGGTTTTTAGGCAATCACTGCATATGACTTCAGAGGCTGAAGTTCTTGGATGGATTATCACACAGGGTTACCTGCTCACACTGAGCATTGCATACTCTTTGTGATGCATGTGACTGTGGGTGGGGTACATGGGCACTGTGGGCTCTTCCTGGATAGTTGTTGCTTCACCTTGGCAGAGAGGTTGAGGCCAATCACCATGATTATAGCCTCTCACCTGCTGATAATAAAATCTATCATGCTCAAGTCGGGTGTACACCTGCCCCTTGACTCACCCTTGAGCACTAGCTGGAGTTCCCTGGCCCAACTCAGTACAGGCTTCTGAGTATCCACTGAAGGATCTGACACTCGAATAAGTTGGAGACATATTTCAAAGACAAAAACCCTCATAGAAGAAAACCAAAATATGTTTCCACAAATATCTAAGAAATGTAAGTATACAAAAAACATGAACAATGAAGACAATATGACACTGCAAAAGGACACCACTTCAATATAAGAATATGAAGATGAAGAGATTGATCAAATGCCTAAAAAGGAATGAAAAACAATAATCAAATGTTTACTCAAAAATACGGAGGAGCAAATACAAGAAGTGAATAAATCTATACATGACGTGGATGAGAAAACCTGCTGGGAGTTGGAGATAGTGAAAAGAAAGCAAATTGAAATATTAGAGGGGCCAGAACAGTGGTATAGCAGGTATAGCTACTGCCTGCAATGCTGTAATCCCGTATGGGCACTGGTTTGAGTCCCATCTGCTCAACTTCCAACCCAACTCCCAGCTAATATGCCTGGGAAAGTAATGAGAATGACTGAAGTCCTTGGGCCCCTGCACCCATGAGGGTGATCCAGAAGAAGCTCCTGGCTCCTAGCTTCTAATTGGCCCAGCTGCAGCAGTTGCAGCTGTTTGGGGACTGAAACAGCAGATGGAAGACCTCTCTTTCTAGTTGTCTCTGCTTTTCTGTAACACTGCAATTCAAATAAATAATAAAAATATTTTAATAGAAATATTAGATGAATTTGATACCTCAAATAAAAATATAGTGGAAAATCTTAAAGACTCAGTGAGGCTGAATAAAGAACAGTTGATCTAGAAGACAAAATATGGAAAAAAACTAGGAAAATCAAAAATAATTTTCAAAACCTTTGGGATTGGGCACCAGGTTCTAGTCCCGGTTGCTCCTCTTCCAGTCCAGCTCTCTGCTGTGGCCCGGGAGTGCAGTGGAGGATGGACCAGGTGTTTGGGCCCCTGCGCCTGCATGGGAGACCAGGAAGAAGCACCTGATTTTTCTAGTAGCCGAGAGCCTATGCACCAGTGTTGTAAAGTGAGGTGAGAACAGACCATAGCAGCCCAAGCAAATGGCAATAAAGCTGAAGGAAGAGCCTAGAGGGAACATGGCATGGTGCCACATGAGGGACAGTATATGTGCCAAAGCAGAAGGGGGAAAAAAAGGAGGGACATATTTCTCTCCTCGATCACTTTACAATGCCATACTGTAACAATCCAATAGAATGAGTGCCATTTTGGAAATATGTAACAGCTGTGCCAGCTCATGTCCATGCTCAGCAAGCAGCCAAGTGGAGACACTTGACTCTTTAGTGAAGAACAGACAGGGGCCAAGGCTCTCATGACAGGGAGACTTGTGTGTGAGACCATGACAACAACAACAACAAAAAACTGTGTGGGAGGACTCATGGTGTGGCTGGGACTTTGGGCAGTCACTGTGGGTGTCTCCACACAATCAGGGTTTCCTGGTTACCTGATGAGGGGCATTTCTGGGGAAGCTGAGCTTACACTGAGGACTGCTGTGTGATCCTTGGGACACAGTAGATGCATATTATACCTACAGGGGCTAGCACACAGGCACTGGTCTCTTTTGAGGAGAAGAGATAAGCTGAACTGAATAAAACTCCATTCTGTTTTTTTTTTTAAAGAGATTTACCGTGTCAATCTTGTGTGTGTCACTTTAGACACAACCTTCACCCTGGAGAACTGAAATGAGCTCCCTGGCCACACCCATGCTACATTTGAAGATAGTCCCTGAAAGCAGACACTCCACTTACATAGAGAGGCATAGTACAAGATAAAAGCCTCCAAAGAGAAAAACAAGCAAGTATCTCCACAAATGCCAAATAACAAATGCACCAATTCAACAAACAGGAATAAGAAAGGCAACATGATGCCACCAAAAGAATACTATATTGAGAAGATGATGAGATTGGATAAATGCCAGAAATGGAATTCAAAAAATTGATCATAAGATTACATAGAAGTAATCAGATGCAAATGCAAGAACTACAGAATCTGTACATGACATGAAAGAAAATTTCTCTCAATAAATTAAGATCTTAAAGAGAAATTAAAATGAAGAATAGAATACCGTATAACAATTTAAAAATGCAGTGGATAGCCTTAACAACAGAATCAGTGAAGCAGAAGAAAAAATATCTGACTTAGAAGATTCTAAGATTGCATAATTGCAGAAGGAAAGGGACACCAAGTAAAGGAAGTGCATAGAACTCCTAATAGACATGACACATGGTCATCACTATGAAAGGTAAAGGAAGAAACTCTCCCAGTTAGAGTTCAAAGGAAATTCAAAGCAAAAAATAGGAATATCTTTGGGAAAATGGCAGGGCAAAATTGTTACTTAGATTGTTACAAAATTGTTACATCTTAAATGTAAATTGTTTCAACTCTCCAGTTAAAAGACACAGATTAGATGAATGAATTAAAAAACAAAACCCATTTATTTGCTGCCTAAAGAAATACATCTCAACAACAAAGATGCATGCAAAATGAAAGGGAAAGGATTAGAAAAGATATCCCATGCCAACAGATGAATAAAGAGCTTGGGTAGCCATCCTAATATCAAACAAAATGGACTTTAAAACAAAAACTGTTAAAAGAGAGAAAGAAGAGAAATTGTAGTTATTAAGGGATCATTTCAGCAGGAAGATGAAACTATAATAAATGCATATGTACCTAATTACAGAGCTCCTGGCTGTTTAAAAGGCATGTTAAAGGATCTAAAGAGAGACACTGACTCTAATACAAGAGTAACGGGGGAATTCAGTACCTCATTTTCAGCAATAAACAGATCAACCAGACAGAAAATCAACAAGGAAACAGCAGATATAATTGACGTTAATAGACCAAATGAACTTAACAGATATCTACAAAACTTTTCATCCTACAGGTGCAGAATACAAATTATTCTCAGCAATGCATGGAACTTTCTCTAGGGTTGATCATAAAGCAAGTCTCAGCAGACTCAAAAAAATAAAAATCATACCATGCATCTTCTTGGACCACACACCAGTGAAGCTGGAAATCAGCAAATCAGGAATCTCTAGAAAATATGCAAGCACTTAGGAGGTTCCGAGATGGTGGAATAGGGAGGGAGCTTACTGATAGCCCAGAAGAAGACAGATTAATAAAAGTGGAGATAGTGTAGTCTCAGCGAAGAGTCAGGGAAAAAATGGCAGACAAAACTCTTCTGTAATTAGAGGGACATGGTGGACTGATGTGGAAGGCACAGGCACCCAAGCTCAGGACTCTAGCTGGTGAAAGCCTCTGCACCAGGGCTGGAAAGAGAGGTGAGATGAGACCACAGTAGCCCAATGCACTGGCAGAAAAGCAGCAGGAAGAGCCTAGAGGGAACGAGGCTTGAAGCCACATGGGGGAAAGTACACCAGCCTAACTAGAGGAGAGAAAAAATAAAAGGGATGGTATGGACATGATTCTCTCTCACAATCACCTTACAAAAGACCATGAGCTGATAGAGCAGACACTGCTTTGGACATACATAACAGCTGTGCCAGCTCCAGGCTGCGCCTCGCAATCAACCAAACAGAAAAACCTCACTCTAGTGGGGAGTAATATCAGGAGACTAAGACCTAGTGAATGTGTGGAGCTGATGAACTGGGACTGTGAAAAAAAAAAAACTGAGGGTGTGTGGGAGAACTCATGGTGTGACTGAGATCTGAGTAGTCTCAGTGGGAACACTAAAAGCTCAGGAAGCCCTGGCTACCTGGTGTAAGACACTGCAGGGGAATCTGAAAATACACTGAGGACTGCACCGATCCTTTGTGTGGTCCTTGGGACAGAGCAGACGAATATTATACCCACTGGGGCTAGCACGCAGGCACTGATTGCCATCAAGGCAAAGAGCTCAGCTGATGGAATTATTTCTCTTCAGATTTAAAAGAGAAAGAGAGAGAGAGAGAGATTGATTTACCAAACCTGGGTATGTCATCTTAGGCACACCCTTAACCCTGGAGAACTGAACAGAGCTCTCTGGCCACATCCACCACAATCCTCTAGAGATTCACTGAAAGCAGACAGTCTGCTTAATCTAGAGTCATAGCATAACGAGAAAAGCCACAGAAAAAGAAAAGAAGAAATCAATTATCTCCACAATTCCAAACAACAAATGCAAAAACCGAGGACAAGAACAAGAAAGACATCATGATGCTCCCAAATGAACATGACACTCCAATACAAGATTATGAAGATGATGAGATAGAAGAAATGCAAGATATGGATTTCAAAAAATGTATAAGAACATTTAGAAGTTATCAAAAACAAATGCATGAACTACAGAAATCCATATAGTACAGCACAGAAAATCTCATGAAAATGAAATCTTAAGGAGGAATCAAAATGAAATGAGGAATTTAGTAGAACATGAAATTGAGATATTGAAGAGAAATCAAAATGAAATGAAGAATTCAATATAACAAATAAAAACACATTTGAGAGCCTTAAAAACAGAATAAGTGAAGCAGAAGAGAGAATATTGGACTTAGAAGACAAAGCACAGGAAAGTATACAGTCAAATCAAAGAAAAGAAGAGGAAATCAGAAATTTAATCTACAGGATACTATTAAAAAACCCAACATTTGATTTCTAGGAGTTCCTGAAGGTGTGGAAAGAGAAAGGATTAGAAGACCTTTTTCGTGAGATACCAGCAAAAAACTTCCCGGGTTTGGAAAAGGACAGAGACATCCAAGTACAGGAAGCACATAGAACCCCCAATAAACATGACCAAAAGAGATCCTCAACACGACACATCGTAATCCAACTCACCACAGTGAAACATAAAGAAAAGATTCTAAAATGTGCACGAGAGATTCTAAAATGTGCAACTCTAGCAGTTAAATACTGATAACTGATTAAGCATTCTTAGCTGTAAAATCATTGAGAAAACCAAATGTTCTCTTGTTATATGCAGACTTCCCAATGCCCTTGGATCAAGAAATCTCCAATGAGTCTGTTTTATAGTTTAGAAGGTGCTAGCTCAGCCTTCATTCTAATGCCTCAGACATTTGTGAGGTAGGACTCCATGCTAACAAATATTGTCCCAAAGTCTTTCAATCTTGGCAAGACCGCCACTCAGATTCAACTCAGGCATCACCACACCACATCTTTTGTGTGGCTTTGGGTATCCCCACATGAAATGCCCCCCTCCCCCATGAAGAATCAATCTGTTGTGGAAAAGTTAGAATCCTGCTCAGATGGCCAGATCCACAACTCATATCACGGCAGACATGATACAAAGAAGAGTTGAGCAGTAATATTCACTCTATCTTCTGAATCTTTGGCAGGATCACAATCACAATGCACTCAAGCTTCTCATACTGTTGTGTCAAACAGTCTAGGGCTGGGAGAGCGGCGGCCCGTAGAGCCACTGCCCCGCTCGCGCTGCTGCTGCTGCCGCGACCGCGTGCGGCCATGTCGGAGGAGAAGCCCAAGGAGGGCGTGAGGACCGAGAATGACCACATTAACCTGAAGGTGGCCGGGCAGGACGGCTCCATGGTGCAGTTCAAGATCAAGAGGCACACCCCACTGAGCAAGCTGATGAAGGCCTACTGCGAGGGCAGGGCTTGTCAATGAGGCAGATTAGATTCAGGTTCGATGGGCACCCAATTAACGAAGCGGACACACCTGCGCAGCTGGAGCTGGACGATGAGGACACCATCGACGTGTTCCAGCAGCAGACGGGCGGCGTGACCAGCCGCTTGCCGGGGCGTGGCCTGTTTTCCATCCTTGTGTTTGCTGTTGAATAGTGACCCCGAGACTGTGCAGTCACAAAGGAGTCTGCAGAAACTCAAGGACATGCAGCGAAGTGACTTCCTCTCTGGCTCAAACTCTCTCTGCAAGGACGAATCCACGACTGAAATGGGGCCAATCAGAATTGTTATCTTTGTTTAGGTAAAATGAGTTTTGGGGGTTTTTCATTTTTATTTGTCCCCTCCTCTGCTCCCCAAACCTGTGGCCCGAGTGTGGGTTCCCGAGGATGGGCCTTGGCTCCCCATGCCAGGCTCGCCTGATTCTGTCTGTAACTCGCGGCTGGGGGGGTGGAAGACAAGGCCTCACTTACACTTGTAGGCATGGGTTGTTGAAATGCTCGATACTGGACATTGAAGCCTGGTCAAGTTTGGTAATGTGGAAGGGAAAATCTGGAACGCTTCTTAAAAAGTAAAAACAAACAAATCTTTTAGTAAAATGGCCCAAGCGCTCTCTGCCCTGCTGAGTGTGGCCCCTTGGGTCCAAGGCCCAGCAGCCCCAGCTAACTCAGCATCTAGTGATTCGTACATGGGCAGAGCCTGGCACACCAAAAATTGGCTTTTTCCCTTTTATTAACATAGAGGAAAGTCATTACCACCTTTCTGCTTTGTTAATAGTATTGTGGTCTCAGATTTCTTCTAGTATTTGCTCTGATGAACAATTATGGTCTCTATATGAAAAAGTAAGGTTAAGTATCAATGACTTTCTGGTTTGTTATTGTGTAGAGAGCCACTTCCGAGGGTGGTGACCTCTGTAACCCATGGGAGAGGACCTCTATGGATCTGTGCTATGCTGCTTTTCAAACACAAACTGACTTTACGCATTAGTAGGGGGTTTCAGTTCTGTGAATGTATTTTTGGATGTGTACCAATTAAAATGTTCATAGTTCTGCCTGTTGTCCTCCTAGAAGGACCACTGCTGCCGGTGGCCTTCTCTGCCTTTTTTATAGTCAGCTGAAGGAGTCCGCATCTCTGGCTTGCTTGAAATCTTGCTGAAGTGGGGGTGTTTGTTGGCTCTGTTTTGTTTACTCGCCAATTTGTACATAACTGTTGTCCTTTCCTACTGTACACAGTAAATATAGTTTGGTAAAAAAAAATAGCCTAGAGTTCAGCATTGGATTATGTGATATCATACTCTGTAGGACTATCCTATATATTCCCTCTTGCATGTAACTGAATTTCTTAGCCACAAAGCCTCTAGTAGTTTCTGCTATTCTGGAGTTCCCATGCTCTTTTACTCTGTCTCTAGACTGGTTGTTCTCTGAGCTACATATTTTTTGATATGAAGATTGTATTGTACAGGAATTGTATCTTTTATCCTTATAATAAGAACCAATGAGAGATACAAAATTTCCAAATGAAATATGAAGTACAGAATGGCAAGTTCCTACAAAAAAAAGAGCATATTTTCCTGTTATTTTTAATATGTTTAGTTCTACATGTCATCCTTTAGGTCCAGGTACCTGCAAGACACCAGAAAATGTCACTTGTATAATTCAGCAACATCTCTAAAGTCATCACATTTTATACTCCTGATTAATCATCTTTTTATATTTGAGATGCAGAGTTACACACACACACACACACAGAGAGAGAGAGAGAGAGAGAGAGAGAGAGAGAGAGAAATCTCCTGTCTGCAGGTTCATTCATCAAATGGCCACAATGAACAAAAAAAAATCAAACGTACACAATGTCTAGAGTTGGGCTGATCCAAAGCCAAGATCCTGAAGCTTCTTCCAGATCCCTCACATGGGTATAGGGGGCTAACAATAGGGCCATCATCCGTTGCTTTTCCAGGAAGATTAGTAGGGAGCTAGGTTAGAAGTAGAGCATCTGGGTCTCAAAACGGCACCCATATGGGAAGCCTACACTTCAGGTGACAGCTTTACCATCTATGACACAGTACCAGACCCCCATCATCAGTCAATATTTGAACAACTGTCTGGATTCCCATGTCTATACCAGCATGAATGGAAATACTGCAGAAATGCCCACCTCTGCATCTTTTGGCTGCACTCTAAATTCAAGTCTCTAACTTCATTTATATCCAAATTGCAAGTATGTTTGCAGATGTTGGTCCCAAATGGAACCTCTCTGTGTGACTGTAGAGCATCCTGGGTGCCCAGTGGGCTTGGCTGCCTATCTTGGAGGGCCCCAGGATATACCTACATGCTTGGAGTGACAAGTTGATCCTGAAAGGTGATAGACCCAGAGACACAGAGAAGAGATGCGTCTTTTTAACCTCTGCTTAGAGCTTGTGAAGACAGTGCTATTCTCACAACCACATTCCAAAGTCCCATATAATCATTTAAATTTCAAACTTTATCACCAAGACATGGTCAGCAGCCACCTTACTATTGTGAAACAAGTGTGGTTTTCTGTTCATACGTTCAGCCTCCACTGAACCTGAACTGGCTTCCTAATGTTTATTCTATGTCAGAGGAATCACCACACCAGTTACTCTTGCTGTTTGCATATGGTTAGTTTCATCCAGACAGTAGTATAAGGAAGTAACAAAGGAATATATTTGGAGGACAAGGAAGCAGGATTTAGTGAATCACTTCTTAATTGTGGATTTTCTGCAGTAATGGAGACAAGCTGTGATGATTTTTCTTGGGCTCCTGGTGGCTCTGACAAACTCCTTCTTGAGATGAGACATGGAGCAAAAAATACCATCAAATATTACATGTTGTCACATATGTTAATTTATTCACTCATAAATCTGAATTCTTGCCCATAACTCCATGTATTAATGGAATTGTGTATATTTTTCATTCTTTTTTTGGTCAGAAATTTGTTTTAATTGTTATACAAAATCAATAATTCATGAAATGTTTCCCCTGTAATTGCATGAATTTCATCTGATTGACTTAAAATTCTCTTTTTAAAAAATTTCATTTAAGTTATACAAATTTCACGTGTCTCATATATATACATACATACATACATACTTAGGAACTTAGCGACATTTCCCCCCTAACCTCCCTCTTGCCCGTGCTCCAACCCTTGCTCCTCCTCCTTCTCACAATAACTGACACTTAGGAAAAGAATATTCAAAATGAAAACTAAAGATAACACAATATTAAAAAATTAAGGGAAAAAAGGACCATTTGGAGCTGTGTCATTCCATTGTAAGGGCAGACGAGGTACAGTTAGTGCTGCTTAATTATTTTCTTAAGGTTCTTTACATTCTGAAAACACAATCTAGTTGATTGCCCTCTCTCATTTAAAATACTTCACCACATTTTTTCTGCAAAACCAGCTAACAAAGCTTAAAAACGGCCTATAAGTCATGCTTAGCATGGAGTTACTCTTCTGATAACCCAAACAGGAGAATATTACTTAATAGGAAATTTCCCCTCATGATTACTGTTTGAAACTATGATTTGGACAGTTACATCAATAATTTCCAACAGATAAAGCTTTGGAGTAAGACACAATAGAACTATGTTTCCTATAATGTATTATATGTATATTATGTATTATACATATATATAACATATATGTATCTATGTATATGTATGTATGACTTATTAGAAATCGTTTCTTTAATTGCACTTTTTTGAAACTTGATAATTTATAACAAAGATTTTGAAATGCAATTCACTGAATTTAAGACAAAATAAGTTGATTAAAATGCACAATAGATTCTACAGTTTGTACACTATGACTCAATTATCCCCAATGTGGAATTTCAGTCACTTACTTAAAGAATCAATCACCCTGGATTATAATACACATCTAGTTTTACCAGCATCAGAGGGAAAAAATTGGAAAAAAGTCCACTGTGGATATTTGCTTCAAGGTATTTCAAAGTTTTAATCCAAATATATCCCTATTGGCATTAATCTCATGGGAAGTATCAAGTTAAGTATTGGTTCATTCAGTACAAACAGCACTGAGTAGCTGCTGTCTTACTTAGAAGCCAACTTGGTAACAGAATTGACACTATACTGGCAATTACTATTAAAGTATAAATCTCTCTAGAGATTTAAAATATTCAGAATTTTGAAATTTCTTTTCAAATGACGTAGGTTTTGTGTTTGTTGGATGTTTGATGTTTTATTTGGGATATTTTAGAGGATAACATAACAAAAGTAGCAAAATACAATGCACAAAACTCTGACTAGATTTTGTATATGTTTAGTGTTTAACTCTGTAAATTACCAAATTTTGCAACTTTCTACTCAATTCTATTTGGCCATGTTATACATGCCAAATTAAAATAACATTAATAATAATGGTATAAAGTCACCTGAACAAAAATAAATCAGAGGCATAAAGATGCAACAGCCTATCATGAAACACATACAGAAAAGATGGATTTTCTTGCCATTTGAAATGCACAGCTATCAAAATTAAAGAAGTCGCACTTCAAGTTTAAAAAAACAAAAACCATGCAGATTTATCACATATTATATAGGTTAAGGCCAAAGATCTTATAGAAATCTTAGAAGTTAATATGTAAATACTAGCAATTTTTAGAATCTTTCTAGCTTAAGGACCTGCACAAGCAATATGTTCTAGTGAGAAAAGTGTTTTTCCTTTTAGGAGATAGCAATAATAATAGTAATAAAACAATGTCCTCAAAAACAGAAATTTAATTCTTCAGACCAAAAACAACACAGAATTAAGAATCACAATCCAACCTTCCAAGGAATAATTCCTGTGAAATGCTATACAATAGCAACACAGGCTTGATCAGCATATCAACTGAAAAATATTTATGATTTTAAAATGCAGTTAAGTAAAAGAAAACCTAGTAATAAAAGTATTCATACGAAATGGCTACAGCTGGAACCATAAAGAATAAGGTATAAAGGGCCATATAAATAACTAAATATTTTATTTTAAAGTAAAAATTACTATAGAGTCAAAAATTGCTTAATACCTCAAGTTGACAAAATCCTGCTTCTGTGTAATTTAAAAACATAATTGCTGCAATCTTCCATTACAAATGCAATCAGAAAAATCCATACTAGGTTTCAACTAGTTGTTTCTAAAGGTACTTTAATCAGGAAAATAGCTTTTTAAACAATGTATTCCAATGATCATTAAATTTCTTTCCAAGCAGATGATTAAAGAAATCTGATGCTAATGGCTGACTGCTGCAACACAAAATTACATACATTAAATAGCTTAACACAACACACAGTATTACACTAAAGTGTTTTTCTCATTTCAAGTTCGTTAAAACTTTAGCAGTACAAATGATCCAGGTGAAGATTATCAAAATATCAACTCAATGAAGTCCACATTAAAAAACAAAAAAGGACAAAGATAAAACAACCCCAAAACAATGAAAACTTAAAGTCTAAGACAGAAATGAAGTAACTATACAGGAGTCACTCATCTACTTTTGCCTTCATCTTGAGTCATAATCAATTTTATTTTTATCACAATCATTTTCTTGACCCTTTGATTTTTGGTATTCTTTTTCAACTGAAGATCTGGTCTTCTCATCCTCCTCATTTTTCAATGAGGAAGATTTTAGTTCATTGTGCTGACAGCTTTGTTTCATTTTTGAGACTGGACTTTGATCTCTATCAGCTTTTTCTCCCTATTATTCAAACTATTATGATCACAATTTTTAGAGTACATTCTTTTCTCACTTTCAGAATTTTCTTTTCAGTCTAACACATTACAGTTTTCCACACCACCCCCTGCATTCTTCCCTAGGTTTGGAAGCTGGGGAGCCAAATTTGAAGAACATATGTGATAGATTTCACCTCTATCTACTGCCCTAACCCACACTCTAGCCCACCTAGGATATAAACAAATCCCAGCCCCCAGGGTCTGGGCCCCCTGCCATGTGTTTGGACTGTGTGCATGCTGGTAGTTGATTGATTTCTGAGAGTTTATTTTCTTTGAATAAATTTGGGCTGACTGAATTCATACCATATTTCATCTCTGTTTTTTTCCTCTTTTCCTTATATTTGGTGGCAGAATTTACCTCTCAAATTAACCAAATATTATCTGCCACTCTTCATATCTCATGGCATTTTTCAGTCCCTATCATTCCTCCTCTTCAGGAAAAGTAGAATCAGTGAATGGACTTTTAAAACAGGCTCTAATTCTCCACACAGGTCCACTTAAACTGGGTAAACTCCTGTCTTTAGCCCTGCTAAGAATTAGATCTCTTCCCTGGAAACAGTTCATAGTTTGCTCATTTGAAATTCCCTATGGAAAGCCTCTTTTTTCACCTAAATTCCCTTCCCTTCAAAATTCTGAAGCTATCTCTCACATTTCTCAAGAGAGAAAATTCAAATGTCCAAATGACATTTGAAAAAATGCTCCAGATCACTATCCATCAGGGAAATGTAAATCAAAACCACAATGAGGTTTCGCCTCACCTCAGTTAGAATAGTTCACATATAGAAATCACCATGAGTAGGAACTCAGTATGAGCAACAAGTAAGAAAGAAGTTTCTGTAAATTTCCCAATTAATAAGTACTGAAAGAATTAATAAACTCATGAAGGAAAAGGTATAAAAGTGTAGAGAAGGATGAATTAGAATTTGGGGAATCTAACCTAGAAAAAAGCCTTAGTAACATCAGAAAAGCATTGGATTTTTTTTTAAATCAAAGAATATCTTCACCAAAAACAAAATAGGGACAAACTAGTATCCCTAGATACTCTAGAATGACTGTTTGATGCACACAACCAGCTATCATCAGGAATAAGACTTGGGAAAAAATTTATGCTAAGAGCACCACTCAACATATGCTGTACTCTTTCTGCCTTGGCCTTCTTGCAGACTTATCTAGAACTCTGATTAAGGCCTTATTCTACCATCCATGGCTCTGCTCCCTTCTCTAACTTCAAGATCAAATCAGGTTTGGTAATGCAGTTCCCTATTAATGGAAACAGTGTAAGATTTTGTGAAATAATTATCTTGGGTTATTTAAAGGACTATAGCTTGATCCAATAGCTATGAAACAAATGTTCCAATTTGAAACTTTTCTGGATGGTAGACATTCACATTATTCATGGACTCAAATTCTATACCTGCCCATTATTAAACTTTATAAAGTGTTTACTTATTAGTCAACTAGCAAGAAAATTTTACCATTGGGCATGTGATGGGTGTCACTCACCCAAGGAAAACAGGCTACTGTAGGTCTCCAGCATCACATCTCTGTACAGGATTTTCTGAGCTTTGTTTATCTTCTGCCATTCCTCTTAGGTAAAGTACACAGCTAGATCTTCAAATGCTATCATCACCTGCAATATTACACTTCTGGTCAACATATCTGTCACAAAACAAACACTAACAGTTGTATATCTTGTATGTGGGTATGAAGGAAGAAGGAAGGATATGGTATCATTTTAGACTTGTTGAACATTTGGAGAGCACACAGAAGCACTCAATAAGGAGTCAAATGTATTCTCTAAAGGCTGTGAAAAATGCCCATGCTGGAGGGAAACAGGAGTTTCAGATCCATCAGTGATGCTATGATGGGAATGACCAGAGAAGAATTTCCAGGAAAGCACCATGCATGGTCAGTTCAAATATGACAGAGAAAAAAATTTTAAAAAGAGAGCAGGTGGCGCAGCAGCTCACTAGGCTAATCCTCTGCCTGTGGCACTGGTACTCTGGGTTCTAGTCCCGGTTGGGGTGCCGGTTCTGTCCTGGTTGCTCCTCTTCCAGGCCAGCTCTCTGCTGTGGCCCGGGAGTTCAGTGGAGGATGGCCCAAGTGCTTGGGCCCTGCACCCCATGGGAGACCAGGAGAAGCACCTGGCTCCTGCCTTCAGATGGGTTGAGCACGCTGGCAGTGGAAGCCATTTGGGGTGTGAACCAGCAGAAGGAAGACCTATCAAAAAAAAAAAAAAAAAAAAAACAACAAAAAAAGAGGGCAGGCATTTAGTTTAGCGTTTATGATGCCAGTAAGATACACTACATCTACCTCAGCATAGCTAGGTTAGATTTCCAGTGCCAGCTTCAGATTCCAGCTCCAAATGAATTGATAGAGAAGCAGTAGTGATGCCAACAAGAGAGACCTAGACTCCATTCCTCACCCCTGGCTTCCATCCCACTCCACCTCTGCTTGGTACAGCTATTTAGGGAGTGAATAAGTGCATGGGAGCTCTCTGTCTCACTCCAGGTCTTTGTCTATCAAGCTCATAAATACTTTTTAAGTAAGATAAGATTCAAGTAAGACAAACAATAGAAAATAACTTTTGACTTTCTCTATTATTCTGATAAAGATTTGAAGAACTGGAATATCATTACACCAAATTAAAGTGAAAGCAATGGAATTATTTGCCCAAAAACAGAGCTTGGGACAGTCTGCAGTAGAACTTGCATTTGTGACTAACTGAGAGAAATGCATAAAGATTTATTTAAGAACTTGCAGTAGGCACCATAACTGTGGTGCAGTCAGGTAAGCCTCTGCCTTCAATGCTGGCATCCCATGTAAACAGACTATTTTAGTCCTGGAAGCTCCACTTCACATCCAGCTCCTTGCTAATGTGCCTGAAAGAGCAATGAAAGATGGCCTGTGTTTTGGGGTCACTTCCATCAAAGTGGGAGACCTGGATGGAGTTCCAGGCTCCTGATTTGACCTGTCCAAGTCATAGCCATTGCAGACATTTGGAGAATGAACCAGTAGATGGAAGGTAACTCTCTCTCCCCATCGCTTTTAATCTCTGTAGCTCTGCCTTTCAAAAAATAAATCTTTAAAAATAAAAAGATCCTGATGTAGATTCTTTTTTTCCACATTTTCCTGATCCTATCCATAAATCAAGTTCAGCTCCTCAAAACTCTTAAGTACTGCATTAATTCAACAATTCAAAAATAAAGTTAACTGATTTGTGTTTTAGCATTAGTTAATTATTTCACTTGGAGAATGTTTATTTCCTGGGTGGCAATAAAACACTGCCCACTACAACATTTATATGACAATAAAGACTTTTTTTACACATTATGACCCACAAAATTTAGCATATTGTGCTCTAAGTTTCAACTCAAAGCATGTAAGAAATACATATTTTTCTATGGCAGCAGGAAGACCAGAAACCAAATTGCCTGATCTTAGTTGACTGTTTCATAATCACACCAAATTCATCATTAATCTTGCTTGTGTATATTTCCTGAAAATAAACTTTATGTTTATTGCTCTATTTTAATTTATGAACCATTCAAAATCTAAAATGACAACTAAAAACAAGTCAAGGAATAATTCAGAAAACAATTTACAGGTGATGTATTGATTTTCTCTGCTCATGGAAATATGTGGAGGTGTGCAGAATCATAGCTGGAAGGAGTTAACATAAAACTTACCTGGTATCATTTGACATTGAACTGTGGAAAAATGTAGAATGAATAAAGAATAATAACTACATTAACTGAGAAAACATAGGTTTCATTGTGGAGGAATAAACCTTTAAACATGAAAATATATAGGAATATATATATGAATATGTATATATATGAAAATGTACACACCTCTATTAAGTGGTAGCAATTAAACAGAAGTTATTATTGGTTTAATGAAAGAATTGTCTACAGATTTTGTAAAATAATAATGTAATAATAAAATTTAAGAGTGATCATTCACTCAACAACAGGAGTCACTGTGTACTTACTCCTCATGTAGGATCTTTGTCCTTAGTGTGCTGTACATTGAGATTTAATGCCATAACTAATACTCAAACAGTATTTTTCACTTTATGTTTCTGTGCGGGAGCAAACTGTTGAAATCTTTACTTAATGTATGCTAAACTGATCTTCTGTATATAAAGAGAATCGAAAATGAATCTTGATGTGAATGGAAGGGGAGAGGGAGTGGATAAGGGGAGGGTTGCGGGTTGGAGGGACGTTATGGGGGGGGAAGCCATTGTAATCCATATTCTGTACTGTGGAAATTTATATTCATTAAATAAAAGTTAAAAAAATTAAAAAAAACAAATTTGCATTTAGCTAAAAAAAAGAGTGATCATTCAAATAAATGAGATTATCAAAGAGATAAAAGTTGTGTTGTCACTAAATTTTACATTAAAAAAGTTAGAGTTTACATTTTTAAATGTTTTTTAAAGATTTAGTTACTTACTTGAAAGAGATACACAGAGAGAGACAGAGAGGCAGAAAGAGAGAGAGAGGTCCTCCATCTGCTGCTTCACTCTGCAATTGGCTGCAAGGGCTGGAGCTGCACTGATTCAAAGCCAGGAGCTTCTTCCAGGTCCCCCATGTGGGTGCAGGGTCCCAAGGACTTGGGCCACCCTCTAGTGCTTTCCCAGGCCACAGCTGAGAGTTGGATTGGAAATGGAGCAGCCAAATCTCCAACTGGCTCCCATATGGGATGCCAGCACTGTAGGCAGTGGCCTTACCCAATATGTCACAGCTCAGGCCACTCTATTAATGTTAAAGTACTATTTGGATTCCATATTTTTGTGTACATCAGAACACTTCTTATTTTCATAGATCAGAAATTCTATAGAAAACATGTAAATTACAGTTTCACATTTTTGGCCAAAATTGAATTGGAATAAACATACATAATATTTGATGTAGTACACTTTTCCAGAAATGTTTTCAAATAACATGATTCCCTGTATTCATCTCTTCACATGACCCTGGTTTTCACCATTTCATTTGCTTTATACCATATCACCAAATGCAATAGAAACAGATAGTTTGTAAAGTATCTGCCTTCTCAGATTTTCTTTATTTGACACTGTTACCTTGTAGAAAACTGTGTGGCCTGCTTGTTGAAAGGATAGGATCTAACCAAGATTTGCCACAAACCACCAGACATCTAAGTTAAGCTATATCTAAGGAAACAGCCTCAATAAGTTCTTCAGATGACTAAACCCTCATTTCTGATCCCAGGCTGATCACAGGAACTGCCCAGTTGAGCTCATCCCAAAACACCGAATCAGATTTAGAAATCAAATGGCTTTTAGTTAAGCCATTCTGTTTTCTGATTTTTTTCCTACATCAAATGCTGGTACATACTGGTGAATAAGTGAAAAAGTTGAAAAATACAATTAATACAACTTCACAATCTCATGTAGAAGTTTCCAGAAACATAGGGCTGACACTGTCACATAGCAAGTAAAGTTGCCACCTGCAAGCAACCCCATTTAGACATTTGTTTGTATTCTGGGTGCTCTGCTTTTGATCCAGCTCTCTGTGAATGGCATGAGAAAAGCAGTGGAAGATGGCCCAAGTATTTGCATAAATGCTACCAATGTGAGAGACTTAGATGCACCTCCTATATCCTGGCCTCAGTCTGTCCTAGGCTTGCCCATTGCAGCTTTCTGGAGAGTGAATCAGCAGATGAAATACTTCTGTCTCACCTTCCTATATATAACACATTCAAATTTAAAAAAAGAAAAGAAAAAAGCTCCTACAAGCATGATATGTGCCTAGCAATTGGATCTTAGCAAAGCTGCTTACACTAAAAAAAAAAAAAAAAAAAAAAAAAAAAAAAAAAAAAAAAAAACCTTGGGAATCACACAAATAAATTCTCTGGAGATAATCAGGTCATGTTTCACATTTCTAGTTATGTGTGGTCATATTATTTTTTGTTTTTTTTTTAAGAAACTTAAAACATGAAGTCTGATTTAGTGTAAATTTACTATTCAGAAAATAGCTAAAAATCTCACAATAATTTTCTATAGCTGCATTTTTCAAGATTTTCAAGAAGTGACTGACAGCAAGTGGGAAAATGTTTATGATATGCTTTTTGAAGTCACACGATTTATAAAGATCAAAAGGAAAAACATGGCCAGGGCAGTCTTCTAAAGCAATACTTATTTGAAACTTGTGACATTTTCTGAAATTGATCTATAAAATAAATGTATTATTCAATTAAGTGTGGCAAAATAGAAAACTCTAGCCAAAAGTTAGGGTGCCAAGAATCTACAAATCACGTGACACTACTCAACCCACTTATCTCCTGAAATACAATTTGTTTCATCTTTTTTACCTGTAGAAACCCTGGTAAATATTCCTTGAACTAACAGAAAGAACTATTAGGATACAAGGAGCAGCAGCATAGCCCAAATTGACAGATTAGGTCTCACAGACTTCCATTTCCAAAAATCACAATAGTGGAATGAAGTAATGGGCATGTGGTAGGAAGCAATATAAATAGTGACTCTCAAGACATGAGAGGTTTCGCACCTCCCCAGACCACACCTTCAAGATCACTTTAAAAAGTAACATTTGTAGGCCCTAGCATTTCTAGTCCATTCCCAACTTTCTTTTGAATGCTAGTCCAGAACGTCCAATATTACCTAGTTTTGATAACAAGGATGAAGTAAGGTAATATCAACTAAAGCTTGTTCACTCTGCTCAGTATGATCAATAACTGGACTAAGCAAAACTAGGGTCTTAATATTTCAGTGACTCTTCATCTCTGTTCTGAAGCCTTAAGGCATTGTTTCAGAGAGCGTTAAGCAGTATTCTGTCAGAAATGATTCCTACTCATGGAACTCACTTCTTCAAATATCATAAAAACTACTCACTTCCAAAGGAAATGGAACTGTGACCCAGTGCCAAAACTTCCATGTTCCTGGAAACTAGGTTTTGTATAAACTTCTGTATCCTCAAATGAGTAGTGCTGGACAGGCTACACAGTGCAGGAAACCAGAAATTCAATTTGAAGAAGATATACAATGAAACCCCACAAATGCAATATTGTGTAAGCCTGCACACATCTCACAATGATTTTTCAGGGAATATGAGGATATTTCACTATTATTGCTAATATACTCATCTTACAGATTGGTAGGGACAGAGGTACAACCCACATTCACCCCATACACTTTTCAGCTTAAATGGCTCAAACACCCAGCTTCACCACATGGTCATTTAGACTGACTACAGACTGATGTAGGCATCAGACTGTCTACAGAAATTTTAGAACCACATTCTGTATGCCTGGAGACAAACGGGAGATTGAACAACATGCTCCAGAATGAACAATGAGTCAAAAAAGAAATTGAAAGAGAAATCAAAAAATTCCTAGAAACAAATGAAATGACAATACATCATATCGCAATGTATGAGATACAGCAAAATGTTGTTAAGAGGGACATATATAACAGTAGTGCCTACATGAATAAACTAGAAAGCTACCAAATAAATGAGCTATCAGTGCACCCCAAGGACTATCAACAACAAACCAAACACAAAAATATTAGGAGGAAAGAAATAAATAAAATTAGAGAATAAACAAAAGTGAAACCAAAGATGTACAAAAAATCAGTAAAATAAAGTTATTTTTTGAAAAAATTAACAAAATTGATACACCACTGCTGCAATTAGCCAAGAAAAAAAGAAGATCCAAATCAATAAAATAAGAGATGAAAAAGGAAATGTTACAACAGACACCACAGAAATAAAAAGAAGCAATAGAAATTACTATAAAGAGCTGTATGCCAACAAATCAGGAAACCTAGAAGAAATGGATAGATTCCTGCACACATTCAACCTACCTAAACTGAACCATGAAAACATAGAAAGTTTAAACAGAGAAATAACCAAGACAGAACTCGAATCAGTCATAAAGACATCCCAAACGAAGAAAAGCCCAGGACTGAATGGCTTCACTGCTGAATTCTACTAGATAATTGAAGAACTAACAGCAATTCTTCTCAAGATATTGAAAACATTTGAAAGGGAGGGAATCCCCTAAACATTTTTTCTATGAAATCAACATCACTTTAATTCCGAAACCTGAAAAAGGAAAAAAAAAACAATAGAGAAAGAGAATGACAGATCAATTTCCCCAATGAATGTTTATGCAAAAATCTTCAAAAAAAATTGGTCAATTGAATTCAACAAAACATCAGGAAAATTACTCACCCAGACCAAGTGTGTTTTATAACTGGAATGCAGGGATGGCTTGATATTCACAAGTCAATCAATGTAATACATCACATTAAGAAATTAAAAAGCAAACACCATATGATGCACAAACCTCATGATGCACAGTTAGCATTTGATAAAATACAACACACTTTCATGATGAAAATTATAAGCAATTAGAGTATATAAAGAATGTTCCTCAACACAATCAAGGCAAATTATGACAAAACTGTGGGCAGCATCCTATTGAAGGGGCAAAAGCTGGAAGCATTCCCACTGAGATGAAGAACCAGAAAGGTATGCCCACTCTCACCATTGCTATTCAATATAGTCTTGGAAGTTTTAGCCAGAGCCATTAGGCAAGAAACAGAAATCAAAGGGATAAAAATTGGGAAGGAGGAAGTCAAAATATCCCTATTTGCAGATGACATGATTCTATATAGAGGGGAACCAAAAGATTCCACCAAGACACTATTCAAACTCATAGAAGAGTTTTGTAAAGTATCAGGATATAAAATCAAGACACAAAAATCAATGGCCTTTGTATACACAGAAATGCCATGACTGAAAAATAACATTCACAATAGCTGAAACAAATCAAATACCTTGGAATGAATTCAACCAAGGATGCCAAAGATCTCTATGTTGAGAATTACAAAACATTAAAGAAATAGGGCTGGTGCCACGGCTCAATAGGCTAATCCTCCGCCTGTGGTGCCGGCACACTGGGTTCTAGTCCCGGTCAGGGCACCAGATTCTGTCCTGGTTGCCCCTCTTCCAGGCCAGCTCTCTGCTACGGCCCAGGAGTGCAGTGGAGGATGGCCCAAGTGCTTGGGCCCTGCACCCCATGGGAGACCAGGATAAGTACCTGGCTCCTGCCTTCAGATTAGTGCGGTGTGCTGGCCACAACACACTGGCCGTGGCAGCCACTGGAGGGTGAACCAATGGCAAAGGAAGACCTTTCTCTCTGTCTCTCTCTCTCTCTCTCACTGTCCACTCTGCCTATACAAAAAAAAATAAATAAAATAAAAAAATAAAAAGAATGAAATAAGAGATATAAAAAATGGGAAAGTCTTCCATGTTCATGAATTGAAAGAATCAATGTCATCAAAATGTCCATACCACAGAAAGCAATCTACAGATTCCATGTGATACCATTCAAAACACGAAGGGCATTCATTCTTCTCAGATATAGAAAAAATGATGCTGAAATTCATATGGAAACAGAGAAGACTCTGAATACCTAAAGCAATCTTATACAACAAAAACAAAGCCAGAGGCATCACAGTACCAGATTTCAAGATATACTACAAAGCATTTATAATCAAAATGGCATTTATAATCAGCATGACATTGGTAAAAAAAAAAAAAAACAGATGGATAGACTAATGGAACAGAATAGAAACACCAGAAATCAACCCAAGTATCTACAACCAACTTCTATTTGACATATGAACTAAAACCAATCCCTGGAGCAAGGACAGTTTCTTTAACAAATGGTGCTCAGAAAACTGGATTTCTACATCCATAAGTATGAAGTAAGACCCCTAACTTATACTTTACAAAAAAAAATCCACTCAAAATGTATTAAAGACCTGAATCTATAACCAGATGCTATCAAATTATGAGAGATCATTGAGGAAACCCTGCAATGCATTGGCAACAACTTATTAGAAAAGACCCCACAAGCACAGGCAATAAAAGCCAAAATTGACCAGTGGGATTACATCATATTGAGAAGCTTCTGAACTGTAAAAAGAAACACTCACCAAAGTTAAGAAGTGACCAAGAAAATTGGAGAAATTATTTGAAAACTCCACAACTGATAAAGGATTAATAACCAGAACAAATAAGATCAAGAAACTCAGCAACAAAATAACCCAGTTAAGAAATGGGCACAGTAGTTAAACAGGCAATTTTCAGAAGAAGAAATCCAAATGGCCAACAGACACATTAAAAAATGGGATCACTGGCAGTCAGGAAAATACAAATCAAAACCACAAGATTTCACCTCACCCTGGTTAGAATGGCTTTCATACAGAAATCAACAAACAATGAGTGCTGGCAAGGATGGGGGAAAAATGTACTCTAATCCACTGTTGGTGGGGATATATGCTGGTAAAGTCACTATATAGACAGTATGGATAGCTCAGAAATCTGAATATAGACCTATTATATAACCCAGCCATCCCACTCCTGGGAATTTACCCAAAGGATATTGAACCAGCATATGAAAAAGTTATCTGTACTCCCTTGTTTATTGCAGCTCAATTCACAATATCTAAGAAATAGAATCAAACCAAATGCCCATAAACTGAAGACTGTATGAAGAAATTAGTGGATATGTACACCATGAAATATTATGCATTGATTAAAAAATAAAATTTGGTCATTTGCAACAAAATGGATGAAACAGAAAAACACCAAACTTAGTGAAATAAATAATCCAGTCCTAAATGGACAAATGCCATATATTCACCCTCACCTGTGATAATGAATAGAGTGCCCATAAAGGCAATCTGTAGAAGTGAAATTGACACTTTGAGAAGCAATGAATTTAAACAGACCTTTCTTTTCTTGACTGTTGAGGAACAGTTCTTTTTTTCTTTTTTTTATACTATTTGTTGAACTGTTTACTGAGGTAATCATTTATGTATAAAGTTAATTGAGGGGCCAGCACTGTGGCACAGTATGTAAAGTTGCCACCTGCAGCGCTGGCATCCTGTATGGGCACTGGTTCAAGTCCTGGATTCTCCACTTCTGATCCAACTCTCTGCTATGGCCTAGAAAAGCAGTACAAGCTGGTCCAAGTGCTTGGGCCCCTGCGCTCAGGTGGAAGATGTGGAGGAATTTCCAAGCTTCTGGCTTCGGATCAGCACAGCTCCAGCTGTGTGGCCATTTGGGGAGTGAACCAGCAGATGGAAGAATTATCTCTCTCTGCCTTTGCCTCTGGCTCTGTGTAACTCTTCCTCTCAAATAAATAAATCTTTAAAAAAAACAAAGTTAATTGACAATAGATTTTAATAAAAACTAAAAATGGGAGATAGGGAGGTGGAAGGTGGTGGGAGAGTGGGAGAGAGAGTAGACATGGTGGGAAGAATCATTTTGTTTCTAAAGTTGTAATTATGGAATGTATAAAACTTGTAACTGTAAAACTGTATAGTTCAGCATACATTCCTTTTTTTTTAACTTTTATTTAATGAATATAAATTTCCAAAGTACGATTTATGGATTACAATGGCTTCCCCCCCATACCGTCCCTCCCACCCACAACCCTCCCCTTTCCCACTCCCTCTCCCCTTCCATTCACATCAAGATTCATTTTCGATTATCTTAATATACAGAAGATCAGCTTCGTATACATTAAGTAAGGATTTCAACAGTTTGCTCCCACACAGAAACATAAAGTGAAAAATAATAGATGATTTTTTTAAATGATGATGAAATCAGATCAGACCTATTGTCATGTTTAATCCCAGTGAGAGTCAAGTTGGGAGTTGATAATTTCTTTTTTTTTTTTTACAGAGGATCAGTTTAGTATGCATTAAGTAAAGATTTCAACAGTTTGCACCCCCATAAAAACACAAAGTGAAATATATTGTTTGAGTACTCGTTATAGCATTAAATCTCAATACACAGCACATTAAGGACAGAGATCCTACATGAGGAGTAAGTGCACAGTGACTCCTGTTGTTGACTTTACCAATTGACACTCCTGTCTATGGCATCAGTAGTCTCCCTATGCTCCGGTTATGAGTTTCCAAGGCTATGGAAGCCCTCTGAGTTCTCCGATTCTTATCTTGTTTAGACAAGGTCATAGTCAAAGTGGAGGTTCTCTCCTCCCTTCAGAGAAAGGCACCTCCCTCTTTGAAGACCTGTTCTTTCCACTGGGATCTCACTCACAGAGATCTTTTTGCCAGAGTGTCTTGGCTTTCCATGCCTGAAATACTCTCATGAGCTTTTCAGCCAGATCGGAATGCCTTTAGGGCTGATTCTATGGGAAACGGTGGCTTGATCAGCATAGCCCTGACTGTTAATGAACAACTTAATACATTATCCCTCTTGGTAGTTTTTTTATCTGTTCTACTTAATATGACTGGTTTAGATCTGTAATTGATGCACAGTTATTCTTAAGTGTTGAAAATTAACTGAAATGTGATCCCTGTTGAACATGGTGGTGGGAATGGGAGAGGGAAGAGATGTATAATTTGGGACATGCTCAAGCTGACTTGCCCCAAGTGGTGGAGTTGGAAGCATACCAGGGGATTCCAATTCAATCCCATCGAGGTGGCATGTACCAATGCCATCTCACTGTTCCAGGTGATCAGTTTCAGTTCACAGTTGGTCATGGTGGAGGGACTGGGAGTCAAAAGGAGCACATAGACAAGTCTAGTACCTGCTAACGCTAACCGATGGAGTAAATAAAGGGGAGAGTGATCCAACATGGGAAGTGAGATACTCAGCAGACTCATAGAATGGCGGATGTCCTAAATAGCACTCTGGCCTCAGAATCAGCCCTAAAGGCATTCAGAGCTGGCTGAAAAGCTCATGAGAGTATTTCAGGCATGGAAAGCCAAGACACTCTGGCAAAAGATCTCTGCGAGTGAGATCCCAGTGGAAAGAACAGGTCATCGAAGAAGGAGGTACCTTTCTCTGAAGGGAGGAGAGAACCTCCACTTTGACTATGACCTTGTCTAAACAAGATAAGAATCAGAGAACTCAGAGGGCTTCCATAGCCTTGGAAACTCATGACTGGAGCATAGGGAGACTACTGATGCCATAGACAGGAGTGTCAATTGGTAAAGTCAACAACAGGAGTCACTGTGCACTTACTCCTCATGTAGGATCTCTATCCTTAATGTGCTGTACATTGAGATTTAATGCTATAACGAGTACTCAAACAATATATTTCACTTTGTGTTTCTATGGGGGTGCAAACTGTTGAAATCCTTACTTAATGCATACTAAACTGATCCTCTGTAAAAAAAAAAAAAAAGAAATTATCAATTCCCAACTTGACTCTCACTGGGATTAAACATGACAATAGGTCTGCTCTGATTTCGGATCAGCGCAGTGTGCCGGCCACAGCAGCGGCAGTTATTGGAGGGTGAACCAATGGCAAAGGAAGACCTTTCTGTCTCTCTCTCTCACTTTCCACTCTGCCTGTCAAAAAATAAAAAAAGAAAATTAAAAAAAGGGGGGGGAGAGTATTTACCATGCCAAAACTGAGTGTGTCAACTAAAACTAAGACCTATCATTCACCATGGAGAAATGAACAGACCTCCCTGGCCGAACCCACTACACATCTCTATATATTCACTGACACCAGACACTGCACTAATCTACAGAGGCATAATACAAAGATAAAAGGCAACACAGCAAAAAAAAAAAAAAACACAAAGAATAAACCAATGAGGATCTCCACAAATGCACCAATTCAAGAAACAAAAATAAAGACGAAAAATGATATCCCCAAAAGTATACAACACTTCAATATAAGATTATGAAGAAGATGATATTGAACAAATGCCAGAATTGGAGTTTAAAAAATTGACTGCACAGATCCTTTGTGTGGTTCATGGGACAGAGCAGAAGAATATTATACACACTGGGACTAGTGCTATGGTACTGGTCTCCCTTAAGGATAGGAGCACAGGGAGCAGAATAAATTTCACTTCTGATTGAGAAAAAAAGAGATTTACCATGCCAAACCTGGGTGTGTCACCTTATGCACACTCTTAACCCCGGAGAACTGAACACTGGCCACACCCACTCTCCATAGTCACTGGATATCCTACTTACCTGCAGAGTCTTAGTACAAAGAAAAAAACTGCCACAGCAAGAAGATGAGGAGAAGGTAGAGGAGGTGGAGGAGGAGGAGCAGGAGGGGGAGGGGGAGGGGAAGGAGAAGGGATGAAATCAATGAATATCTTTAAAAATGCCAAACAACAAACACATCAATTTGAGAAACAAGAATAAGGAAGACAATGTGACACCCTCAAATGAACACAACACTTCAATACCAGATTGTGAAGATTATGAGATGCAAGAAGTACAATAAATGTCATTCAAAAAATAGATCACAAGATTCCATAGAAGCTATCAGAACAAATGAACAAACTACTGAAATCTGTAAAAGACATGAAAGAAAATTTCTCCCAGGGAACTGAGATCTTAAAGAGAACTCAAAATGAAAAGAAGAATTTAATAAAACAAATAAAAAATACAATGGACACTAACCCATTGTTGGTGGGAATGCAAACTGGTAAAGCCACTATGGAAGACAGTTTGGAGATTCCTCAGAAACCTGAAGATAACCCTGCCATACAATCCAGCCATCTCACTCCTGAGAATTTACCCAAAGGAAATTAAATTGGCAAATAAAAGAGTTGTCTGCACCTCAATGTTTATTGCAGTTCAATAAACAATAGCTAAGACATGGAATCAACCTAAATGCCCATCAACAGAAGACTGGATAAAGAAATTATGGGATATGTACTCTATAGAATACTATACAGCAGTAAAAAAAATTATTGAAATCTGGTCATTCGCAACAAAATAGAGGAATCTGGAAAACATCATGCTGAGTGAAATAAGCCAGTCCCAAAGGGACATATATCATATGTTCTCCCTGATCGGTGACAACTAACTGTGCACCTAAAAGGAAACCTGTTGAAGTGAAATGGACACTATGAGAAACAATGACTTGATGAGCCCTTGTCCTGAATGTCAAGAAACAACTTACTACTTTATTGCTTTTAGTATTTTTTTGTTTTACTTAATACCATACGGTGAACTCTTGAATTAACAAACAATGATTCTTAGGTGTTTAAATTTAACTGAAAAGGTCAGCACTGCAGCTCACTAGGCTAATCCTCCACCTGTGGCACCAACACCCCGGATTCTAGTCTAGGTTGGGGTGCTGTATTCTGTCCCAGTTGCTCCTCTTCCAGTCCAGCTCTCTGCTGTGGCCCAGGAAAGCCGTGGAGGATGGCCCAAGTGCTTGAGCCCTGCACCTGAAGGGGAGACCAGGAGGAAGCACCTGGCTCCTGGCTTCAGATCAGCGCAGCACACCCACTGCAGCATGCTGGCCTTAGTGGCCATTTGGGAGGTGAACCAACGGAAGAAAGACCTTTCTCTCTGTCTCTCTCTCACTGTCAACAAAAAAGAAAAGAAATAAATTTAACTTAAGAGTGATCCCCACTAAATATAAAAGTGGGAATAAGAGAGGGAAGAGATGTACAGTACGGCACATGCTCAATTGGACTTAGCCCTAATGGTAGAGTTAGAAACATGCCAGGGGATTCCAATTCAATCCCATCAAGGTGGCATGTACCAATGCCATCTCACTAGTCCAAGTGATCAGTTTCAGTTCACAATTGATCATAATGAAAGGATTAAGAGTCAGAGGGATCACGTAAACAAGACTAGGAGAGAACAATCCAACATGGGAATCAGGATACACAGCAGACTCATAGAATGGCAGTTGTCCTAAACAGCACTCTGGCCTCAGAGTCAGCCCTTAAGGCATTCGGATATGGCTGAAGAGCCCATGAGAGTATTTTAGACATGGAAAGCCAAGACACTCTGGAAAAAAAAAACTAAAAGAAAGATCTCTGTGAGTGAGATCCCAGTGGAAAGAATGGGGCCATCAAAGAAGGAGGTACCTTTCTCTGAAGGGAGGAGAGAGCTTCCACTTTGACTATGACCTTGTCTAAATAAGATCAGAGTTGGTGAAATCAAAAGGCTTCCATAGCTTTGGCAACCCATGACAAGAGCCTAGGGTGATTACTGATGCCATAAACAAGAGTGTCAATTGTTAAGTCAAGAGCAGGAGTCACTGTGCACTTACTCCCCATGTAGGATCTCTGTCCTTAATGTGTTGTGCAATGTAAATTAATGCTATAACCAGTACTCAAACAGTACTTTACACTTTGTGTTTCTGTGTGGGTGCAAACTGTTGAAATATTTACTTAATATATACTAAATTGATCTTCTTTATATAAAGATAATTGAAAATAAATCTTGATGTGAATGAAATCGGAGAGGTAGTGGGAGATGGGAGGGTTGTGGGTGGGAGGAAAGTTATGGGGGTGAAGCCACTGTAATCCAAAAGATGTACTTTGGAAATTTATATTTATTAAATAAAGTTTAAAGAAAAGACGTTCCTTCTCAGCCATAGCATTGTCTGTGTACAAAGGCTGTTGACTTTTATGTACAGACTTTATATCCTGCTATTTTACCAAACACTTCTATGAGCTCCAATAGTCTCTTAGTGGAGTCTTTTGGATCCCTTATGTATACAGACTCATGTCATCTGCAAATAGAGAAAGTTTGACTTTCTCTTTCCCAATTTCCCCAATTTGTATCCCTTTGATTTCTTTTTCTTGCCTAATGGCTCTTCCTAAAACTTCCATGACTATATTGAATAGCAGTGTTGAGAATGGGCATCCCCATCTGATACCAGATCTCAGTGGGAATGCCTCCAACTTTTCCCCATTCAGTATGATGCTAGCCATCGGTTTGTCATCAATTGCTTTGATTGTTTTGAGGAATGTTCCTTCTAAACCCAATGTGGGTAGAGTTTTCATCAAGAAAGGGTGTTATATTTTGTCAATGCTTTCTCTGCATCTATTGAGATAATCATATGGTTTTTGTTCTTCAGTTTATTAATGTGATGTATTACATTGAGTGATTTGCAAATGTTGAACCATCCCTGCATACCATGGATAAATCCCACTTGGTCTGGATGGATGATCTTTCTGACATTAGTTGGTTTGGCCAGGATTTTACTGAGGATTTTTGCATCTATGTTCATCAGGGAAATTGGTCTGTAATTTTTTTATCTGTTGTGTCTTTTCCAAGTTTAGGAATTAAGGTGATGCTGGCTTCATAGAAAGAATTTGTGATGATTCCCTCCCTTTAAATTGTTTTGAATAATTTGAGAATTGGAGATAGTTCTTTAAATTTCTGGTAGAATTCAGCAGTAAAGCCATCCAGTCCTGGACTCTTTTTGTTGGGTGGGCCTTTATTACTGATTCCATTTATGTCTTGGTATAGGTCTGTTTAGGTTTTCTATGTCTTCATGGATCAATTTATATAGGTTGTATGTGTCCAGGAATCTATCCATTTCTTCTAGGCTTCCCAGTTTGTTGGTATACAGCTCTTTGTAGTGGTTTCTGATGGTTAATTTTATTTCTGTAGTGTCTGTTGTTACATTTCCTTTTCCATGTCTAATTTTATTGATTTGGGTCTTCTCTCTCCTTTTTATGGTTAGTTGAGCCAATGGTGTATCAATTCTGTTTATTTTTTCAAAAAAAAAGCTCTTCATTTTGCTTTCTTTTGTATTTTTGTTTCAATTTTGATTTCTTCTCTAATTTTAATTATTTCTTTTCATCTACAAGTTTTGGGTTTGGTTTGCTGCAGTTTTTCTACATCTCTGAGGTACATAGAGAGTTCATTTATTTGGTGCCTTGCCAGTTTCTTCATGTAGACACTAATTGCTATAAACTTTTAACTCTGCTTTTGCTGTATCCCACAAATTTTGGTATGTTGTATTGTCATCTTCATTTGTTTCCAGAAATTGTTTGATTTCTCTTTTGATTTCTTCTATGACCCACCGTTCATTAAGAAACATGTTGCTCATTCTCCACGTATTTGCATAAGAGTAAATATTCTCGAGTTGTTGATTTCCAGCTTCATTGCAGTGTAGTCTGAGAAGATGCATAGCATGATTTTGATTTTTTTTTAATTTGCTGAGGCTCACTTTATGGCCTAGCACATAGTCAATCCTAGAGAAAGTTCCATACACCAGGGGAAAAATGTGTACTCTAGGGATGTAGGGTGGAATGCTCTGTAGATATCTGCTAAGTCTATTTGGTCTATAGTGTCAATTAACTCTGTTGTTTCCTTGTTGATTTTCTATCTGGTTGATCTGCCCACTGCTGAAAGTGGGGTATTGAAGTCCCCTGTTACTATTGTATTTGAGTCTATATCTCCCTTTAAATCCCTTAATAATTATTTTAAGTAGCCAGGTACCCTATAATTAGGTACATATTCCTTTCTAATGGTCATATCTGGAAGAAGTGTTTTATAAGAAGCAGTTCATAGAAGATGCATAATTCCCTAGGAAAGGGAGTAAAGTAATTCCTTCTAATTGTCTCTCCCTGAGAAATTTCCAAGTCTCTTGATATTTATGACCCAATTAAAAATAGTCCATATGCATCTAATTTATGAAATATCTTAAAATATGTTTCCTTGTGCATTTAAAATAAGCATTTCCTCAGTAAGAAAACTTTATGACAAAAAGGAAGACAGGCATTGTCTGCTACCTTGAGCTACAATGTATGCATATATCATCCACTTAGCACTCTGGCTCATGTCATCTGCATTCCTGATAATTCTGTTAATGGCACCTCTGTATCCATATTTCTTTCTGGATGACATTTTTTTAACCCACCTGTCAGTCTATCCACTCAGCTTAAATTGGAGTTGGCTGGTATGTATGTTGTCTTCAGGGTCAAGGGGGCTCAAAACTGCCCCCTCCATGATAGGTTCTGCCTTCTGGCTCACCCCAGAAGTGGCATTGCTTGACCCTCTTTCCTTGGTCTTCCTTAAGGCCAGGAAGATTCTTCAGGAAGTAGAAAACCCAGTGACTTACCTTAGCCTTTGGATTTTTGCTTTGCACTCATTTTATTTTCAAATAAAAGTCCTTCTCAGGTCCTATGCTTACTTCTACCACCACTCCCTGTGAAGAAGGGGGGCAAGTGGTGGGTTGTCTGGTTTCTGGAACCCACCTGGGGGAAGCAGCCTTCTAGTTTCTAAGGCTAACTCGCCTGGAGGGGCAACAGACAGAAGTAGATCACAGAGAAACATTGCACCTCAAGCCACTTTTTGTTTTGTTTTGTTATCTTTTAAAAATATTTATTTATTTATTTATTTGAAAGGCAGAGTTAGAGAGACATAGAGGGAGAGACACAGAGAGAAAGAGGTCTTCCATCTGCAGGTTCATTCCCCAAATGGCTGCAACAGTTGGAGCTGAGCCAGTCTGAAGCCAGGAGCCAAAAACCTCATCTGGGTCTCCCATGTGGGTTCGGGGGCCCAAGTACTTGGGTGATCCTCCACTGTTTTCCCAAACACATTAGCAGAGAGCTGAATCAGAAGTGGAGCAGCCAGGACTTAAATCGATGCCCATATGGGATGCCAACACAACCTACTATGCCACAACCCTGACCAATGAAGCATCTTTTTTTTTTTTTAATTTTTTATTTATTTTTTATTTTTTTTTAACTTTTATATAATGAATATAAATTTCCAAAGTACGATTTATGGATTACAATGGCTTCCCCCCCATACCGTCCCTCCCACCCACAACCCTCCCCTTTCCCACTCCCTCTCCCCTTCCATTCACATCAAGATTCATTTTCGATTATCTTAATATACAGAAGATCAGCTTAGTATACATTAAGTAAGGCTTTCAACAGTTTGCTCCCACACAGAAACATAAAGTGAAAAATAATAGATGATTTTTTTTAATGATGATGAAATCAGATCAGACCTATTGTCATGTTTAATCCCAGTGAGAGTCAAGTTGGGAGTTGATAGTTTCTTTTCTTTTCTTTTTTTCTTTTTTTTTTTTTTTTTTTTTTTTTTTTACAGAGGATCAGTTTAGTATGCATTAAGTAAAGATTTCAACAGTTTGCACCCCCATAGAAACACAAAGTGAAATATATTATTTGAGTACTCATTATAGCATTAAATCTCAATGCACAGCACATTAAGGACAGAGATCCTACATGAGGAGTAAGTGCACAGTGACTCCTGTTGTTGACTTTACCAATTGACACTCCTGTCTATGGCATCAGTAGTCTCCCTATGCTCCAGTCATGAGTTTCCAAGGCTATGGAAGCCCCTTGAGTTCTCCGACTCTTATCTTGTTTAGACAAGGTCATAGTCAAAGTGGAGGTTCTCTCCTCCCTTCAGAGAAAGGTACCTCCTTCTTTGAAGACCTGTTCTTTCCACTGAGATCTCACTCACAGAGATCTTTTGCCAGAGTGTCTTGGCTTTCCATGCCTGAAATACTCTCATGGGCTTTTCAGCCAGATCCGCGTGCCTTTAGGGCTGATTCTGAGGCCAGAGTGCTATTTAGGGCATCTGCCATTCTATGAGTCTGCTGAGTATCTCACTTCCCATGTTGGATCACTCTCCCCTTTATTTATTCTATCGGTTAGTGTTAGCAGGTACTAGACTTGCTTATGTGAATGAAGCATCTTTTTTAAAAAAATCCCCAATAAAAACATTATAAACTCCAACATATTTATGGAATAGACATTATAAAATAAGTATCTCTGGAATAAAAATAGAAAACAAATGCACAGAATCCAAGACAACATAAAAGAAGACTCAATAAAAAAGGACAAATGTTTAAAGAATAAAATAGGATTTAGGCAATACAATATCCTATAATTTCCACTTCCAGTTTCCACTTTCAGTAATTTCAAACAAAGTTAACTGTATCAGCTCTCACCAACACTGTGGCATAGGAGATTAAGGTGCCACTTGCAATGTTCGCATCCCACATGGGTGCCAGTTCGAGTCCCCATTGATCCACTTCTGATCCAGCTCCCTGATAATGTGCCCGGGAAAGCAGAGGAACATAGTCCACGTACCCGCACCCCTGTGCCCATGCGGAAGACCCAGACGAAGCTCCTGCCTCCTGGCTTCAACCTTGCCCAGCCCCGGCAATTGTAGCCATCCAGGGAGCGAAACAGTGGATACAAGACTTCTCTTTCTCTCTCTTTGCCTCTCTCTCTCTCTGGAACGCTTCCTCTCATATAAATAAATAAATAAATCTTTTAAAAATAAAGAACAGCTATTAAAATACACGTTTTTCAATCTGCTTGATGCCACCTGAGGAGTAGGCACCCAGAGGCCAAACATTCCAGTAGCTGGGTTTTTTTTTTTTCAGCTTTTGATTTTTAAAGATTTCTTAATTCATTTGAAAGTCAGAGTTACACAGAAAGAGAAGGAGAGGCAGAGAGAGAGAGAGAGAGAGAGAGAGAGAGAGAGGTCTTCCATCCTCTGGTCCACTCCTTAACTGGCCACAATGGCCAGAACTGTACCGATCCGAAGCCAGGAGCCAGGAGCCTCCTCCAGGTCCCCCCACATGGGTGCAGGGGCCCAAGGGCCTGGGCCACCTTCTACTGCTTTCCCAGGCCATAGCAGAGAGCTAGACTGAAAGTGGAGCAGCCAGGACTCAAACTGGCACCCATAAGGGATGCTGGCACTGCAGACAGTGGCTTACCCCGCCAGTCCATAGTGCCAGCCCCTTCAGTAGCTGTTAAAAAGGAGAAAATTGAATGCAGGAGGCACAGCATTCAAAGATATAATGAGAAAAAAATGATAGAGAAGCCAGAACCTCTCTAAAATGCTGGAAGAAAACTGTCAGCCTGGAATTCCCATTTCCCCAGTTCTAATCCAGCTCCCTGCTAATCACTGGAGAAAAGCAGCAGATGGCCCAAGAGCTTGGGCCCCTGCACCCATGTGAAGACCCAGATGAAATGATCTGGTCCAGACCTAGCTGTTGTGGAGAGTGACCCAACAGATGGAAGCACTCTCTCTCTCTGTCTCCCTCTCTCTCTCTCTCTTTCCCCCCTCTGTCTCTGTAACTCTTTCAAACAAATAAAAAAACTTTAATGAAAGAATTATTTCTTATAAATTTGAAGAAATTAGTAGATGGGAGAAACAAATAAAAGGGAAGTTGTAAGCCTTACACTATGATCATGGTGAAAAATATTATGGAGGAAAGAGAATTTTTGGCTAAAGATAAGGCACTGTTTATAAAACCTTTTGTCATAAGGTAGAATGGCTGTATTATTCTAGAATGGAAGAAAAAAATTGGGCAAAAACTGAAGGTTTAAATAAGTTGCAGAAAGTATAAGCATGTATGTGTCGATGAGATTTCACAAATAAGACCAGTGTAAGCAAATAATGAAGGATAGAATTAAAAGGGAGAGAACGATCCTGCAGGGGAAACAGGATGCACAGCAGACTCATAGAATGGCAACACTCCTGCCACAGAATCAACCCTTGGGACATTCGGATCTGGCTAAAAGGTCCATGAGAGTCTCACAGGCATGGAAAGCCATGACACGGTGGCAAAAAACAATCTAAATGAAAGATCCTGGTGAACAAGACCCCAGCAGAAGGAACAGGCCATCAAGAAGAGAAGCACCTTTCTCTGAAGGGAGGAAGGAACCTCCACTGTGACATGGCCTTGACTAAACAAGTTCAGAGTCGGTGAACTCATGGGGCTTTCGTAGCCTAGACAGCTCATAGCAAGAGTCTCGGGTGATTGCTGATGTCATAAATAAGAGTGCCAATTGTTAAATCAACAATGGGAGTCACTGGGTACATGCTCCCCACGTAGGATCTCTGTCCTTAATGTGTTTTACTCTGAAACTTAAAAACACTACTAGTCGAACAATACCTTATACCTTGTGCGGTTGTGTGAGGGCAGCCTGTTGAAATCCTTGCTTAGTGTATATTAAGTTGATCTTCAGTATATGAAGGTAATTGAAAATGAAACTCGATGAAGGGCGGGATGGGAGAGGGAGTGGGAGAGGGGAGGGTCACTGGAGGGAGGTTGGGGGGGAGCCACAACAATACAAAAGTTGCACTCTGTAAATTCACATTTATTAAATAAAAAACTAACTATATAACAAACAAAAAAAAGAAAAAAAAAGAACTTAATACTTTACCCTTTTAGTATTTTTTATGTTCTACTTAAAACTATTGGTTGAACTCTGTAATTAATACACAATGATTCTTAGGTGTTTAATTAGTCTATAACTAGTACTCAAATAGTATTTTACACTTTGTGTTTCTGTGTGGGTGCAAACTGTTGAAATCTTTACTTAATATATGCTAAATTGATCTTCTGTATATAAAGATAATTGAAAATTAATCTTCATGTGAATGGAAGGGGAGACGTAGTGGGAGAGGGAAGTGTTGTGGGTGGGAGGGAAGTTATGGGGGGGGGGAGCTATTGTAATCCATAAGCTGTACTTTGGAAATTTATGTTCATTAAATAAAATATAAAAAAAAATTTAAAAAGAAAGTATAAGCATGTAACAGAAGGTTAGAAAGGGATACATCTTGCAATAAAAACTGTTTCTTCACTCCCCAAATGGGCACAATTGGTAGGGCTGGGCCAGGTAAAGCCAGGAACCAGGATCTTAATTCAAGGTCTCCCATATGGTTGCTGGATCCAGAACATTTGGTCATCTGCTGCTTTCCCAGGTGCATTAGCAAGGAGCTAGATCAGAAGTGGAGCGGCCAGGACTCAAACTGGAGCCCATATGGGATGCTGGCCTCATAAGTGGTAGCTTAACCTGCTATGTCACAATGCTGGTACCCTCCTTTTTTTTTCTTTAAGATTTATCAATTTATTTGAAAGGCAGAGTTACAGAGAGGCAGAGGCAGAGGGAGAAAGAGAGAGAGAGAGGTCTTCCATCTGCTGGTTCACTCCCCCAGAGGGCTGCAATGGCTGGAGCTGCACCAATCTGAAGCCAGGAGTCAGAAGCCAGGAGCTTCTTCTGGGTCTCCCACATGGATGCAGGGGTCCAAGTACTTGGGCCATCTTCCACTGTTTTCCCAGGCCATAGCAGGGAGTTGGATTGGAAGTGGAGCAGCTGGGACTCAAACTAGCACCCATATGGGATGCTGATGCTACAGGCCCCTCTGCCTGTTACTGAACAAAGGTATCCTAGCAGGCTTGATCTGATGTCATTTTAGCAGGGGTGGTCAACTTCCATCCCCTAGTCATAGAAAGTCTGTGAAATCATTTGGTCTGACCCTGCCAAGGCAAATGAAAATGAGATTTGAAATTCAATAAATCTATACAGGCTAAATCTTAAGTCGATAATTTTGCATGTCCTGTGAATGATGTTATAGATATCCAAATGGCCCTTAGAGAAAAAGCCCTTTGCTTTAGAGACTACAGACATGGAACAATCGAGGATGGAAACAGTTTTACAGATAAAATTCAAGCATTGAACATGCAGCAGTAACTCCCCAGGAATCCTTGGAAGCAACAGCACTGCTACCAGATATCTTAGAACAGAGAGCTAAACTCAAAGGCCTCACAGTATTCACACTGACTTGAGTTAGGAAAGAGGATGTTGATAATCTGGGTTTCCATTGGGATAGGGACAAAAGATGTACTTCAGGCCTTCCTTGGGTTCAAGAAAAATGGAGAAGATATACAGAAATCTGTGAGTTTCCAAAAATCTTTGAAGCTAATCCATATCTCTGTTTCATTCCCATGATAACTGGCTATTCATCTTTGTTCTTTTTTTTTTCTTTTGACAGGCAGAGTGGACAGTGAGAGAGAGAGACAGAGAGAAAGGTCTCCCTTTGCCATTGGTTCACTCTCAAATGGCTGCCGCGGCCAGCGCACTGCGGCCGGTGCACCGCGCTGATCCGATGGCAGGAGCCAGGTGCTTCTCCTGGTCTCCCATGGGGTGCAGAGCCCAAGCACTTGGGCCATCCTCCACTGTACTCCCTGGCCACAGCAGAGAGCTGGCCTGGAAGAGGGGCAACCAGGACAGAATTCGGCGCCCTGACTGGGACTAGAACCCAGTGTGCCAGCGCCGCAAGGCGGAGGATTAGCCTAGTGAGCCGCGGTGCCGGCCTCATCTTTGTTCTATAAATATGGCTGGAGAGTGGGATTTTGCACATGAAGCACTGGCAGATTATACTCAACATGTCTAGCCATTGTAATCCATAAGCTGTACTTTGGAAATTTATATTCATTAAATAAAAGTTAAAAAAATAAAAAATAAAAAAAAATGCAATGTCTGGCCTCACTCTATTTTTTTTCTTTAAGATTTATTTATTTATTTGAAAGGCAGAGTAGCAGAGAGGCAGAGAGTGAGAGCAAGAGAGAGAGAGAGAGACCTTTCCTCCACTGGTTCACTCCCCAGATGGCTGCAACAGCCAGAGCTGTGCCAATCTGAAGACAGGAGCCAGAAGCATCCTCTGGGTCTCCCACATGAGTTCAGGGGCCCAAGGACCTTGCACCTTCTACTGCTTTCCCAGGACATGGCAGAGAGCTGAATAGGAAGTAGAGCAGCTGTAACTTGAATTGATGCCATTTGGGATGCTAGAACTGCAGGCAGCAGCTTTACCTGCTACACCACAGTCCCAGGCCCCAAGTCTACTTTTTTTTAAAGGTTTATTCATTTATTTGAAAGACAAAGTTACAAAGAAAGAGAAGAGACAAAGAAATCCTCCATCTGCTGGTTCACTCCCCAAATGGCTGCAACAGCCAGAGCTGGGCCAACCAAAGTCAACAGCCAGAAATTTCTTTCAGGTCTTCCAAGTGGATGCAGGGTCCCAGCATTTGGGCCATCCTCTGCTAATTTCCCAGGCATATTAGCAGGGAAATGAATCAGAAGTGAAGCAGCTGGGACTCAACCCATGCCCATATAAGATGCTGCTGAAGCCAGCAGAGGCTATATCCTCTACACCACAGTGCAAGCCCCATCCACACTAAGTCTTAATCTAACTCTACTTCTGGTTTTAGACTGGAAGTTTTCTGACAAAAAATTACTAATTTATCTGGCTTTCTCTTGAGGTATAGAAATAATAGTGTGTTCTTGCTTTTACTACTGCTGTAGAATACAGAAGCAGGATAAAGCTATACAGGAACTGGTTGTGAAAACCCTCGATTAATGCAGAGGATCTCTACAAATAAACTCAGAACTAGAAATTTTTTTTTAAAGAAATGTCTACAGGGGCCGGTGCTGTGGCATAATGGGTAAAGCTGTCGCCTGCAGTGCCGGCATCCATATGGGTGCTGATTCTAGATCCAGCTGGTCCATTTCCGATCCACCTCTCTGCTATGGCCTGAGAAAGCAGCAGAAGATGGCCCAAGTCCTTGGGCCCTGCACCTATGTGCAGGCTGGACTGAAGCCAAGATCCAGGAGCCTCATGGGGGTCTCTCATGTGTTTGGTAGGTCCCAAGCACCTGAGCCATCCTCCATTGCTGACTTAGGTGCATTAACAGGGAGATGGATTAAAAGTGGTACAGCAAGGACTTGAACCAGCTCCTATATGGGACACCAGCACATACAGGATACCAGCGCTGCAGATGGTGGCTTTACATCTCTGCTTCTGAAGACATTTACAACTACTCTGAATTTGTAAAGTGAATAATTGAGGCCAGTGCACTGGTTTGAGTCTTGTCTGCTTCACTTCTGATCTGGCTCCTTGCTAATCCACCTAGGAAAGCAGCAGAGGATGTCCCAAGTCCTTGGGCTCTTGCACCAATGTAGGAGACCTGGAAAAAGCTGCTGGCTCCTAGCTTTGGATCAGTTCAACTCTGGCCACTGTGGTCTTTTCAAGATTGAAACAGTGGGTGGAAGACCTCTCTCTCTGTGTGTCTCTCTCTCTTTAACTATCTCTACCTCTGCCTTTGAAATAAATAAAATAAATCTTAAAAAGTACAGTCTGGCTTCAGAGGCACTACTCGATACAGCCTCCTCAGATTAAAAAAAATGGTTGAGTGATATAGAATTAATGAAGGCATGAGCACAGGATGTCACATGATTCCTTTTGCCTCGGGCTCCAATGCAGCTCAACCAGCAGTGACTGGTCCCCAAGTCTATACTGCAAAGTTCAGATATATTGTATACTCTTTCATACTGTTGTTCACCAATCCCTGAATCTGCGTTGAGATTTTTTCCCTTCAAACATTCCTAGAGCTACAAAAACATCACAGCCTAATATAGTTCCATCCCAATAAAACACTCAATGAGGAATACATGACTCTTTTTTAAACTTTATATGAAAAAGTAAAGAGTAACTCACTTGGGAACATTCCAGAAAATGAGAGTTTTTCTGTTGCTAGTTAAGAGAAACATCCTGGGAATAAGCATCTCATATGGTAGTTAAAATACCTACTTTCCATGTCAGGGTGTTTGGGTTCAAGTCCCATTACTGATTCTGATCCAGCTTCCTGCTCATGCACAACCACGGAAGCAGAATGCTCAGTAGTTGTCCCTCTGCAACCAACAGGGGAGATTCACAATGAGTTTCCAGCTTCTGACTTTGGCCTGGCCAGTCCTAGCAGATGCAAAATCAATCGATCTCTCCACCTCTCTCTCTCTCTCCTCTCCATGTGTGTGTGTGAGTGTGTGTGTGTGTTTCTTTAACTGTCTGTTTATCTTTTGAATGATTTTTTTTAAAAAATGAGAAACATCCTGAAAAAACAACACAAATTCCTCCTAAGCCATTAGGGTCATGTTCAGGATATTTTCCTTCATGTGGAAGCAGCCCCAAGTCTTCCAGGAGCTGCCATTGTGCCTCCTTAGCATACTTTTGAAGGAAAAATGTTGTATTTACTTTAGTTGCAGCACCTATATCACTGGGTGTAACAAACATGGGTACTATGTGGGGCCCTTAGGGTGAGTTCAGGCTCAAAGCTTACTATTTAGTGGTTGCTTTCTGCCCTCTGTTGGATTTCTGCTGCAACTAACACATTTTTTTAAGATTTATTTATTTTACTTGAAAGTCAGAGTTACACAGAGAGAGGAGATGCAGAGAGAGAGAGAGAGGTCTTCCATCCAATGGCTCACTCCCCAGTTGGCCGCAACAGCCAGAGCTGTGCCAATCCGAAGCCAGGAGGCAGGAGCTTCTTTCAGGTCTCCCACACGGATGCAGGGGCCCAAGGACTTGGATCATCTTCTACTGCTTTCCCAGGCCCTAGCAGAGAGCTGGACAGGAGGTGGAGCATCCAAGTCTCGAATCGGTGCCCATATGGGATGCCGGCGCTTCAGGCCAGGGCGTTAACCTGCTGCGCCACAGCGCCGGCCCCACTGATACATTTTTGTTAGATACTGACATACTGTTTACAGAATACCCTACACGAAGATGAACAACAAAGTTGAAGTGATCACAATTTCCCACTTTCAGATTTATTATACAGCTACAGGATTTCAAGAGTGATCATATTTGTATTGTTTTAACTATATCCCATTACTTTTCATTTCATGTTCATTTCTTATATTTTCTACTTTCCATTGTGATTTTTTTCTATAGCTCTAAGAATATGTTGCTATTTTCCACATATTTGTACACTTCACAAATGTCTTTCTGTTATTGCCATTCAAGATAAATACATTGTAGTCATACAGCATTGCTTCTTTTATTTGTTTTTTTTTTACTTTTACTTAGGTTGTTTTGGACCTAGCAAAAGGTCTTCTGCAAACAATATTCCATACGCATTTGAACAGCAAATATATTCTTATTCAACTATACTATCTCATATATGCTTTCCAATATTTTGCAAACTATTTTTCAAAGTTCTACCCATTACTGAAAGAGACAGATGTAAGTGTCCCAACAGTAATCTTGACCGGTCTACTTCTCCCTTTGATTTTGTCATTTTTTTTTCATTTAATGAAAAAAATATATACATACATATATATCTACAATTGAAATGTTATTCAGGTTGATTGACATCTTTATTACCTTTAAATACCCCTTTTTATCTGTAGTAACATTTTTTTTTCTTTTAGAGTTATTCAGTCCCATATTGCAATAGCCAGCAAGTATTTACTACTCTTTTGTAGTTACTCAACATTGTGTATCCATTTTCATCATTGTGCGTTCAATAACTTATATGTTTGAATGTGTTTCTCCTGAACACAATGTATTGTTTGATAGTTTTTCAAAAGTTACTCCTGCAATCTGTAGCTTTCTAAATTTTTGTTTTAGTTCCATAAATAACGGATTTATCAGTCACAATGTGATGTCTTGATAAATGTAGACATGGTGGAATTATCAAATCAGTCTTAGTACCATATTAATTACTTCATATAATTGTTATTGCTTTATGTTAAGAACATTGAAAATCCAGCCTTATCAATGTTACTAGCATATCCATATTGTACAACACGGCACCAGAACTTATATACCCTAATTGCTCTTGGAGCAATGTGTTATAGCCTTCACACTCTGGTATACATTATTCTACTCTCCATTTCTGTAATTCTGACTACCTTAGAGTCAATATATAGGTGAACTCCTATGGTATTTGTTTCCTTTTTATTAATCACCAGCATCCCATATAGACAACAGTTCAAGTCCCAGCTTCTCCACTTCTGATCTAGGTCTCTGTTAATGTGCCTGGGAAAGCAGCAGTGGAGGGCTCAATTGCTTGAACCCTTGCACCTCTGTGGGAGACTTGGATGAAACTCTTGGATCTTGGCTCCTGGCTTTGGCCTGGCCCAGCCCTGGTGTGATTGGAAGATCTCTGTCTCTCGTCTTCCTTTCTCTGTAATTCTGACTTATACATGAAGTATATAAACTTAAAAAAAAAAGACTATAAAAACTTCAAGAGGGATCAGCATTTTACAAAGCAGTTAAAACTGCTGCCTGTAATGCCAGAATCTGTAGGGGTGCTGATTTAAGTCTCAGCTGAAGCACCTCAGATCCAGCTCCAATTACTTGGGCCCCTGCCACCTTCACGGGAGACAACAAAGAAGCTCCTGGCTTCTGACTTTGGCCTGGCCTAGCCCTGGTGATTGTGGCCATTGGGGAATGAACCACTAGATGGAAGATTTTCTTTCTCTGTCTCTCTCTGCTTCTTTCTCTGTAACCTTGCCTTGCAAATAATTAGACACTTAAAAAATGAAAGAAATTAGGTATTGAAAAAATATACCTTATTATAATAGAAGTCAGGAATGACAAGGCCAAAGATAACACTGCACTTGATGAAAAGTATACCTCAACATTCAATAACAAGATAAAGATATACTCTCTCATATCTGCTGCATATAACACTTAAATTCACATCAAAGCAACTGGATAAGAACATAAAAACTTACAAATAGAAAGGGGTTAATTTTCTGCTTACTGATAATACAATCTTTTTTTAAAGATTTTTATTTACTTATTTGACAGGCAGAGTTACAGGCGAGAGAGAGAGAGAGAAAGGTCTTCCTTCCATTGGTTCACTCCCCAAGTGGTCGCAACAGCTGGAACTGTGCCAATCCAAAGCCAGGAGCCAGGTGCTTCTCCTGGTCTCCCATGGGGTGCAGGGCCCCAAGCACTTGGGCCATCCTCCACTGCACTCCCAGGCCACAGCAGAGAGCTGGACTGGAAGAGGAGCAACCAGGACTAGAACCTGGTGCCCTTATGTGATTCTGGTGCCGCAGGAGGAGGATTAACCAAGTGAGCCACACGCCGGCCCCTAATACGATCTTATATATACAGAAATAAAAGGATCATTTACCACAATTAAATGGAATTAATCCATAGAATTCAAGCACATATCAAAATATACAAATCAATAAATGTGACCCACCATATATGAACGACATCTATATATGAACAGAATATGGAAAAGTGTTAAAAATTATTAAATCTTGGGGCTGGCGCTGTAGCATAGCAGATAAAGTTGCCAACTCAGTGCCGGCATCCCATATAGGCACCTGTTTGAGTCCCAGCTGCTCCACTTCCAATCTAGCTCTCTGTCCCTGCACCCGTGTGGGATAAGCTCCTGGCTGCTAATTTTGCTCTTATCACCCTGACTTGCATCCTGGAGATGTGAAGCACGGGTGGTGTGGGGGTAGGGGTTACTCATGCAGGACTGAGAGGGGCTGACAGCACCTGTGGCGCACACAGCCAGGGTGGTATATGTTGGTTTTCAGTTGGTTTTCTTGCCCTTGAGACAAGAAGTCTTTTCTTTCTAGGGATCTGGACTCCTGGGGTTTCCCGGGCTGTGCTGGGCCCTCCACAGCTGCTCTCCTCTCCCAAGGGCCTCCTCATTGGCTTTGCTCCTTCCAGACCTCCTCCCAGCCACCTTTCCTCCCACCCCCTCACTGTGCTAGCCCCCTAAAAGATATCTGAGCCTCCTCTCCATTCCACTGGGGTTGGCACCACTAGTCCTGGCAGCACCAATGGTTAGCAGAGCTCAGCCAGCCTCTGCCCTCCTTGTAAAGGGCATAATCTGTAGTAGGAAGGGGCAATGTTCCTAGGATGGAATTCCCACCTGCCACCTGCTGTCTGGGTGTCCCTCAGCCCGTCTCCTACCTCTTTGGAATCATGGAGTGTCCCCTTGCCGGTGGGCAGAGGACCCCTGGATAGCATCCAGGTGCTCCCCTGGGACCACTGCCCAGAGTGTCCCCGCCCCCTGTGCAAGCCAGTTTTGCCAAATTACCCAACCAGCTTTTACCAAACTGCCCAACTTTCCCTCTAGAAGGTCCCAGGCAGGAAATGATGGTAGAAGACATACCACCTCAGAGGTTTGTTTCCAATGATCTAGTGCAGCAGTGAGACCTCTGGTGATCTGGGCATGACCCTGGGAAACAAGCAGCATGAACAGTTAGGTCTTCCCTGGAGTCAGGGGAGATCAGGGTGGTGTCCTGGGCCTCCATCTCACAGGGCCCCTCCCTCAGAGGTCACTGAAAAAACATCTTCTGTGACCTCGGCCCTCGGCAGAGGCTAAAGGCCTGTGTTGTCTCCTTATAGCTGGAACCAGTATACCAAGATCTAGCATGTGCTCAGCCACTGACACCCCTCCCCGCAGTCCTGGGAAAGTTGTGTGCCTCTGTGTTGCTCTCCTGAGTATCAGTGCTGGGCATGTCTGCGGCCGGCACTGCCTGCTATCCCAGCTTCCCAACGGGCGCTGGTTCAAGACATGGCTGTTGCACTTCTGATCCAGTTCCCTGCTAATGTGCTTGGGAAAAGCAGTGGAAGATGGCCCAATTGCTTGGGCCCCTGCCTCCCACATGGGAGACATGGAAGAGAAGCTCCTGGACCCTGGTTTCAGCCTGGCCTATCCCTGGCTGTTGTGGCAATCTGAGGAATATGCTAGCAGATGGGAGATCTCTCTGCATCTCTCCCTCTTCCTCTGTAACTCTTTCAAATAAATAAATATATATTTTTTAATACTAGGCACCTCTGTAGCTCAGTGACAGGGTGCCGGAGTGCCTTGAGACTCCCTAGAAGGAGGGGCTGGAGCAGGGCACAGTACCAATTCTATCCCACACACAGCAGCCTCTGAGGCATCAGACAAGGAAGGTGGCCACTGGAACAGGTGCTGTCACTGATGTAAGGGCCACCAATCCCATCAGCTGGATCTGTCTGACCAGCAACTCTGGCTGAGGAAGGGGGCGTGGCACCTCAGGACGCACTTGCATGGAGCTGAATGCACCCAGATGCCACGTGAGTGTATTAGGTCCCCAACTCCCAAGCAGGGGGCTGCCTATTTTAGAACCAACACCTCCATTTCCATATGGCACATCCTTCTCAGAGCTGCCACAGAAACCTGTTCCTTTCCTGCATGGCTGCCTCTCCTGCTCCCAGCTCCCTGCAAGGGCTTTGGGGGGTAGGGGAGTGGGCTGGGGGAGCTGGCATTTATTCCATAGCTGTGTGCCATGCCAAGTTCCCAGCAATCAGCAATTGGCAAGTAAAGGACTCTCTGTGCTGGCCTGGGTCCACCCACCTCCCAAGAGAACCCTGGAAGGGGCCCGTGTACATCTTGGACTGCTCAGTTCCCTGTGGTCTGGGTGAACATGTCAAAGCTGTCTCGAGGACTGCACTGCTTCAGGGAACTGAAGATGTTGCTGATGCTCTTGGTCCCCAGGTCTTTGGCAATAAAACAGATGAAACACACGTGAGAACGTAACGTCAGGCCCCATTCGCAGTGTTCCCAGGGCACCATGTGCAGGTGCAGCCAGGGACAGAACAGCCATTGACTCCCCCTCCCCACAAGCTGCTCAAGGAAACAAGGGGGTATCATGAGCGGCAGGGGCCCTGCTGGTGTGAGAAGGCAGGGCCGAGGGCCAGGGCATAAGTCATTTCCCATCATGCCTCTTTCTCCATGTGTTCCTCATTAACCCACTCATGATATCTAAGGACTAGGGTCATTTATGCATCTAGCCACTGTTTCTTAGGCACCCTCAATGTCCAGTACCGACCTAGCTCCTGGTGGGGCCCAGCTTGAATCTGCAAGAGGAGGGGCAGAGGCAACTTTAAAGGCACGAGGCTGGAAGGCCAGGGGAGGGACCCAGCCTCATGGGGAGAGATGGAAGGGAGGAAGTGGCTGGAATGGCAGACGCATGAGTACATGGGAACACCAGACAATGCTTAACAGAGGGGCAGCAGCAGGCTCCAATTTGAATTCTAGATATTAGGCCGGCGCCACGGCTCACTAGGCTAATCCTCCGCCTTGTGGCGCCAGCACACCGGGTTCTAGTCCCGGTCGGGGCACTGGATTCTGTCCCGGTTGCCCCTCTTGCAGGCCAGCTCTCTGCTGTGGCCAGGGAGTGCAGTGGAGCATGGCCCAAGTGCTTGGTCCCTGAACCTCATAGGAGACCAGGATAAGCACCTGGCTCCTGCCATTGGATCAGCGCGGTGTGCCGGCCGCAGCGCACCAGCCGCGGCAGCAATTGGAGGGTGAACCAACAGCAAAAGGAAGACCTTTCTCTCTGTCTCTCTCTCTCACTGTCCACTCTGCCTGTCAAAATAAAAATAAAAAATAAAAATCAATTCTAGATATTAAATCTGGTGGCCATACATGGGATGGCTCAGTGGGAAAATCTCGGTGCTGATGGAGAAAGAGCAGCTACAGCTAGGATGACAGCAACTGGCAGGCCCTGACAAAAGCTTAATTTGCTGAAATGAAGGCAGAAATGGATTAGTGGGGAAGAAGGAGGGTACCAGCAAATTATAGGAAAGAATTCCGAGAGCCCAACTCGCTAATGACATCAACATCAGCACTGTTATTTGTCACAGATTGGTGCCATCCAGTGTGACAAAAGCAGCCAGAGTCATGGGCAGTCTTTCAGATTGAATGAACCATGGAAAAAGGATGACTTCCTTCTAAATGTCAGACCCTGAATGCCTTAGGTTGCCTAGACAGTTTGAGGAAGACACAATTGCAGATATAGTCTGTCAATCACAGATTCAGCTTCTGGATTCTGATGTGGCTACAGCATCCTTCTCAAACCTGAAACCTTTGTGCCACCCTTGGCCCAGTGAACATGCAAAAGGAGATCGCTTCAGCCATGTGGAATATTCCAGTGAGAACACAGCTGGCTATGCCATTCTGCAAGAAGCCAACAACTTCTAGGCCCTTGGAACTTGCCCCCCAGCCTATCTGCCAACACAGGCTTAAACTTCAAGCGCCAGGGCCAGAGTTATGGACTCAGAGAGGTGCAATTGACAAAGACCCAGGGACACACTGGTGCTTTCTTTAAGTCTTTCCCCCAACCCCAATATGAGTCACTCACCCAGGTCTGCAAACTGGGAAGAGAGGGACACCGGGGGCACCGTGCTACCCACCATTGGGCTGATCGTGGCTGGAGACCCGGGGCCCAGGTCTATTAGGTTGTCTTCAGTCACCTAGTTCAGCACCTGAGAGAATGTTAGATGGGCATGTGAGCAGGTGCAAGGTAAGAGGAGAGGCAGGAGCACTGCAAGTGATGGATTTATCCCACCAGCACCTGTTCTGAGAGCACCAGATGTAAGCTTCCTCCAGGATGCCCAAGGCACTTTCCTTGTCTACCATCAGCCGTAATTTGCCCCACAATTACTAGAAGATTTTAACCCTAGCTAGGAAAAGGCAGGGCAAGACCAAACTCAGGCAGCTACACCTCCCATCCCAGCCCCTATGATGCGAGGGGAGCTCAGCCTCAGGAGACAGATGCTGCTGGAGCCACATTTACTCTGTCACTGGTGTTGTGAATTGACTGGCCTGATCTCTACCTCTCTAACATAGCGGGAAGAGAAGGCAGAAGGAAGCAGAGAGGGATGCACCTGCCACCGCCCTGTGGTGCTCACAGCCTGAACAGGGCTGGCCCCAGCTGTGGTTCCGGGCTCTTTGTAAAGCTGAGATTCATGGGCTCTTGGGTGAAAATGCCCCATTCACTCCTGTTACGCTGCTCCAGCACTAGCTGGAATATTGAAACACAAGCCCAGGGAGCATTCAGCTTAGCTGCTAAAATGCCTCAAACCAGAGTTCCTGGGTTTCAGTTCCAGCTCAGGCTCCTGACTCCAGCTTCCCGCTAATGTAGAGCCAGAGGGCAGTGGTGTTGGCTCAAGCCAGCTGGGTTCCTGCCACTCATGTGAACTGAATTTCCAGCTCCTGGTCTAACCCAGACCCCCCACTAAACCCTGGTCACTGTGGGCATATGGGGAGTAGACCAGCAGACAGAATCTGTGTCCAAGTCTATTTGTCAATCTCTCTATGTAAAAAAGAAAATCCCAAACCTGAGTCCATCCACTTGGGAGAAGTGGAACCACTGAGTGATACAAAGTGGCTACAGGCTAGCGCCGGGGCCCTCTGACATGCTCTCACTGCAGAGGTGACTTCCCCCAGCAAATGGTCAGGGCACCACCAGTCCCTCCCGCCACAGTCAAAAGCTGAGACAAGGTCCCGGGTTGGGACAACTGCAACAAAAATCACCCTCTGAGCCCACAAAGGTCAATGCCAGTGCAGTGTGTGTCTTCATGACCCTCCCTGGTGCCAGGCCCTTGTCCTGGGGGACTACACAGTAAGTGGTGTGCTGGCTAGAGCACAGAGGCAGTGAGGACCTCAAGGCTGTCTCAGGCTCTGGGACCCCATCTTTCAGCACGGAAGGCTGACCTAGTCAAGGTCCTTTCTGACCTTGACATTGCGTCCTTCAGGACAGTCCTGGGTGCAGGCATCGGGGTGAGGGGTGGGAACTGTGCCTGCTGTTAAACTTCCTGTTTAACTAAAGGGGAGGTCTTGGGCAGGGTGGATGTTGGGGGCACAGCAGGTTAGGCAGCTTCCTTATGGGAGTGCCTGAATGGAGTCCTAGCTACTCTAATTTTTTAAGATTTATTTATTTATATATTATTTATTTATTTGAAAGGTAAAGTTACAAAGAGGCAGAGGCAGAGAGAGAGAGAGAGAGAGGGCTTCCATCTGCTGGTTCACTCCCCAAATGACTGAAATAGCCGGAGCTGGGATGATCCGAAGCAAGGAGACTGGTGCTTCTTCTGGGTCTCCCACATGGGTGCAGGGGCCCAAGCACTTAGGCCATCTACTGCTTTCCCAGGCCATAGCAGAGAACTGGATCATAAGTGGAGCAGCTGGGACATGAACCAGTGCCCATATGGGATGCCACACTACAGGTGGCAGCTTTACCTGCTATGCCACAGTGCCAGCCTCTGGCTACTCTACTTTCTATCTAGCATCCTGCTAAGGCACCAAGGAAGCAGCGTATGATGGCCCAAGTGTTTGAGTCTCTGCAACCCACATGGGAGACCAGGATGGATTTCCAGGTTCTTGGCTTCATCATGACCCAGCCCCAGGTGTTCGTCTTTCGGGGGGAAGTGAACCAGTGGATCTTCTCCTGTCTCTGCCTTTCAAATATGCATATATAAAAATACACTATATTTATTATATATAATATATAATTTATTATGTAATTTGTTATATATATCATTTTTAAAAAATTGAATTATGATCTTATTTTTTAAAGATATTTTATGTATTTATTAACAGGACCTGGATTGGAAATGGAACAGCCAGGGCTCAAACCAGTGCTCATATGGGATGCTGGTGGCTGACCCTAATAAATAAATCTTAAAAATAAACAAATAGAAAAAAACCCTACTAGGTCTAAATCAGATGTTTCACATTTTTTCTTGTGGGAGAATGTCCAGGTTGGTCACCTTAGACTGCGTATGATCTGTCTGCACTGGAGCTGGAGGCAGTGTGTGTGTGTGTGTGTGTTTTACAGTGGTGGTGGTGGCAGCTGCGGCGGCTTGCACACCCTGCCTGCTTCTCAGACACACTGACATTTACAAAGGGAAAAGCATTTTCCCCCTTTCTCTTTTTAAAGGTGGCGAAGAGGAAATCCTTTTCCTTAGCGGAGATTGTTTATTCCCCCCTCTAATCCTTGTCAAATTCAAAGGATCCTCAAATTCAAAGCATGGCCGCCAAAGGAAGAAGCCTGGCCTGGGTAAATTAGCCCAGAAACATCTGAGCACAGCCCTTAGTGCACCTGAAGGCAAACTGCTGCTGGAGACTGGCTTAGGTGGGGACAGCTGCTGGGCCCTGTCTGTCCTGCCTTAGCATTGGTGCCCTTCGCCTTAGCCCTCAGCACAGCCAGGATGGTGTTGAACTCTTCTCTTCATTACTAGGCAACCAAGTTCAGGGTCCAGCCATGGTCTCTTCTCTGAACAGGTTCCCACCAAGGATGGTCCCTGGGAGTAGGGACTTTTAGCAAACACTACTCACAGCCTCTCTCTCTTCCTCTCTCTCCATATCCTGCTTGGGAGCCTCAGGGTGACTGGTAGCTGACCGGAGATGGAAACCCCAAAGAGAATGGCAAGTGGTCCTGGAGCCAGACCTGTGTGACATCCACACCCCTCCAGCTTGCAACATGCTCCTCTACTCAGCACCAGGGAGAAGTGAGAAGGGGCTCAGCACTGGCACCACACTGCTGCTACCTACACATACATGCTGGAGCTGTTTTAGCAAGGATGCCAGGGATGAGGGGATGAGGAAGAGGAACCTTCTCTCTCTCTCTCTCTCTCTCTCTCTCTCCCTCTCCCTCTCCCTCTCCCTCTCCCTCTCCCTCTCCCTCTCCCTCTCTCTCTCTTCCAGCCTGCAAGCACCATTTGGATCTTGATAGCCTCATTCTCAGGCTGTACAAAATGATCAACTGCAAAATGAGCCTGCGATGGAAGTACTATGCATTTCCAGTCCCATCAGATCAAATGATTCCACGGGCCTTGTACAGCCTGCAGATGGGACGTTCCCTGCCCCACAGTGGGGTCTGTCCTATCCTCAAAATTGAAAAGAAACTCTATGTGGATTCATCTACAAGTCAGCTACCACAGTTCATCTAAATTTCCTCATCTGGGGTTAAAACCGCCTTAGGGCATCAGAACAAGACCCAGGGAGACGGGCTGGTGCTGTGCATTAGTGAGTGGAGCTGCCACCTGCAGTGCTGGCATCCCATATGGGCACAGGTTTGAGTAACGGCTGCTCCACTTCCAATCCAGCTCTCTGCTATGGCCTGAGAAAGCAGTGGAAGATTTCCCCAAGTCCTTGGGCCCCTGCACCCACATGGGAGGCCTAGAGGAAGCTCCTAGCTCCTGGCTTCAGGTCAGCCCAGCTCCAGTTGTAGCAGCCAGTTGTGGAGTGAACCAGTGGATGGAAGACCTTTCTCTCTCTGCCTCTCCTCTCTCTGTAACTGTCAAGTGAATCAATAAATCTAAAAAAAAAAAAAAAAAGACCCAGTGAAGGTGGTGAGGGTGGGCAGCATTTGGGATAAAACAAGAAAAGAGCTTTGAAACGCCCCCTGGGACCGGGCTCTGCCTCCTCAGGAGCCTTGCTGGCTTTTGCCAGGCTGAGAGTGTTGCAGGACAGCAACTCAGCTGCCTTCCCAGGCTTCCCATTTCCTCCTTCCCCAATTGGGCTGTGCGCACGTGCCCTCCGTCCCCAGCCAGGCCACCTGCTGGCGCCCCTGCCTGCAGAGTCCATCTGTTTCAGGGACCTTCAGTGCCTAGCTCCCCAGCTGCCTCCCAGGCCCTGCTCACTGCTGTGCTCACACAGCACTGGGCTCGGTCTCAGTGGGACCAGGCCCTTCTGCCTTCATGTCCCTCACACCCCTGCATGGCAGCCGCTCTAGGGGAGCCCCTATGTGGCCCAAAAGCATGCAAGTACCTGTTCTGAATTGGCTGTGATGGGGCCAGTATGCTCAGAGCCAGAGCCTGCAAGTGTGGAGTAGGGAGCAGGAGGAGACAAGGAGTTAGAGACGGCGCCTGTCTTCTGCTGCAACTGGGACGGGGGCATGGTTGCAGCTGGATCCACTTCAGGGATGCTCTGCCTCGGGCAACAACATAGTGCTATGTACATTGGGGCTGGCTCCACAGCTGGGCCTGGCACCACCCCAGGTAGCACTCCTGGGTCCACTCTGGGCCCAGTCCTTCCACCCACACAGTAGGACCACCAGCAGTCTGGTGACACCTGGACAGGGACCCCTGCCAGACTCTGGTGCTTTCCTTGTTCTCGCCTGTGACAGCGTGAATGGCAACAGAAAGGCACTTTCAATTCTGCAGCGTGGAGCCCCCCCCGCCACTGCTGGCACCAGGAGAGCAGCAGGAGGCGGCCCCCACATCAGTCTTTCCTGGGATCTAAGGACTCCAAGGATTTCCTGGGATTAATACTGAACACCCACAGCTTAGCCTCCCTTCTAGATCCACGTGGTGTGCATAGCTGAAAAACCATGGGGCCACACTTTGCCCCTCTGTGCTGATCTGGTTCCTGAGAATGGGTGCCAGGGCCTCTGAAAAGTAGGTGTAAATGACCTGCACAGGATGGTTCTGCCCAGCAGCCGCCCCTACAGCACCCAGTCCTGCTATTACACTCCTCCACAGTCTGTGAAAGCTGGGGACTGGGCGCACTGTTGCTGCTTAATCACCAGTGGGTGAGCTGTCTCACACCTGCACTATTATTTTTTAAAGTTTTGTTTATTTACTTGAAAGTCAGAGTTACACACAGAGAGGAGAGGCAGAGAGAGAGAGAGAGAGAGAGAGAGAGAGAGAGAGAGAGAGAGAGAGAGAGAGGTCCTCCATCCAATGGTTCACTCCCCAGTTGGCCACAACACTGGAGCTGCACCGATCCAAAGCCAGGAGCTAGGAGTTTCTTCTGGGTCTCCCATGTGGGTGCAATGGCCCAAGGACTTGGGTAATCTTCTAATGCTTTCCCAGACCATAGCAGAGAGCTGGATCAGAAGTGGAGCAGCCGGGACTCGAACCAGCACCCATATGGGATGCCAGCGTTTCAGGCCAGGGTGTTAACCTGCTGTGCCACAGCACTGGCCCCTTCCCCTTGTTATTAAAAGGCAATGTCCCTGGGCTTTTAGAGTGCACAGATGACAAGCTGAGTAATTCACACTGGAGTGGCAGAAGTGCAGTGGCAGCCGCTTGGCCTACACGTTGTGCAGCAGATTCTTTCTAGAAAAATGCCAGCTGGAAGCTTACCCGCTGCAGTGTGTGTATGGGAGACAGACTGTCCAAGTCTGCCATGGGAAATTCTACTCCTTTCCTCTTCAGCTCCTCTGCACCACCCAGCTGAGATCAGGGCTTCTGCAGAAGGTGTCAGCCCACGCCTGCAGAAGGCCGAGAAGGCCAGTGAGAAGGATCATCCCCCACCCTGCCCCCGCCCCCCAAAGGCGGCTGCAGCACCTGGAAATCTGGGGCAGCCCCAGAGACCAGCACTCTCCTACACTTGAATGCAAAGCTCCCTGTTGAAACCTATGGTGGACCTCCCCTGGTGAAATTCTGTTTTGCAGGTGCCACTGACAGTGTGAACGAGAACATGAAATGGAACTCTGGGGTGAATTTCCTTGGCAAAGACACAGGGAAATAACACCTAAGCCCCATGCACAACCTAGGATGCAGCCATCTCCATAGCCACGAGGAAAGCAACTGCTGGGCTCTGCAGCTGAAGGGAGGGGCGGGTAGAGGGGGTGGCCCTCCATCCCAGGGGGAGGGAGCAGCTGCAGGAAAACTGAGAGAAAGCAAAGACATTGATGTGGGGTGTGAAATCTAAGCCAGCTCCAGCTCACAGCAGATCAGTGACAGTCATAGCTGTGACTGCCTAGCCCAGCCTGAGATGACTTTAGCCCAGAGGAGGGCTTATCCCCAAGGGTCCTGCTACCCCACCCCAAGCTTCTTCCATCATGTCCTCCTTATGGCCAGTGTCAACATACAAGGGCCAGGTAGAAAAATCCAACAGAAAGCATGGCCATTTGATTTCCTAAAAACAATGCAGGGGCTAGCACTGTGGCACAATAGGTTAATCTTCCACCTGCAGTGCTAGCACCCAATATGGGCGCTGGTCTTAGTCCTGGCTATTCCACTTCTGATCCATTTCTCTGCCATGGTCTGGGAAAGCACTAGAAGATGGCCCAAGTGCTTGTGCCCCTGCACTCACATGGGAGACCCGAAGAAGCTCCTGGCTCTGGCTTTGGATTGGCCCAGCTCCAGCTGTTGCAGCCATTTGGGGAGTGAACCAGCTCATGGAGAACCTGTCTGTCTTTCTCACTGTAACTCTGCCTCTAAGTAAATAAATAAAACCTTTTACACACACACACACACACACACACACACACACACACAATGTAGACAGGAAAGAGCCGGGATTCCAACAGATTACCATTTCTTTAAAAACTCTTAGATATTTTCTTACAAAATATTCCACTCTTTGGAAGTTAAAGAATGTATCAAAAAAGGCGTATCTGGGGCCTGTTGATGTGATACAGTGGGTCAAGCTGCTGCTTGCCATATGGACGCCAGTTTAGTCCTGACTATTCCACTTCTGATCCAGATCCCTGCTAATGCACCTGGAAAAGCAGAAGATGGCCCAAGTGCTTGGGCTGCTGCTGCTCACATGGGAGACCTGGATGAAACTCCTGGCTACTGGCTTTGGACTGGGCCAGCCCCAGTCATTGCGGCCACTTGGGGGAGTGAATCAGCAGGAAGATTTCTCTCTGTCTCTCCCTCTCTCTCTGTAACTTTGTCTTTCAAATAAATAAATCTTAAAAAAAAAAAAGTCATAGCCAGCACTGTGGCATAGTGGGTAAGGCTACCAACTGCAGTGTCAGCATATGGGCGCTGGTTCAAGTCCACTTTTGATCCAGTTCTGTTATAGCTGGAAAAAACAGTGGAAGATGACCCAAGTCCTTGGACCCCTGCATCCATGTGGGAGACCCTGAGGAAGCTCCTGGCTCCTGACTTCAGATCTGCTCAGCTCCAGCCGTTGCAGCCATTTGGGGAGTGATGTTTATTTGGAAGATTTAGAGAAAAAGAGAGAGAGAGAGGCATTCCATCAACCGGTTCACTCCCCAAATGGCTGTAATGGCTGGAGCTGCACCAATCCAAAGCCAGGAGCTTCTTCTGGGTCTGTCACATGGGTGTAGGGGTCTTAGCACTTGGACCATCTTCTGCTGCTTTCCCAGGCCATAGCAGAGAGCTGGATCAGAAGAGGGGCAATGAGATTTGAACCAGCATCCATATGGGATGCCAGCACTTCAGGCCTGGGCTTTAACCTGCTGTGACATAGCACCAACCCCTCTCTTGACTTCTTAAAAACATTTCCTGTAACAAAAAAAAAAAAAATACAAAGATGTCTACTCTCACTTAAATTGTATATAGTGCTGAAACTTCTAGTAGGAGCAATTAATGACAAAATGAAATGACTTCATGATAAAACTATTCAGTGTCCTGAATTTCGTGGCCCATTAAGCCATTGTGTTGTCAGCATTCCATATCAGAGTGCCAGCTCTAAGCCTAGCTACTTTACTTCTGATCCAGTGTCTTGCTAATATGCCTGGGAAAGCAGCACACAGTCCAATCCTATGTGCCTGTCACCCAATGTAAGAGACAATGATGTACTTTCTGGCAGCTGGCTTCAGCCTGCCCCAGATCAGGCTGTTGTAGCCATTTAAGAAATAAGCTAGTGGATGGGATAACTGTCTCACTATCACTCTCACTCTTTCTCTCCCCATCTGTCTGCCTCTCAGGCTCTCTGCTTTTAAAACAAATAGGGCCCAACACTGTGGCACAGTAAATTAAGTGGCCACCTGCAATAACAGCATCTCATGTGGGCACCAGTTTGGGCCCCATCAGATTCACTTCCATTTCAGTTCTCAGGTAATACACCTGGGTTAAGCAAATAGAAGACCATCCAAGTGTTTGGGCCCCTGAAACCCCGTGGAGGCCTGAAAGAAGCTCTTGGCCGCTGGATTTGGCCTGGCTCAGCCCTGGTTATTGTAGTGCTTGTGGGAAGTGAACCAGCAGATGGAAGAAAACTCTCTCTTTCTGTAACTGCCTTTCAAACAAACAAATAAATCTTATAACAAGAAAACAATGAATAAACATTTTTTTATTTGACAGGTAGAGTTGTAGACAGTGAGAGAGAGAGAAACAGAGAGAAAGGTCTTCCTTCCATTGGATCACTCCCCAAATGGCCACCACGGCCAGCGCTGCATTGATCCGAAGCCAAGAGCCAGGTGCTTCTTCCTGGTCTCCCATGCAGGTGCAGGGGTCCAAGCACTTGGGCCATCCTCCACTGCCTTTCTGGGCCACAGCAGAGAGCTGAACTGGAAGAGGAGCAACCGGGACTAGAACCCGGAGCCCATATGGGATGCCAATGCTGCAGGCAAAGGGTTAACCAAGTGAGCCACGGCGCCGGCCCTGAATAAACATTTGTAAAGATTTCATTTATTTGAAAGGCAGAGCTAGAGAGAGAGAGACAGAGAGAGAGAAATTGTCCACCCACAGGTTCACTGCCCAAATGTCTACAGTGGCCATGGCTGGGTCAGGGGCCAGGAGCTTCTTCTGGGTCTTGCATGGATTTCCCAGTGCATTAGCAAAGAGCTGGATAGGAAGTAGAGCATACAGCACTCAAACCAGTGCCCACATTGGATGTCAGAATTGCAGGTGGTGGCTCAATTCATTCTGTAACAATGCTGGACCCAAATAAATATATCTTTGAAAAGGAAAGTAAAAAATTATTAAACTCAAAAATGAATTCAGCCAGCACCATGGCTCTCTAGGCTAATCCTCCACCTGTGGCGCTGGCACACTGGGTTCTAGTCCCGGTCGGGGTGCCGGATTCTGTCCTGGTTGCCCCTCTTCCAGGCCAGCTCTCTGATGTGGCCTGGGAGTGCAGTGGAGGATGGCCCAAGTGCTTGGGCCCTGCACCCGCATGGGAGACCAGGAGAAGCACCTGGCTCCTGGCTTCGGGTCAGCGTGGTGCGCCGGCCACAGTGTGCTGGCCATGGCAGCCATTGGAGGATGAACAAAGGGCAAAAGAAAGACCTTTCTCTCTGTCTCTTTCGTATTGTCCACTCTGTCAAAAAATAAAATTGAATTCAGCAGAGTTGCATGATACATCAACCACATTGTAGTAATTAAGTTATATGAAAAATGTTTGAAGCAACTGCAGATTTATCTTGGAGAAGGACAGACTTATTTAATGCCAGGGATGAATGTGCTGCCCTAACAAATAGTGAACAAATAAAGAATATGATGTTTCAGAGTAAAAGATGGAAGTGTTTGAATATATGTTGTTTCCTAGGCTGCCATAATAAATCACTACGAAATAGGTGACTTAAAACAACAAAATTGGGATGGGCATTTGGCCAAGCATTTGCAATGCTTCCTGGGGATCAGTCTTGAATCCAGGCTACACTATCATGTCCAACTTCCTGCTGATGTGCCTCCCTCTATGCACCAAGTGAGGCTGGGTTCTTGCTACCTATGTGGGAAACCCAGATTGAGTTACAAGCTTCTGGCATTGACCTGGTCCATCCATGGCTGCTGTATGCATTTGGGGAGTAAATCAAAGGATGATTTTGCTCTCCCATTCTCTCTTCCTCTCCTCTTCTCTCTTCACCTTCCTTTCTCCTTCTCTATCCCCCTTTCAAATATAAATACATACATAAAAACATGCAATAAAAACATCTTTTTCTGTTCTGGAGGCTGGACGTTTGAGATCAGGGTGTCAGCAGGGCCATATTCCCTCTAATTGCTCTGGAGAAGAATGCCTCCTTCTAACTTTTGATAGTGAGCTGTAATCCTTGGCATTTATTGGCTAGAAGCTGTATCTCTAATCTCTGCCTGTGTTGTCTTGACATTCTCCTTTCTGTGTGTCTTCATGGGGCCTCCTTATAAAAACAATACACATTGAATTTAGGGCCCATCCTGATGGGGAATAATCTTAGATTAGCTACTTGGATATGCAAAATTCAATTTCCAAATAAAATCACATTTTGAGTTTCCAGGTAGACATGAATTTGAAGGAAATAGTATTCAACCCAGTAGAGTTTAGTTTGCTTGTTTATCAGTTCATTTAAGGAAACCTTTTAAAACTACTCTATCTACAAAGAAAATAGAGCATCTCATTAAATAGTGAGCATTGAGTCAAACAAAAAGTCAAAACACAAACAGTAGACATGAGTAGGTAGACAAGAATTGATGAATTTGATTGAGACTTAGAACTGAATTAGTTCATTGTTAATCCTTCCTCAGCTTCCCATTAGCTTACTAAAGTGTGTTTCACCATCAAGATGTTCACCTGAGAGCCTGTGAAATGTCTAGAAGTCAGGCAAGCACACAATGCAAACAGTACACATTTAGTTCTTTTCCTCTAGATAAGAAAATTATACAAAGCATGAGGATTTCTTGGGGGCAGCATAGGCATATCCTAGAATGACCACTAACTTTCCCACATCCATAGTGTTCATGTCTTATGTAATCCCCACACCTTGAGTTTGGGTAGAAATTTTGTTTTATCTAATGAACAAAATATAGCAAAGGAAAGGGATTTTCAAGGTGCAATTAATATACCATTTCAGTTGATTTTATGTTCAACTTAAATATCTTGAAAGAGGAATGGGGCCTTTGGTGATGTTGAAGACACTCCTTGCTAGCTTGTCTCATTAAAGAATCGTATTGAGAAAGTCCACATGGAAAATAACTGTAGGTGGTGTCTAGGACAAGAGGACAGCTTCCAATAGAAACTTAGAAAAAAAGACATGATGCCCTGAAAAATGAGAAAGCTGGGAAGAAAATGACGATGGCAGGAGAGTGGGAGCCCTGTGATCATGGGTCAAGAAAGCAAAGGGAGTGAACTAGCAGATGGAAGATCTCTCTCTCTCTCTCTCTCTCTCTCTCTCCCTCTCTCTCTGTAGCTCTACCTCTCAAATCTTTGAAAAATAAATCATTTAAAATGTAAAAAGAAACAGTAATAGGTCTAATAAAAATAACAGAATATTTCTTAAGTAAATTCATGTAATCAATACAAAATTGAATATGTCTATTAAGAGGAGAAAAGGACTTAAATAAATATGCCCCAATAGAAGACATGTAAATGGCCAATATTTGAAAACATCTTAACATCACTAATTTTTGGTGAGACAAAAAATTAGAACAGCAATGTATCACTTTCTACCTGTTAGGAATAGCTATGATAAAAAGATACAAAATCATAAGTGCTCATGAAGATGGAGAAAAGATACTGTACTCTATGCAACTGTATATTAAAACAGACAGCTTGGTAAATAGCATAAACTAAAACAAAAATACCATTAGTTTTAGCAATTCTCTACTAAGGTATATATGAAAGACATGGAACCAGTATAATGAAGACCTATCCATACTCTCATGTGCATTACACATTACTCAGAATAGTTAGATGTAGAAGCTATGGACATATCTACCTACACATGAATAGACTTGAAATGTGGCATTTAAACACAGTGGGGTTCTACTGAGCCTTGAATAATGATATTCCGTCACTTTTGACAATTTACGTGAACATAGAGAATATCATGTGAAGTGACAAACTCAGAAGGAAGTAAAGACAAATATGTTATCTCATTTATATTTCAATTCTGAAAAACTGAAATGCATATTAGAGAAAGAATAGTAGGGGGAAAGTGGTGGAGTAAGGATAAAGGGGACACATTGGACAAGGGGCACAAAGTTTCCAGTAGATAGGAGGAATGAGTCTACAGCTGTGCTGCACAGCATGGAAATTATAATGCTGAATTTCATATTTCAAATGTCTAAGAGAGGCTCTTAAAAGCTCTAACCATAAAATACATGAGATGAAGTATATGTGAATAATTCTCATTTGAAAATTCCAGAATTTGGGGCCAGCGCTATGGCGCAGCGGGTTAACGCCCTGGCCTGAAGCGCCGGCATCCCATATGGGCACCTGTTTGAGTCCTGGCTGCTCCTCTTCCAATCCAGCTCTCTGCTATGGCCTGGGAAAGCAGTAGAAGATGGCCCAAGACTTTGGGCCCCTGCACCCATGTGGGAAACCTGCATCCATGTGGGAGACCCGGAAGAAGCCCCTGGCTCCTGGCTTCGGATGGGCACAGCTCCAACTGTTGTGGCCATCTGGGGAGTGAGCCATTGGACAGAAGACCTCTCTCTCTCTCTACCTTTCCTCTCTCTCTCATTTTTAAACTTTTATTTAGTAGATATAAATTTCCAAAGTACAGTTTATGGATTGCAATGGCTTTTCCCCCCCCATAACTTCCTACCCACCCACAACCCTCCCATCTCCCGCTCCCTCTCCCATTCCATTCACATCAAGATTCACTTTCGATTATATTTATATACAGAAGATCAATTTAGTATACATTAAGTAAAGATTTCATCAGTTTAACCCCACATGGAACATAAATTGCCAACTACTGTTTCAGCAGTAGTCAAATCATTAATTCACATTGAACTACACATTAAGGACAGAGATCCTACATGGGGAGTAAGTGCACAGTGACTCCTGTTGTTGACTTAACAAATTGACACTCTTGTTTAAGGTGTCAGCAATCTCCGCAGGCTCTAGTGATGAGTTGACAAGGCTATGGAAGCCTTTTGAGTTTGCCGACTTTGATCTTATTTCAACAAGGTCATAGTCAAAGTGGAAGTTCTTTCCTCCCTTCAGAGAAAGGTACCTCCTTCTTTGATGGCCCGTTCTTTTGACTGGGATCTCACTCGGAAAGATCTTTCATTTAGGTTTGTTTTTGTTTTTGTTTGTTTGTTTTGTTTTTTGCCAGAGTGTCTTGGCTTTCCATGTCTAAAATACTCTCATGGGCTCTTCAGCCAGATCCAAATGCCTCAAGGGCTGATTCCAAGTCCAGAGTGCTGTTTAGGACAACTGCCATTCTATGAGTCTGCTGTGTTTCCCACTTCCCATGTTGGATCGTTCTCCCCCTTTTTTGATTCTATCAGTTAGTATTAGCAGACACTAGTCTTGTTTATGTGATCCCTTTGATTCTTAGACCTATCATTACGGTCTGTTGTGACCTGAAATTGATCACTTGGACTAGTGAGGTGGCATTGGTACATGCAACCTTGATGGGATTGTATTGGAATCCCCTGGCACATTTCTAACTCCACCACTTGGGGTAAGTCAGCTTAAGCATGTCCCAAATTGTACATCCCCTCTCTCTCTTATTCCCACTCTTATATTTAACAGAGATCACTTTTCAGTTAACTTTAAACACCTAAGAGTAATTGTGTGTTAATTGCATAGCTCAACCAATGGTATTAGTAACTCTTTCAAATAAATAAAAATAAATCTTAAAAAAAAATTTCAGAATTAACATTCAGCAAATGATTACATCATACCCCACAATTATATACAACTATTTCCCAGTTGAGTTTTTGAAAAAGGAACAGATTATCAGGTTACACAAACCTAACAACAATATAATGTATATAGGATTAAAAACTTTTTAAAACTTTTTTGTATTAATACAAAGAGAAATTTCCATGTATTCCATAGCAGAGTGAGAACTTTTTTAAAGCTGTATCTGAGGGGCTGGCACTATGGTGTAGTGGATGAAGCTGCCACCTGCAGTGCTGGCATCCCATTTGGGTGTCAGTTCCAGTCCTGGCTGCCCACTTCTTATCCAGCTCTCTGCTATGGCCTGGGAAAGCAGTGGAAGGTGGTCCAAGGGTATGGGCCCCTGTACCCATGTGGGAGACCTGGATGAAGCTCCAGTTTCCTGGCTTGGATCAGCTCAGCTCTGGCCATTGCAGCAATTTGGGGAGTGAACCAGTGGATAGAAGACCCCACCCCCCCGTAGAGTTACAGAGAGAGGAAGAGACAAAGAGAGAGCTCTTCCATCCACTGATTCACTTCCCAAATGGTCACAACAGCTGGGGCTGTGCTAGGCTGAAACCAGCAGGCAAGAATTTCTTCTGGGTCTCCCCTGTGGGTGCAGGGGCCCAAGTACTTGGGCCATCTTCTTCTGTTTCTCCAGGTGCATTAGTTGCAAGCTGGACGGGAAGTGGAGCAGCCAAGACTTAAACCTGGGCCCATATGGGATGTCAGCACTGTAGGCTGCTGCTTATCCTGGCAGAGCATAGCAGTTGCCCCAATAAAAATTTAAAAGAAAAAAGTCAAAGATAAAAATAGTTCAAAAACTGAATGATGCAGCCAGCGCTGTGGCTCACTAGGCTAATCCTCCACCTGCGGCGCCAGCACACCGGGTTCTAGTCCCAGTCAGGGTGCCAGATTCTGTCCTGGTTGCCCTTCTTCCAGGCCAGTTCTCTGCTGTGGCCCGGGAAGGCAGTGGAGGATGGCCCAAGTCCTTGGGCCCTCCACCCTCATGGGAGACCAGAAGCACCTGGTTCCTGGCTTCGGATCGGCACGCCAGCCGCAGAGGCTAATAGAGGGTGAACCAATGGTAAAAGGAAGACCTTTCTCTCTGTCCAATCTTTCAAAAAAATAAATAAATAAAAAACTGAATGATGGGGCTGGCGCTGTGTCGTAGCAGGTAAAGTTGTCATCTCGAGTGCTGGCATTCTATATAGGTGCCAATACAAGACCCGACTGCTCCACTTCTGATCTTTGGCCTGTGAAAGCAGTATAAGACGGCCAAGTCCTTGGGCCCTTGCACCTGTGTGGGAGACTCAGAAGAGGCTCCTGGCTCCTGGCTTTGGATAGGTGCAGCTCTAGCAATTAAGGCCATCTGGATATTGAACAAACACATTGATGATCTCTTTCTCTCTCTGCCTCTGCCTATCTGCAACTGTGCCTTTCAAATAAATAAATCTTTTATAAAAAAAAAAAGTTTTTTAAAAAAAGTTATTTGTCTTGCCTATCTGAAGTTGTCCTGAACATTGGACTGTTTCAGAAGAAACTGTTAAGTTCAGTGTTGGTACTGGTGGGCATTTTACTAATCTATTACAGAGCATGCTCTCTAATGCCATTACACTCTCTGCCGCTGCTTCTCTCTGTAACTCTGGCTTTCAAGTAAACAAATAACTCTTTTTTAAAAAATCTGAATGATGATAAGAGTGCTGCCTATACTATCTGGACATTCCAATACTGGACAGAATGGACTTGAAAACAAAAGATATTACTGGAGATAAATAAGACATATTTTGTCTAACAAAAGCATCAACAAATATGGTCAAAATACAATTATAGAAACACATATTTCTAAGGAAACATGTTAAACAGTTAATGAAAAAAGAACAAAGATAAACAGAGTGGACTGGACAATAGCAGTACCTGAACATGACAATATGCCACTTGGAATAAAGAACAGAACAAGTAAAACACACTGAAAAAGCATAGAACAAACACACTCACTTACCTCAATTCATTCAGAAAGAGAATGCACAATTTTTGCAAGTATACATGCAATATTTTTCCTTTTGTTTTTAAAGATTTATTTATTTATTCCAAGTTCTTGTCTCTGGGCAATAAGGAAGTGAGGAAAGAAAATTAGAAAAGGAGGAACAGGAATAAAAGACTTAAAAGGGATTATATACTCAGTAATACAGGAGATTCAGGAGATAAGGAGTATTGCAATTTTTAAGACTTGAGGTTGTCCCTGTAAAGAATGAGGGTGATATGTGCAACAATACCTACTTGAATATTCAAATAGACCTTGGGTAGTGTAGTCTAATCCAGATGTGCACACAGACAAGCTGAAATTTCTCATGAGTTCACAGGTCACCACAAGCTCACTCCCTTTTGCTGGACATGATACTCACCATGCTAGGCTGGAGTACAGTATTATGGCTGCAACATGTGTCAGTTGACATACCTGTGGACACATCACTGGTTTGCAGTACAATAATGTGGGGAAAGAATCCTGGGTAGACAACAAAAGTGCTATTCATCAATAACTTTGTAATTAATGAAGATGGTATTCCAAATAAATATTGCAATAACTTGCTCAACTGTTGCAATTTTAATATTTCTTATCAAAATTTATACACGAGAGCACAGTTCAGATACTTGGTTCCAATCACAATGAGAAACAAAAACTGCAGGTTGCGTATGAAAAAGAATTTCTGAAGAATGGTTAACCACTCTATATCACAATTCATCATGTGAATTGCCTAATACTTGCTAAGGTGTGATTCCAGCAAAGAATTCTAAACACATTACATTTTCAGAGCTTCTCTCTGTAATCTTGTTAGGTTTTGTGGAAGTTTGCCTTACAGTAAAGGCTTTTCCAATTGTAATGCATTCATAAGACTTTTCCCTTGTGCAAGTTCTCAGTTAACAATTGAGAGATGACTCATGGTACAAAACTTTTCTATGTATGAATGTTTTCTCATTTCTGAGTCTCTTCATGTGAACTGACAACTGATTTGTGGCAGAGAAATTTTTTCACATTCATTAAATTGATTATTTTTCTTTATTAATTCTCTGGTGTTGTTGATGTTTAATTTCTGGCTAAGGGTTTTCTCATATTTGCTTCATTTGAAGGACATCAACTTTAGTGAATTCTATATTTATGCAAGCCTGAATTCCAGGGAAATAATTTCCACATGTATTACACTCCTAAGAAACCCCCATTGTGAATGCTCTGATTTATAATGATTGATTTCTGACAAATGGACAAATGACTTTTTGTGACAATAATAAACTTTATAACCTTTCCCCTTTATGGCAATCCCTGTTGTATGGGGTGTGATTTCCAGTAAAAGGCTTAGTCACAATGGTTACAATGACTTTGGAAAAAAGCCCTTCCACATTCATCATATTCATAAAGTCTCTCTCTTGTTTGAATTCCATGATGTGTTACGAGGTATTACTTCTGACAAAAGCCTTTCCCACATTTATAACATTCATAAATCTCCACCTTGTGAGTTCTCTGATGTTGTGTAGTGTGATTTTGGCAAAGAGCTTTCCAACAATCATTACAGTCATAAGGTTTCTCCCTCATGTGAATTCTCTGATTTTTATGAAGTGTTACTTCTGAATAAAAGCTTTTTGAAATGCATTACATTCATAGGATTTCTTCCCATTTAATTAGATGATATGCAATGAGGGTAAAAGACTTTCCAAGTCATTACATTCATATGGTTTCTTCCCTCTGTGAATTTTCAGATGCATTCTGAGTTGTGACTTACGGGCAAAAGCTTTTCCACAGACATTACATTCATAAGGTTTCAACCTTGTGTGAATCCTTTGATGTTTGATGAGGGTTGACTTGCACAGAAAAGCTTTTCCACACTCACTGCACTCATAAGGTTTCTCCCCTGTGTGAATTCTCTGATGTATGATGAGGGTTGACTTTTGGCCAAAGGCTTTGCCACAGTCATTACATTTATAAGGTTTCTCCCCAGTGTGAATTCTCTGGTGTGAGACAAGGTATGATTTATAGCAAAAGGCTTTTCCACAGTCATTGCATGCATAAGGTTTCTCCCCTGTGTGAATTATCTGATGCATTCTGAGTTTTGACTTATTGCAAAATGCTTTTCCACAGTCATTACATTCATAAGGTTTCTCTCCTGTGTGAATACTCTGATGCATTCTGAGTTGTGACTTACGGACAAAAGCTTTTCCACAGTCATTGCATTCATAAGGTTTCTCCCCCGTGTGAATTCTCTGATGTTTGATGAGGGCTGACTTTTGGCCAAAGGCTTTCCCACAGTGATTGCATTCATAAGGTTTCTCCCCTGTGTGAATTCTCTGATGTATGATGAGGGTTGACTTTTGGCCAAAGGCTTTGCCACAGTCATTACATTTATAAGGTTTCTCCCCAGTGTGAATTCTCTGATGTGTTATGAGTTGTGACTTATTGCCAAAGGCTTTTTCACAGTCATTACATATATGAGGTTTCTCCCCTGTGTGAATTCTCTGGTGTGATATGAGGTGTGACTTATTGCCAAAGGCTTTTCCACAGTCATTACATTCATAAGGTTTTTCCCCTGTGTGAATTTTCTGATGTCTTATTAGATATGACTTACGACCAAAGGCTTTTCCACAGTCATTGCATTCATAAGGTTTCTCTCCTGTGTGAATTCTCTGATGTTTGATGAGATCTGACTTATGGCCAAAGGCTTTTCCACAGTCATTACATTCATGAGGTTTCTCCCCTGTGTGAATTCTCTGATGTGCTATGAGGTATGATTTCTGGAAAAAGGCTTTTCCACACTCGCTACACTCATGAGGTTTCTTCCATGTGTGAATTTTCTGATGTGTAATTAGATCTGACTTCTTGTAAGTAGTTTCTCCACATTCATTACACACATTTGGGTTTTCCTGTATGTGAGTACTGTGATGAGTGGTGTGGCAGGATTTAGAACTGAATGATTTTCCACAAAGTTTACATGTGTAGGGTTTTTTCTCTATATGTAGTCTTTGATTTATTACAAGATGTGATTGGTAAATGACAGGTTCAACATACCTAATATATTCATAAAATTTCTCCCTTGTGTTGGTTTGTTGATGCATACTGAGGTTGGAATTTTCATGGTAAGCTTTTTGTATTTGAGTTGTCTCTCCAACAGTGACAGTTGATTTATTACAGATGTCTTCCATATGAACCCTCTCAGATTTACAGAACATCTTTTCTGTGAAGACTTTTCCTTGTACAATAGGTTCAAATGGTTGCTTCACATTATGAATCTTGTGATGCTGACTGAGTGGCTCACAGAACTGGAGACAGTCCCAGGGTACTTTAGTGGCATCAAATGTCTCTCCAGCCTGTAGTTGATCAGGCCCACTGGGGAGACAGCTGTTGTGACATACATTGCATTCCTCAGGTTTTAATCCTGAATAGTTTCCCTTTTTGATAAACAGTTTTGGAATATGGCTTGAACTTAAATTAAGTGTTTTTCTTAATTCAACTCTGTTGGGAGCTGATGTCTTGCTATTTTTCAAAACACCTTGATTCAGATTTTTGTCCTGACTTTCCTGGTTGGTTGTATTCATGTCATCCCTTTTCATGGCAACTGAAATAAAAAGAAAAAAGTCACTGAGTCACATATACTGTTTCTCCTGGCATACTCATATAAAAGGAATGAAGTTACTTTTTATCCAAGTGGCATAATGACCATTTTATGGTTTTCCTCTTTCATACATTAATATATTAAATTGTACCAATAGATTTTCCAATTTCAATCATGAATGTGTTCACTACCTGCATTTTTTTCAAGTATGGCAGAATTGCTTTTATTGTAAGATGTGTTAACTCACTGTGTGGGATGCCTGCATCCCAAAACAGTGTAAGTTTGAGCCCTGGCTATTCTGTTTCCATATAGCTCTCTGCTTATGTAAACTTGGAGGCAGCAGATGAGGGTTAATGTGCTTTGGACCCTGTGACACACCAGAGAAGACTAGCTGGAATTGCAGGCTTTTGGCTTCAGACTAGTTAGATGTAAGTGTTGCAGGCATTTGGCAAGTGAGTTAATAGAGGATTTCTTTCTCTCTTTTTCTCCTCCCACGCTACTCTGCTGTTCATAAACATGAAGCAACTATGTAAGATTTAAAGAAGGGACAAATATTTAGTAGAAATATTCACCTATTGCATAGCAACTAGTTTTTCCCATCTTTTTTTTCCAGTATACTTTTATAAAAAATGTGTGTTTTGTGCTCCTCTGATATTTTAACCATAAATATGGGAGTTTTGCTGGATCATTTACTTGCAGATGGAGAAAAGTGAAATGTGTTTATATTATTGTAAGCAGGACCACATTTAAGGAACAGGATTTGAATCTGTGGTTGCCTCTTGTTCAGTCTTCCTAGGAAAAGCATTTGTGGGATTTTTCAAATGAAAAACTGCTTTTATCTCCATTCTATGAAAGCTCCCTCACATTCTAAGGAAATCTGACATCTTTAGCTTCTCAGAACTACAACAGATACAGAAAAGTCCTAATATACAACCATGGGTGTAACTCCCAACAAGGTTGTGGTCACATTCTTTGAAATGTGTTTTCTAGCTCATTCTGAAACCGCTAGCCCTGGTTATACCCTCTCAATTATTTGTATAAATATTGTTAATTGATAATTTGAGTTTCAGAAGACTTTTGACCAACTGTCTCCTATTTTCACAGAAAACTTAATTTCCTTTGCCTTTTGTATCTTTTTGTTTGTCAATTATACTGAAAAATAAGAGAATTCATACTCCAAATTCCAGTCCTAAAAAAATCTGAGCCACAACAAAAACCCATGAGGTTACTTGACCTTAGGACTCAGAATCTCATGACTTTCTGCTTAAGTCTATTATTACTTATGTTTATGTTCTTACACAAGTTCATGTGTAGTTTCATGATTTTTTCTTCCAAACATTTATTTTATTTATTTGAAAATGAGTTACCAAGAGAGGTAGAGACAGAGAGAGAGAGAAAAATCTTCTACCTTCTAATTCACTCCACAAGTGGCTACAACAACCTGGGCTTTCTGCTTGGTTTCCCTGCCCATTATGTGCACACTGACCTGGAAGGCTCTCATTTAGGTATTCTTCCACCATCCATGGCTCTGCTCCTTGCTCTAACTTGATGATCAAGTCAGGTTTGGTAATGCAGGACCCTATTAATGAAAAAAATTTTAGACTTTGTGAAATCATTATCTTGGGTTATTTAAAGGACTATAGCTTGATCCAGAAGCTATGTAACAAATGTTCCAATTTGAATCCTTTCCTCGATGGTACTTTATTCATGGATTCAAATTCTATACCAGTCCATCACTAAACTTTGTAAAGTGTTCACTGATTTGTCAAAGAGCAAGAAAATGTTACCACTGGGCATCTGCTGGGTGTCACTCACCCAAGGAGAACAGGCTGCTGTAGGTCTCCAGCATCACATCTCTGTACAGGATTTTCTGAGCATTGTTCATTTTCTGCCATTCCTCCCAGGTAAAGTACACAGCTAGATCTTCAAATGCTATCATCACCTGCAATATTATATTTCTGGTCAACATATCAACTCTGTCACAAAATCAACACTAATAGTTGTGTATTTTGTGTATGGATATGAAGGAAGAAGGCAGGACGTGGTTTCATTTTAGATTTGTTGAGTGTTTAAAAAGTTACACAGAAGAATTGAACAGAGTCAAACCTATGGTCTATCAGCTATGAAAAATGCCCAAGCTGGAGGAAAACAGGAGCTTCAGGCCCTTCACAAAGGGCCACATCTGTTAAGGGAAACTGCACAGAAGGCTCAAAGGGGAATAAGATTGACTCTGGAATGAGCAATCTTAAGGAGAAGAATGCAGAAGCATTCAGGGAAAAAGGCAAGAAACTATCAGTGAAATTATGATGGGAATGAACAGAGAATTTCCAGAAAAGCACCATTCACAGTCACTTCCAATATGGCACAGAAAAAAAAAATATTTTAAAAGACATGGCAGGCATTTAGCTTAGTGTTTACTAGACACCTCAGAGTACCTTGCTTGGATTTACAGTGCCAGTTTCAGCTTTGAGCTCCTAGCTAATGCAGACCAGGGAAAGCAGTGGTGATGCCACAATTTTGGAGACCTAGTCTCCATTCTTCACTCCTGGCTTCAGTCTTGCCCTACCTCTGTTTGGTATAGTTATTTAGAGAGTGAATAAGTGTGTGGAAGTTATCTCTTGGTCCATCAATTTCTTTCTATATCAAGCTCATAAATATCTTTAAATAAGAGACAAAATTCAGGTAAGACAAAATATAAAAAAACAGCTTTTGGCTTTTTCTAGTATTACTCTGATACAAATCTGAAGAACTGAAATAACATTATACAAAATTAAAATGAAAACAATGGAATTATTTGCCCAAAAACAAAACTTGGGAAAATCTGCAGTACAATCTGCATTTGTGACTCACTGAGAAAAATGCTTAGAGGTTTAAGAACCTAGACTAGGGGGCCAGTGCTGTGGTGTAGCGGATTAACACCGTAGCCTGAAGTGCCAGCATCCCATATGAGTGCCAGTTCAAGATCTGCTGCTCCACTTCGGATCCAGCTCTCCGCTATGGCCTAGGAAAGAAGTAGAAGATGGCCCAAGTCCTTAGGCCCCTGCGCCCACATGGGAGTCATGGAAGAAGCTCCTGGCTCCTGGCTTCAGATCAGCACAGTTCTGGCAGTGGAGGCCAATTGGGGAGTGAACCATCAAATGGAAGACCTCTCTCTCTCTCTCCCTCCCTCCCTCTCTCTCTCTGACTCTCCTCTCTCTGTGTAACTCTGACTTTCAAATAAATCTTTAAAAAAAAGAACCTAGAGTAAGCACAAGCATTGTGGTGCAGCAGGTTAAGCCTCAACCTGCAATGCTGATATCCCATATTAACAGACGATTTGAGTCCTGGCTACTCCACTTCCAATAGAGTTACCTGATAATGTGCACGGGTGTATTTAAAAGATTTGTTAAGGGACTTAAAGGGAGATTTAGACCCCAATACAATAGTACTGGGGGACTTCAATACTCCACTCTCAGAAATAGACAGATCAACAGGACAGAAGGTCAACAAGGAGACAGTAGATTTAAATGACACTATAGCCCAAAGGGATCTAACAGATATCTACACAACTTTTCATCCTACACGTAAAGCATTTACATTCTTCTCAGCAGTACATGGAACCTTCTCTAGGATTGACCACATACTAGGCCATAAAGCAAGTCTCAGCAAATTCAAAAGAATTAGAATCATACCATGCAGCTTCTCAGACCATAAAGGAATTAAGTTCGAAATTAGCAACCCAGGAATCCCTAGAGCATATGCAAACTCATGGAGATTGAACAACATGCTCCTGAATGAACAATGGGTCATAGAAGAAATTAAAAGAGAAATCAAAAATTTTCTGGACGTAAATAAGAATGACAGCACAACATATCAAAACTTATGGGATACAGCAAAAGCAGTGTTAAGAGGAAAGTTTATATCAATAGGTGCCTACATCAAGAAATTGGAAAGGCACCAAATAGATGAGCTTTCAATTCACCTCAAGGATCTAGAAAACCTACAGCAAACCAGACCCAAATCTAGTAGAAGAGAAATAATTAAAATCAGAGAAGAAATCAACAGGATTGAATCCAAAAAACACATTACAAAAAATCAACCCAACGAGGAGCTGGTTTTTTGAAAAAATAAACAAAATCGACACCCTATTGGCCCAACTAATTAAAAAACAGAAGAGAAAAGACCCAAATCAATAAAATCAGAGATGAAAAAGGAAATGTAACAACAGACACCACAGAAATAAAAAGAATCATCAGAAATTACTACAAGGACTTGTATGCCAGCAAACAGGAAACTTTATCAAAAAAGAATTGATTCCTGGACACACGCAACCTACCTAGATTGAACCAGGAAGATATAGAAAACCTACACAGACCCATAACTGAGACAGAAATTTAAACAGTAATAAAGACCCTCCCAACAAAGAAAAGCCCAGGACCAGATGGATTCACTGCTGAATTCTACCAGACAATTAAAGAAGAACTAACTCCAATTCTTCTCAAACTATTCAGAACAATTGAAAAAGAGGGAAACCTCCCAAATTCTTTCTATGAAGCCAGCTTCACCTTAATTCCTAAGCCAGAGAAAGATGCAGCATTGAAAGAGAATTACAGACCAATATCCCTGATGAACATAGATGCAAAAACCCTCAATAAAATTCTGGCCAATAGAAGGGAACAACACATCAGAAAGATCATCCACCCAGACCAAGTGGGATTTATCCCTGGTATGCAGGGATGGTTCAATGTTCAAAAACAATCCATGTGATACACCACACTAACAGACTGCAGAAGAAAAACCATATGATTATCTCAATAGACACCGAGAAAGCATTTGATAAAATACAACACCCGTTCATGATGAAAACTCTAAGCAAACTGGGTTTGGAAAGAACATTCCTCAATACAATCAAAGCAATTTATGAAAAACCCACGGCCAACATCCTATTGAATGGGGAAAAGTTGGAAGCATTTCCACTGAGGTCTGGCACCAGACAGGGAGGCCCACTCTCGCCACTGCTATTCAATATAGTTCTGGAAGTTCTAGCCAGAGCTATTAGGCAAGAAAAAGAAATGAAAGGGATACAAGTTGGGAAGGAAGAACTCAAACTATCCCTCTTTGCAGATGATATGATTCTTTATTTAGGGGAACCAAAGAACTCTACTAAGAGACTATTGGAACTCATAGAAGAGTCCGGCAAAGCGGCAGGATATAAAATCAATGTACAAAAATCAACAGCCTTTCTATACACAGGCAATGCCACAACTGAGGAAGAACTTCTAACATCAATCCCATTCACAATAGCTACAAAAACAATCAAATGCCTTGGAATAAACTGAACCAAGCACGTTAAAGATCTCTACGATGAGAATTACAAAATCTTAAAGAAAGAAATAGAAGAGGATACCAAAAAATGGAAAAATCTTCCATGCTCATGGATTGGAAGAATCAATATCATCAAAATGTCCATTCTCCCAGAAGTAATTTATACATTCAATGCAATACCAATCAAGATACCGAAGACCTTCTTCTCAGATCTGAAAAAATGATCCTGAAATTCATATGGAGACACAAGAGACCTCAAACAGCTAAAGAATCTTGTACAACAAAAACAAAGCTGGAGGCATCACAATACCAGATTTCAGGACACACTACAGGGCAGTTGTTATCAAAACAGCATGGTACTGGTACAGAAACAGATGGATAGACCAATGGAACAGAATTGAAACACCAGAAATCAACCCAAACATCTACAGCCAACTTACATTTGATCAAGGATCCAAAAGCAATCCCTGGAGTAAGGACTTACTTCCCAGTAAGTTCTGGGAAAATTGGATTTCCACATGCAGAATCATGAAGCAAGACCCTTACCTTTCACCTTACACAAAAATTCACTCAACATGGATTAAAGACTTAAATCTTCGACCTGACACCATCAAATTATTAGAGAGCATTGGAAAAACCCTGTAAGATATATAGGTACTGGCAAAGACTTCCTGGAAAAGACCCAAGAAGCACAGGCAGTCAAAGCCAAAATTAACATTTGGGATTGCATCAAATTGAGAAGTTTCTGTACTTCAAAAGATACAGACAGGAAAGTGAAGAGGCAACCCACAGAATGGGAAAAAATATTTGCAAACTACGCCACAGATAAAGGCTTGATAACCAGAATCTACAAAGAAATCAAGAAACTCCACAACATCAAAACAAACAACCCACTTAAGAGACGGGCCAAGGACCTCAATAGACATTTTTCAAAAAAGGAAATCCAAATGGCCAACAGACACATGACAAAATGTTCAAGATCACTAGCAATCAGGGAAATGCAAATCAAAACCACAATGAGGTTTCACCTCACCCCGGTTAGAATGGCTCACATTCAGAAAGCTACCAACAACAGATGCTGGCGAGGATGTGGGGAAAAAGGGACACTAACCCACTGTTGGTGGGAATGCAAACTGGTCAAGCCACTATGGAAGTCAGTCTGGAGATTCCTCAGAAACCTGAAGATAACCCTACCGTTCGACCCAGCCATCCCACTCCTTGGAATTTACCCAAAGGAAATTAAATTGGAAAACAAAAAAACTGTCTGCACTTTAATGTTTATTGTGGCTCAATTCACAATAGCTAAGACCTGGAACCAACCCAAATGCCCATCAACAGTAGACTGGATAAAGAAATTATGGGACATGTACTCTATAGAATACTATACAGCAGTCAAAAACAATGAAACCCCGTCATTTGCAACAAGATGGAGAAATCTGGAAAATATTATGCTGAGTGAATTAAGCCACTCCCACAGGGATAAATATCATATGTTATCCCTGATCGGGGACAATTAACTGAGCATAAAAGAGGAAACCTGTTGAAGTGAAATGGACACTATGAGAAACAGTGACTTGATCAGCTCTTGTCCTGACTGTTGATGTACAATGTAATACATTATCCATTTTAGTATTTTTTTTTGTTCTAGTACTATTGGTTGAACTCTGTAATTAACACACAATTATTCTTAGGTGTTTAAATTTTAACTGAAAAGTGATCCCTGTTAAATATAACAGTGGGAATAAGAGAGGGAGGAGATGTACAATTTGGGACATGCTCAATTGGACTTGCCCCAAATGGTGGAGTTAGAAATGTGCCAGGGGATTCCAATACAATTCCATCAAGGTGGCATGTACCAATGCCACCTCACTAGTCCAAGTGATCAATTTCAGTTCACAATTGATCACACTGATAGGTCTAAGAGTCAAATGGATCACACAAACAAGACTAGTGTCTGCTAATACTAACTGATAGAATCAAAAATGGAGAGAAATATCCAACATGGGAATCAGGATACACAGCAGACTCATAGAATGGCAGATGTTCTAAATAGCACTCTGGCCTCAGAATCAGCTCTTAAGGAATTCGGATCTGGCTGAAGAGCCCATGAGAGTATTTTAGGCATGGAAAGCCAAGACACTCTGGGGAATAAAAAAAAAAAAAAAAAAAAAAAAAAAAAAAAAAAAAAAAAAAAAAAAAGACCTAAATGAAAGATCTCTGTGAGTGAGATCCCAGTGGAAAGAATGGGGCCATCAAAGAAGGAGGTACCTTTCTCTGAAGGGAGGAGCGAACTTCCACTTTGACTATGGCCCTGTCGGAATAAGACCGAAGTTGGCGAACTCAAAAGGCTTCCATAGCCTTGGCAACTCATCACTAGAGCCTAGGGACATTACTGACGCCATAAACAAGAGTGTCAAATTGTTAAGTCAACAACAGGAGTCACTGTGTATTTACTCTTCATGTGGGATCTGTCCTTTATGTGTTGTCGAATGTGAAGTAATGCTGTATCTATACTGAAACAGTATTTTACACTTTGTGTTTCTGTGTAGGTGCAAACTGATGAAATCTTTACTTAATATATACTGAATCGATCTTCAGTATATAAAGAGAATATAAAATAAATCTTGATGTGAATGGAATGGGAGAGGGAGTGGGAGATGGGAGGGGTGCGAGTGGGAGGGAAGTTATGGGGGGAAAGCCATTGTAATCCATAAACTGTACTTTGGAAATTTATATTTACTAAATAAAAATTAATAAAAAAGAAAAAGCAAAAAAAAATTGTACCTAGGAACTACATTGAATCTATTCTCTTTGTTGTAACATCACATTAACATGAGAATTATAGTAATTATCATGCATTTTCTATTATCTTCAGAATTTAATGTACTAATAAATCCCTTTAAAAAACATAAAATAAATTTTAAAAATGAAGCCTAAAAAAAAGATTCAATACAATACTCAACAAAATACCAAGGATATTCTTCTCAGATATAGATAAAAAGGCTTTGAAATTCATATGGAAACAGAGGAGACTCTGAATAGCCAAATCAATCTTATACAACAAAAACAAGGCTAGAGGCCAGTGCCGTGGCTCACTAGGCTAATCCTCCGCCTTGCAGCGCTGCCACACCGGGTTCTAGTCCCGGTCGGGGCACCGGATTCTGTCCCGGTTGCTCCTCTTCCAGGCCAGCTCTCTGCTGTGGCCAGGGAGTACAGTGGAGGATGGCCCAAGTGCTTGGGCCCTGCACCCCATGGGAGACCAGGATAAGCACCTGGCTCCTGCCATAGGATCAGCATGGTGCACTGGCCACGGCGGCCATTGGAGGGTGAACCAACAGCAAATGAAGACCTTTCTCTCTGTCTCTCTCTCTCACTGTCCACTCTGCCTATCAAAACAAACAAACAAACAAGGCTAGAGCCATCACAATACCAGATTTCAAGACATACTATAACCCAAACAGTTGTAAACCAACAGTCTGGTAATGATACAGAAACAGATGCACAGACCAACAGAACAGAATAGAAATGCTAGAAATCAATTAAAGCATCTACAATCAACTTTTATTTAACAAAGGAGCTAAAATCAATCCCTGGAGCAAGGGCAATGTATTCAACAAATACTGCTGAGAAAACTGGATTTCCACAGGAAGAAGTATGAGCAAGATCCCTACCTTACACCTTAGACAAAAATGCACTCAAAATGGATTAATCTTAAATGTACAACCCAACACCATCAAATTATTAAAGAAAACTGGGGAAACCCTGCAAGAAAATGGCACAGGAAAAGAGTTCTTAGAAAAGACCCCAGAAACACAGGCAATAACAGGAAAAATTAACAAATGGGATTGCATCAAATTGAGAAGCTTCTGTATTTCAAAAGAAAATTCTCCATAGAGTGAAGAGGCAACCAACAGAATGGGAGAAGTTACAAATGAAAAAGGATTAATAACAAGAATATACAAAGAATTCAAAAAACTCCACAAAAACCCAGTTAAGAGATGGGACAGACTTAAATAGACATTTTTCAAAAAGTGAAATTCAAATGGCCAAAACACGCATGCAAAATGCTCGGGATTGCTAGTGGTCAGAGAAATGCAGATAAAAACCACAAAGAGTTTCATCTCCAGTTTGCGTGGCTTTCATACAGAAGTCAACAAACAACAAACGCTGGTGCAGATGTGGGTATAAATGTACCCTAATCCACTATTGGTGGGAATGTAAACTGGTAAAGCAACTATGGATGATAGTATGGAGATACCTCAGAAATCTGATACGGACCTGCCATATGACCCAGCCATCCCTCTCTCAAGACTTTAACCAAGGGAAATGAAATCAGCAAATAAAAAAGTTATCTGGACCACCATGTTTATTGCAGCTCAATTCACAAAAGCTAAGACATGGAATTAACCTAAATGCTTGTCAGGTTAAGACTGGATAATTTATGGGATAGGTATACCATGGAATACTACACAGTGGGAAAGAAAAAAAATTAAATCCAGTCATTTACAACAAAATGGATGAATTGGGAAAACATTATACTTAGTGAAATAAGCCAGTCCCAAAGGGACAAATACCATATATTCTCTCTGATATATGATAACTAATAGAGCACCTAAAAGGAAATCTGTGGAAGGGAAAATGACACTTTGAGAAGCAACGACTTGAACAGCTATTGTCATGATTGTTGAGGAACAGTTTTGTTTTTTATACTATTTGTTGAACTCTTTACTTAACATAGAGTTAAACATATGTGTATAAAATTGATTGAAACTAGATCTCAGTAAAAAAATGAGGAATAAGAGAGGGAGGAGAAAGAGAAATTAGAGCATGAGTGGGCATGGTAAGAAGAAACCACATTCCTAAAGTTATAATTATGAAGTATATAAAGTTTATAACTGTAAAGCTGTGAAGGCCTACAAACATTCCTATGGACTTACTTCTAAGGGTACAATTTAAAAACTTGCCATGGGAACACAAATCACCTTAGATTGAATGGGAAAAATGCATCTTAAATGTTAAAGTGACCATATGGATAGGATCAAGGGTTTGATAATAATTATAGATAGAATTAAAAAGGAGTGAATGTGCCAACATGGGAAGTAATCCACATAGCAGATTCATAGAATGACAATCTCTTTAAGCAGCACTCTATCCTCAGAATCAGCACTTAAGGCATTCTGATCTGGCTGAGAAGCCCATGTGAGCATTTCAGGAATTGAAAGCCAAGAAAGTGAAGCAAAAAGTTTCTTACATGAAAGATCTCAGTGGGTGAGACCCCAGTGGCAAGAAGTGGTCATCAAAGAAGGAGGCACTTTTCTCTTAAAGGAGGAGAGAACTTCCACTTTGCTTTAGGCCTTTTCTAAATATTGACAGAGTTTGTGGATTCAAAAGGCTTCCATAGCCTAGGCAGCTCACATCAAGAGCTTTGGGTGGTCACTGACATCATACATAAGAGTGTTAATTGTTAAACTAACAGCAAGAATCACTGTGCACTAACTTCCCATGTAGAACCTCTGTCCTCAAAGAGTTGTATTATAACTATATCTAAGTGCTCCCGGGAGATGTTCCACTCTAGGATGCTTCTTTAATTACATTTCTAAAAAAAAAAAAAAAAAAAAAGGATGTAGGACTGACACTATGGCATAGCAGGTAAAGGCATCACCTGCATTGCCAGCATCCCATATGGGTGCCGGTTCAAGTCCCAGCTGTTCCACTTCTGATCCAAATCTCTGCTATGGCCTAGGAAAGCAGTAGAAGATGGCACAAGTCCTTGGGCACTTGCACCCATGTGGGAAGTCCTGAAGAAAGCTCCTGGCTCCTAGCTTTGGATCAGCACAGCTCCAGCCATTGTGGCCATCTGGGGTGTAAACCAGCAGATGGCTCTGCCTCTCCTTCTCTCTGTGTGTACCTTTCAAGTAAAATAAATCTTAAAAAAAAAAAAAAAGGAAGTGAAATTAACTTCAAGATGCAATGACTTTGAACTACCCTTGTCTTGACTGTTGAGGAACTGTTTTTGTGGTTTTTTTTTTGCATGTAAATTACTGAACACTTTACTTATTATAGAGCCATTGTTCTGTATATAAAATTAATCAAAAATGGGTTTGACTGGAGAATGTGACTGGGAATGGGAGAGGTAGGAGGAGAAAGGGTGGGAGAGTGGGCGGGAAGGTGGGTATGGTGGGAAGAATCATTATATTCCTAAAAATGTACCTATGAAATGCATCAATTTTGCATTCCTTAGATAAAGTTTCTTATGGGGGAAATTTTTTTAAAAAATGATAGAGAAGTAAAGAACAATTTTCCCAATGAACACAGATGAAAAACTCCTCAACAAAATTTAGCCAATCAAACCCCACAACACATCAGAAAGGTCATTCACCCAGACCAAGTGGGATTTATTCCTGGGATGCAGGGATGGTTCAACATTCACCAATCAATCAATATGATACATCATGTTAACAAACTGAAGAACTCAAACCATACAATCATCTCAATAGATGCAGAGAAAGCATTTCATAAAATACAACACCCTTTCATGAAGAAAACTCTAAGCAAATTGGGTATAGAAGGAACATTCCTGAAAACAATCAAGGCAAATTATGACAAATCCACAGCCAGCATGTTATTCAATGGGAAAAATTTGGAAGCATTCTTACTGAGATCCAGAACCAGACAAGGATGCCCACTCTCACCACTGTTATTCAATATAGTCCTGGAAGTTTTAGCCAGAGACATTAGGCAAGAAAAAGAAATCAAAGGGATACAATTTGGGAAGGAGGAAGTCAAACTATCCCTATTTGCAGATGATATAATGGATCCAAAAGACTCCATTAAGAAACAATTGAAACTCTTGGAAAAGTTTGGAAAAGTAGCAAAATGTAAAATCAACAAACAAAAATCAACAGTTTTCATATACACAGACAATACCACAGCTGAGAAAGAGCTCCTAAGACTAATCCCATTCAAAATGGCTACCAAAAAAATCAAATACCTTGGAATAAATAAAGATCTCTGCAATGAGAATTAAAAAAAAAAAAAAAAAACTAAGAAAGGAATAGAAGGTACAAAAAATTAGGAAACTCTTCCATGTTCATGGATTAAAAGAGTCAATATCATCTAATGTTCTCCCAAAAGCAATTTAAATTTAATGCAATACCAATGAAAATTCCAAATACATCCTTCTCAGATTTAGAAAAAAATGATTTTGGAGACCCCCAAATAGCTAAACCAATATTATTCAACAAAAATAAGGCTAGAGGCATCATAATGCCAAATTTCAAGACATACTACAGGGCAGTTATAATCAAAACAGCCTGATACTGGTACAAAAACAGATGCATAGCCAGCAGAACAGAACAGAAATGCCAGAAATCAATCCAAGCATCTACAACTAGCTTATATTTGACAAAGGAGCTAAAACCAATCCATGAAGCAAGGAGAGTCTCTTCAGCAAATGAAGCTGGGAAAACTGGATCTCTACATGCAGAAGCATGAAGCAAGATCTCTACCTTATACCTTTCACCAAAGCTACTCAAAATGGACTAAGCACCTAAATCTATGACCTGACACCATTGAATTATTAGAGAACATTGGGGAAACCCTACAAGATAATGACATAGACAAAGACTTCTTAGAAAAGATCCCAGGGGCACAAGCAATCAAAGCCAAAATAGACAAATGGGACTTCATCAAGTTGAGAAGCTTCTGCACTGCAAAAGAAATGCTCAGGAAAGTTAAGAGGCAACTGACAGAATGGGAGAAATTATTCACAAACTATTCAACTGATAAAGGATTAATAACCAGAATATATAAAGAGATCAAGAAACTCAACAACAAAACAAACAACCCAGTTAAGAGATGGGCAAAGGACTTAAATAGCCATTTTTCAAAAGAGTAAATCAAAATGGCCAGTGGACACATGTAAAAATATTCAGGATTGCTGGCCATCAGAGAAATGCAAATCAAAACCACAATGAGGTTTCCCCTCATCCCAGTTAAAATGGCTTTCATACAGAAATCAACAAACAATAAACGCTGGCAAGAATGTGGGGGAAAAGGTACCTTAATCCACTGTTGGTAAGAATGTAAACCAGCACATTCACCATGTAAGACAGTATGGGGGTACCTCAGAAATCCGAATATAGACCCACCATATGATCCATCCATCCCTCTCCTGGGAATTTACCCAAGGGAAATGAAATCAGCACATGAAACAGCTATCCATGTTTATCGTGGTTCAATTCACAATAGCAAAGACATGGAATCAACCCAAATGCCTAGAAACTGAAAAATGAACAAAGAAATTATGGGATATGTACATCATAGAGTACAATACCACAGTAAAACAAAAATGAAATCTGGTCATTTGCAATAAATTGGATGAAACTAAAACATCATACTTATATGACATATAAATACATCAGTCTCAAAGGGACAAATATCATACATTCTCCCTGACTTGTGATAACTAGTATGGCACCTAAAAGGCAATCTGCAGAAGTGTAACTTTGTTACTAGTGAGGAACAGTTTGGGGTTTTTTTTTCATTCTTTTATTTTATCTTATTTTACTTTTCTTTTTTTTTTAGTAAATATAAATTTCCAAAGTACAGTTTATGGATTACAATGGCTTTCCCCCCCATAACTTCCCTCCCACACGCACCCCGCCCATCTCCCACTCCCTCTCCCATTCCATTCACATCAAGATTATCAATTCTCTTTATATACAGAAGATCGATTCAGTATATATTAAGTAAAGATATCCTTAGTTTGCACCCACACAGAAACACAAAGTGTAAAATACTGTTTCAGTCTAGATATAGCATTACTTCACATTGGACAACACATTAAGGACAGATCCCACATGAGAAGTAAGTACACAATGACTCCTGTTGTTGACTTAACAATTTGACACTCTTGTTTATGGTGTCAGTAATGTCCCTAGGCTCTAGTGATGAGTTGCCAAGGCTATGGAAGCCTTTTGAGTTCGCCAACTTCGGTCTTATTCCGACAGGGCCATAGTCAAAGTGGAAGTTCGCTCCTCCCTTCAGAGAAAGGTACCTCCTTCTTTGATGGCCCCATTCTTTCCACTGGGATCTCACTCACAGAGATCTTTCATTTAGGTCTTTTTTTTTTTTTTTTTTTTTTTTATTCCCCAGAGTGTCTTGGCTTTCCATGCCTAAAATACTCTCATGGGCTCTTCAGCCAGATCCGAATTCCTTAAGGGCTGATTCTGAGGCCAGAGTGCTATTTAGAACATCTGCCATTCTATGAGTCTGCTGTGTATCCCACTTCCCATGTTGGATCGTTCTCTCCATTTTTGATTCTATCAGTTAGTATTAGCAGACACTAGTCTTGTTTGTGTGATCCATTTGACTTAGACCTATCAGTGTGATCAACTGTGAACTGAAATTGATCACTTGGACTAGTGAGGTGGCATTGGTACATGCCACCTTGATGGAATTGTATTGGAATCCTCTGGCACGTTTCTAACTCCACCATTTGGGGCAAGTCCAATTGAGCATGTCCCAAATTGTACATCTCCTCCCTCTCTTGAATTCTTAACATAGAGTTAACCATATGTGTATAAACTTAATAGAAAATAGATTTTAGTTTAAATGTGTGAGAATAATATAGGGATGAAGAAGGGTGGTAGGACTGTGGGTAGGAGGGCAGGCACAAGCTTACATTCAATATCATACTAAAGTTGCAATTGTGAAATGTATGAATTTTGTAACTGTAAAGCAGTATAGTTCTACATACATTACTATGGAATTCTAAGGGTACAGCTTAAAAACTTGTCATGGAACCCCAAATCCTCTTAAGCTGGGTGTTAAAAATAGCATTTTAAGTGTTATAGTGATCATATGGATAGGATTAAGTGTTAAAGTGATCATATAGATAGGATCAAATGTTAAAGCAATCATATAAATAGGACTAAATGTTTTGTAATAATAATAGATAGAATTAAAAAGGAGTGAATGTTCCAAAATGGGAAGCATACAGCCAACTCATAGAATGACAATCACCTGAAGTAGCACTCTGACATTAGAATCAGATCTTAAGGCACTCTGGTCTGGCTGAAAAGCCCAGGGGAGCATTCAGTCATGGAAAGCCAAGACATTGTGGCAAAAAAATGTTCTACATGAAAAACCTCTGTGGGTGAGAACCCAGTGGAAAGCAGCAGCCACCAAAGAAGGATGTACTCTCCTCTGAAGAGAGGAGAGAGCTTCCATTTTGCCTATGATCTTGTCAGAGTACTGAAGGAGTTTGTGGATCCAAAAGGCTTCCATAGCCTAGGCAGCTCCTGTCAAGAGCCTTGGGTCATTACTGACATCATACATAAGAGTTCATTGTTAAAATAAACAAGGTAACTATGTGCTAATTTCCCATGCAGGACCTCTGTCCTGAAAGAGTTATACCATGAGACTTAATAGTAAAACTTGTTCTCGAAGAATAACTTCATTTTAGTGCATTAAGTGGAGGATATTCTTACATCTCATAAGTTATAGTTATGTCTAGGTGCTCACAATAGATGTATTATTCTTGGGTTCTTCTTTAAATTTAATAAGTTTTTTTTTTTTTTTTACAGCAAAATTACCTTTGAGATGTAATGACTTTGAACAGCCCATCCCTGGACTGTTGAGGAACAGTTTTCATGTTTTTCTGCTTTTTTTTTTTTCCTTTTTCTTTCTCAAACAAACTTTTTAACTCTTTACCTAAAATAGAGCTAATCTTCTGTGTATAAAGTTAAATGAAAATAAATCTTAGTAAAAAACAAGAATGGGGGGCCAGCACTGTGGTGTAGCAGGTAAAGCCGCTGCCTACAGTGCCGGCATCCCATATGGGTGCCCGTTCGAGTCCCAACTGCTCCACTTCCAATCCAGTTCTCTGCTCTTGCCTGGGAAAGCAGTGGAAGGCCCAAGTCCTTGGGCCCCTGGACCCACGTGGGAAACCTGGAAGAAACTCCTGGCTTCAGATCGGCTCAGCTCCAGCCATTGTGGCCAATTGGGGAGTGAACCAGCAGATGGAAGACCTCTCTCTCTCTCTCCTCTCTGCCTCTCCTCTAACTCTGACTTTAAAATAAATAAGTCTTTTAAAAAAAAATGGAAACAGGAAAGGGAAGAGGAGTGGTAGGACCATGGGCGGGAGGATAGTTATTGTGGAAAGAATTACTATGTTCCTAAAATTGTATTCACAAAATGCATGCAAATAAATTTTAAAAATAAATGAAAATAAAATATTTATAGGATAGCAAAAAAATAATAATAATAAGGCAAGCATCATCATGTAGCAAGGAAAGCTGCCACCTGCAATGTAAGCAATCCATATAGTCACTGGTTCATGTTCCAGCTATTCTGGTAATGGCCTGAGGAAAGCACTAAAAGATGACCCAAGTACTTAGCCAAATGCTACCAATGTGGGAGATCCAGATGAAGCTCCTGGACCCTGGACTCAGTCTCTCTCATTCGTGCTCATTGTAACCATCTGGGGAGTAAACGAGCAGATGGAAGATCTCTCTGTGACTCTTCCTCTCTCTATATAACAATTTTCAATTAGATCTTAGCAAACCTGCTGATACTAAAAAAAAGTCTTGGGAATCAGACAAATAAATTCTCTGGTGATCAGAAGGTTATGCTTCACATTTCTGTTTATATAAGGTCATTATATTCTTTTGGTTTATATTTTAAGAAACTTATTAGCACATGAAGCCTCATTTAGTGTAATTTTATTATTTCAGAAAATGGGAAATAGGCTCACAGTAATTTTCTGTAGCTTTATGTATATTGTGTATTGTTCAAGATTTTCAAGACGAAATTACTGACAGTAAGTGGAAAAATTTTTATGATTTGCTTTTGGAAGTCACTCATTCCATAAACAGAATAAGGATGAAAAGGAAAGAAATGCTCATGGCAGTCTTCTGAACCAGTCTTCTATTTGAACTGGTGATAGTTTCTGAAGTTGATCTGAAAAATAAACATGCTTTTTAATTAAGTATGGCAAAATAGAAAACACTAGCCAAAAGTTAGGGTACCAGGCATCTACAAATCATGTGACACTACTCAAATCACCTATCTCCTGAAATACAATTTATTTTATCTTTTTAACATACAGAGACCCTGGAAAACCCTTCTTGAGCGACCAGAAGAACTATTAGTATACTAGGAGCAGCAGCATAACCCAGATATTAAGTATATGACAGACTAGGTTTCACAGACCTCAAATGATGGAAATCATGACAGTGCAATGAACTAATGGGCATGTGGTCAGAAGCAGTGTAGATAGTGACTCTCAGAAGTTATCCTTCCATCCCAGGCTACACCCTCAAGACAACTAAAATAAGTAACATTTGCTAGGCCTTTCCTTTCTTTCTAATGGATTCACAACTTTCTTTTGAAGGCTGGTCCAGAACTTCCAATATCACCCAGTCTTTGATAACAGACTAGGTAAGGTAATATCAAATAAATATTGTTCATTTGGTCACCATGACCAATAACTGCTTAGATCATTCAAAACCTAAGATCTTTACATTTCAGTGACTTTTTTTTTTTTTGACAAGCAGAGTCTGCTCTGAGGCCTTAACGCATTGTCTCAGAAAGCATTAAGCGGTATTCTGTCAGAAATGATTCCAATTCATGAAGCTCCCTTCTTCAAATATCTTTTTGTTGTTGTTGTTTATTTTTCTTAAAAACTACTCAATTCCAAAGGAAATGAGACTGTCACCCAGTACCCCAACTCCCATGTTCCTGGAAATTAGGTCTTGTATAAGATTCTATAACTTCTATGAAGTGCAGTAAACCAGAAACTTCAAGATACACCATAAAACCTCACAAATACAACTGCCACCAAGTGTAAGTCAGCCTGCACACACCTCACAATAATTTCTCAGAGAATGTAAGGAAATTTCACTAGTAATACTAATATACTCATGATACAGATGGGTAAACAGTGACAGAGGTGCAACCTATATTCACCCCATACACATTTCAGCTCAAATGGTCTGAACACCCACCTACATCCCATGGCCATTGTGGATGCAGCAGACTGTCTACAAAATTTTAGAACCACCATCTGTACACCTGGAGTCACACACTGGTCTTCTATCATAGCATCACTTTCTGCTAAAAAAAAAAAAAAAATCCTGGAAAGCCTAACTTTATTCATTGTGGGTGACTCTGTGCCTGGCTGGGAGACTGCCTAGCCATGCAGGAGGTTAAGAGGGCATACCATACCATACCCCCTGGGAAAGGCTCTGGTCAGGGGCTCAGCACACTGACAGCCACACATGACCTGATTACTGGCAGGTGGCAAAGACCTCAGGCACATTTCCTCCATTCCCACTTCCTGTTGAAGGGCCTTGTAATTGTCAACTAGGTAAACAGCTTCTGGGTGTGGCCCAGACCCTCAAAGGCCACCTGAAAGACTTTGTAGGCTATGTAACCTTCAAGCTGATTGGGGAAGCATAGAGGCGCCAGCATCTACTTTATCCTATAGAATTAGTGTCGCCAACCTGAACTAGCTACTCCTCTTTGCCTGCCCTTTAAAGCTTGTGCCTGATTGTTGATAAATGGATATGTCCACCAAAACTGTCTCTGGTGCTTCTTGTCAAAGAATGCTGTCATCCCAACAGTATGGGCCTCACAGGATGAGCCCAAAGTTCATTCCTTTTTCAGCTAAAGAACTTGTCTAGCCACATGAGACACCCAAATAATACTTCAATTCCTCATTAATTATTGGTTTCACAAATTTAAATGTAAAAGAAACAAACTATAAGTGGAAAAATTTAATCATGGAAAGAATCTTTGGAAATTATCATTATATTTATCTTCTATTTTCCATAATTAAATCATGGTTCTAGAATCCTCAAATACCTCTACAGATATTAGGGAAAAAACTCCAAGGACTCTTTTAACTTTAATATTCAAAGAAGAAACTAAGATCCTTTAATGACTGATTTTTTTTAAAGATTTGATTTATTCATTTAAGAGATAGTTACAGACAGTCAGAGGGAGAAACAGAGAGAAAGATCTTCCATCTGCTGGTTCACTCCCCAAATGGCTGCAGTGGTCAAAGCTGAACCCTTCTGAAGACAGGAGCCAGAAGCTTCTTCCAGGTCTCCGATGCAGGTACAGGGGTCCAAGCACTTGAGCCATTTTCTGCTTTCCCTGGTCATATCAGAGAGCTAGATGGAAGAGGAATGGCTGGGACAAGAACCAGCACCCATATGGGATGCCAGTGCTTCAGGCAAAGGATTAACCTACTGTGCCACAGCACCAGTCCCTGAATAACTCATTTTTAATCCTTTAAAACAATGCTTGATTTTACCTAATAAGACATTTTGTGTGCCATCAATGGATCATATTTCACAGAGAAATAATAATAACTTATCAGATTAATATGGCTGGAAAACAGGATGAGTGCCTTGTAAAATCTTTGCAAATATTTAAAACACTATCTAGTAATTCTTTATTGAAAAGATTCTGAAATTCATCAATCATTACTCCATTCAATTATCTATATATATCTAACAAAGCTTTTTTTTGAGAACTGCACTTAATTTGTGGTTTATGACACAAATTAGGCAAAGAGACAAATATTGGGGTATCATGGAGCTCCTGCTTTTACTCCTTTTCTGTCTAAATGAGAATGGGCATGAAATTATGATCAAGTTCTTGAGGATTTGAGCGGTAGTGTCACAGTCCACTGACTCTTGGCCCACAGCTACTGATCATTTTTTCTATGCATAATATATGAATTGTGCTGTTCAAATTCCTGTATCAATCCTGATCTGGTAATTGTCTTCCAGTGACTACTCTGCAAATTGAGGGACCTGAGTCTTGAGCTTCCATCTTTTCTTTTTCTTTCTTTTTGACAGGCAGAGTGGAGAGTGAGAGAGAGACAGAGAGAAAGGTCTTCCTTTTTGCCGTTGGTTCACTTCCCAATGGCCGCTGCGGCCGGCGCATCACGCTGATCCGAAGCCAGGAGCCAGGTGCTTCTCCTGGTCTCCCATGCGGGTGCAGAGCCCAAGGACCTGGGCCATCCTCCACTGCACTCCCGGGCCACAGCAGAGAGCTGGCATGGAGAGCTTCCATCTTAAGTAACTTCACCTCAAACCCAGAAGAAAATTATCATTTGGTTCCCAGCCTCATATGATTCAAACAGAAAATGAAGCTGCAGGGATTAAAGAACTAGAGGAGTATTATGAAATATTGGATTCCCCTGTCCTCTCCAAGAATTATTGCTCCCTAGAGTGGTAGCCACATACTTCCGACAGCAGGAGTTGCTCATTTTGGAACTGCAGTTGAAAATTCTGGGGGAATTCCTGAGAAGAAAGAAAGTGGGAAGGTCACACCCAGTTGTTGATTGGTCTTTTACAACTCACTTCCTTTCTCTGGATTTTAAATATACCTTCTGAGTAACGACTGGCATTTATATTTCAAGCACTTAGAAAGAGGAGCTCTAATACCAGATTAGTACTGAATGAAGAATGACAAATATAGTCCACAGGATATAAAGAGAGAGATGACCATAGAGTTGAAACTGACTAGTTCAGGATACTACAAAAACTAAAATTTGAGATCAATCTTGAGCTACTTATCACTAATGGAAATCTGTAGTAATGTACCAGCCAATGTTATTTGATCATATATTCTGATTAATATATTCTATAAAAAGAGATAACATGCCACCTTTCCCCACATGCACTGAAGCCTTGCTCCCTAAATTAACTATATTCAGTCAAAGACATGCTACACACATTTTCTCATGAATTAAGCCACATTCACAAATAAATATAGAATGTATCATACAGAAGAAAAGCCACATTTTATGTGGAATTGTATTTGGGATATTTCTGTGCCCTCACGTAGATTGGTCTGTATTACTCTAAGGTGTAAAATTTTATTATGTTCCTCATAGTTGTTTATTAAAAAAAGAAAAGGAATAAAGTTGCTCACTCTCACCACTACTATTCAATACAGTTCTAAAAGTTTTAGCCACAGCAATAATGCAAGAAAAAGAAACCAAAGGGATACATATTAGAAAGGAGAAGATTCAATAATCCCTATTTGCAGATGACATGATCCTCTATACTGGGAAACCAAAAGACTCCACCAAGAGATTACTGAAGCTCATAGGAGAGTTTGCTAAAGTTGCAAGATATAAAATCAACACACAATCAGTAACCTTTATAGAAACAAAAAAATCCATGGCTGAGAAAGACCTTACCAGATCAGTGCCATTCACAATAGCTACAAAAAAATTTTATTACCTTTGAATAAATTTAATCAATTGTATGAAAGATCTCAATAAGGAAACTTATAAAACATTAAAGAAATAGAAGAAAACACACAAAAAAGGAAAAATCTTCCACGTCCATAAATTGGAAGAACAAATAGCACCAAAATTCCCAAACGACCAAAAGCAATTATTAATTTTTAATTTTATTTTATTCTTAAAACTCTGAGAGGCAGAGTTACAGAGAGAGGGAGAGACAGAGAGAGAGATGTTTTCCATCTGCTGGTTCACTAACCAGATGGCTGTAATGGCCAGAGCTGGGCTGATCTGAACCCAGGAGCCAGGAGTTTCCTCAGGGTCTCCCACATGGGTACAGGGGCCCAAGCACTTGGGCCATCTTCCACTGCCTTCCCAGGCCATTAGCAGATATCTGGATCAGAAGAGGAGCAGCTGGGACATAACTGGCACCCATATGAGATGCCAATGCTTCAGGTGGAGCCTCTACCTACTATACCACAGGGCCAGCCCCCCAAAAGCAACTTAAGATTTAGTGTGATCCCAATTAAAATACCAACAATATTCTCAGAGATAGAGGAAAATGATGCAAAAATTGATATGAAATGCTAAAGCAATCTTAAACAACAAAAACAAAGTGGGAGACATCACAATTCTACAATTCAAGATCTACTACAGGGCAGTTATAATTAAAATAGCCTGTTATTGTCACCAAAAAGACAGGTAGAGACCTATGAAACAGAATAGAATCTTCAGAAATCAATCCACACATGTATAACCAACTAGTTTGTGACAAACAAGCTTAAAGCAATCCCTGGAGAAAGGACAGTCTCTTCAAAAATGGTGCTGGGAAAATTTAGTCATCACATGTAGTATGAAACAAAATCCCTACCTTACAGTTTATATAAAAATCAAACATAATTAGATCAGTCAGCTAAGTCTATATGATACAATCAAACTACTATAAGAAAACATCAGGGAAACTGCAAGACATTAGCATAGGCAAAGACTTTTGGGAAAGATCCCACAAAGCACAGGAATAAAAGCAAAAAATAATCAAATGAGATTACATCAAGTTAAGATACTCAACTATAAACACTCAAAAAAAGGAACAAACTGACATCATAGAAGAAAATATTTGCAAACTATGCAATTGAAAAACTATCAATATCCAGAATCTCTAATGAGCTCAAGAAACTCAACAACAAAATAAATAATCCAGTCAAGAAACAGTCAACAGGCATTTTTCTTGTTATATTGAAATTTTTTTCAAGGATGAAATTCAAATGGCCAAAAGATACATGAAAAAATGCTCAGTATCACTAGCCATCAGGGAATGCTAATAGAAACCCCAATGAGTTTTCACCTTACCCCAATTAGAATGGCTATCATACAGAACCAAAAATCAGGGGCAGATGCTGTGGTGTAGCAGGTTAAGCCACTGCCTGCAGTGCTGGTTTGGGTCCTGACTGCTCCACTTCTGGACCAGTTCTCTGCTAATATGCCTGGAAAAGCTGCAGAAAATGACCTAAGTGCTTGGGCTCATGCACCCATTTGGGAGACCCAGAGGACACCCAGAGGACACTCCTGGCTCCAGATTGGCCCAGCATTAGCTGCTGCATCCATTTGGGGAGTGAATTAGCAGATGGAAGACTCTCTCTTGCCTCTGCCTCTCTGTAACTCAACCTTTCAAATAAATATTTAAAAAAAAAAAAATCAAACAATAAAGGCTGGTGAGGATGTAGGAGAAAAAGTACCCTAATCCATTATTGGTGGTAATGTAAACTAGTATAGCCATTATGGCAGACAGTATGGAGATGCCTCAGAACTCTGAAAACAGATGTACCATATCTGCCATCCCACTCCCAGGAATTTATGAAAATGAAATGAAATCAGCATATGAAATATTTCTCTACCTCCATGTTTACTGCAGCTCAATTCACTATAGCTAAGATATGAAATCAACCCAGATGGCCATCAACTGGAGATTGGATAAAGAAAATGAGTTGTGTACATATACGAAGCGGAATACTATTAAGCCATCAATGAGAATAAAACTCTCTTTTTCAACAAAATGGATGCAATTGGATACCATTATGTTTATCAAAGAATCCAGTCCCAAAAAGACAAATACCATATGTTTTCTCTGATTTATTGTAACTAATATACAAAGAATAAAAAAATAATGTGTATGAGTGAAACTGACATTTTAAGATTTGATTATTGTCTGTAGCTCTTGTCTATACACTTGAGGAACATTGATTTTTCTCCTTACTACTTGTTGAGTTCTTTCTTTTGTAGAGAGTTAAAGCTTATGATTATAAAATAAACTGAAAGCATGCCATTTAAAAAATTAAAATCAACCAATGGAGGAGGGAGTGTGCAGCATGAGCAAGAAAGAGAATAGGGTAGGAAGCATCATTTTGCCTTAAATCCATATACTTGAATTACATGAAATTTGTTAATTTTATATACATTTTAAAAAATAAACTTAGTACTAGAATAAAAAAAAGACCTGAGGTCAGTATTTTCTGACTCACTATATAATTATTAGTCTTTACTTGTGTCTGACCATGTTTGGTTTTATATTTATTTATTTTTTAAGTATATTCTTTAAAAAGAGAGATAAAATTAATGTCACCATTCCATCTTATCTATCCAGTTTCTGCTATGCTATTAATTTATCATGAATTCATATCCATGTCTTCTTAAAAACATGCAAGGTATCCTAAAGAAGGAAAGTCATATTTTATGTGGATTTGAGTTTGGAGGAGTAAAATACAAAATATTACTTAAAATTTGAATTAAATGTATTATTTTCAAAATATGTAAAGAATCATATAATTTTCTTAACTAAAAATGAGATATAAACATAATTTACAAACTTTGTCATTTATATATTAAGAATGTTTATGCAATTCATTATATTTCGGTTATATGTAAATATCACCACTCTCAATAACAGAGTATTTTTAGTCATTCAGAAAGTTATGAGTGGGCATTTGGCTGAGTTGTTAAGATGCTGCTAGGTAAATGGATTTATGATCTACATAAGGATAGCCTATCGCCACCCACTATCTGGGAAGCAATGGCTCAAGAATGTGGGAGGCTTTGAGCCATGTTGGAGTCTGGGATTAATTATTTTTTAAATCAAATTACTTATTTGAAAAACAGGGAGAGAGATCTTCCCTATTCCAAAGTTTTCCAAACTAAAGTCAGCACAAGTGTGGTGGACTGTTTCTGTAGATATGCTTACTACGGGCCTGACATGTAATGGAAGATGGATCTATGTGTTCTCTTTCCAAATACAGAACCTCCATCATTCATATAACATAGGACACTACCTCTTAGCCACACTCACCCTGAACAAATTCCTGGACACAGGTAACTAGAGAGAGAACAAATAAGGATGCCTAACTCCCATAATTGGCAGCAGACAAGAGGGAGATCCTGGTATTTCCATTTCATTGTGTCAGAACAGAGGAGAAGAAAATAGACCTGGATTAAATAGCACCAAGTCTCTTTGCTCTTTCTAAACCATAAACTTTCTGTGGTTTTTCTTTAATTCCTGTATGTCTTTGAGACTTTTCTAGAATAGCTTCTCATTTTGATTTCTTTTTGTTTTTTTTTTGTTTTGATTTTAAGTAGTACTTACCAATTTTATTAAAACAAGCATCTCTACTGCTATTTACCACCATGCCCAAATTCTATGAATCATTCAATTTTAATGCTCATAATGTTTAGTGAATTATTAATTATATTTGTAATTGCCACATAATAAAGACAAATTAGCTAAAAATAATTCAAGTCAACCAAATGTCAGTCTCATAACTGATTCATGGTATTATTTATGGTTTGGGGGGCTTTGCAGATGATTACATGTGCCACGAAATGGCAATTTTTAAAAATTCTGCAATAGGAGCTGGCGCCGTGTCTCACTTGGTTAATCCTCTGCCTGGGGCACTGGCATCCCATATGGGCACTGGGTTCTAGTCCCATTTGCTCCTCCTCCAGTCCAGCTCTCTGCCGTGGCCCAGGGAAGGCAGTAGAGGAAGGCCCAAGTCTTTGGGCCCTGCACCCACATGGGAGACCAGGGGAAGCACCTGGCTCCTGGCTTCGGATCAGCATGGTGCAACAGACGTAGCGGCCATTGAGGGGTGAACCAACGGAAAAGGAAGACCTTTCTCTGTCTCTCTCTCTCTCTTTGTCCACTCTGCCTGTCAAAAAAAAAAAAATCTGCTTCAATGCACTAGATTTATGATTTTCAGAATGTATCTTTCCTATGTGTAATGTGGTCCGTGCGAGATTTGACTAACAGAAATGTCAAATGTGATAGGTTTTTTTGTTTTTGTTTTTGTTTTTAAAGATGTATTTGAGAGGCCAAATGGCCACATTGGCTGGAGCTGGGCTGATTCAAAGTCAGGAGCCAGCAGCCAGCAGCCAGCAGCCAAGAACCAGGAGCTTCCTTTAGTTCAACCTCCACAACTATGAGAAATAAATTTCCATGATTTAAATCATACAATCTGTGGTATTTTGTCTTCAAATAAATTCATCCTTATTTCTTCCAGCATTTCATTGCAGTCACTAGAAGGTTACCATGGTTATCAAGGAAATATGGAAATTAAAAACTATAACTTTAGGTGGCCAAACATCTAAAAACACAAGAAAAAAATATCAGTAAGCAACCTACTACCCTTCTCAAGAGCATAGAAAAAACAAGAATGAGTCAAATCCAAAGGCAATAGGAAAAAGTGAGTAATAAAAATAACAGCAGAAATAAAGAAGAATCTTAAGTAATATTAAAATTAATAAAATGAAGAGCTGATTTTTTGAAAAGAAAAATTAATGCCCCACTTAAACTAAGAAAACTGAAATGATTCAAATGAATGAAATCAAAGAAAAGAGAAGAAACAAATCTATTCCAACAGGAAAGTAAGAATTCAAACTTATATTTCTACTTGCAGAAAACATGGTTCTATATGGAGAGAAACCTAAGAACATTATCAAGACAATTCTGGAACTAATAAATGAATTTAGTAAAACTGACAACATGAAATACAAACAAAATCAGTAGCACCTTTGTATATAATAATGAACTCAGTGGGAAATAAATTATAAGAACAAATATATTTACAATTGTCACAAAAAAATAAAGTACCTTGCAGTAAATTTAACCCAGAATATGAAAGCCCTCTACTATAAAATCACAAAGTAATGATGAAAGAAATTAAATATATAAAAATTGGATGTCTCATGTTCATAGATTGAAACAAGTAGTTATGACTGAAATTTTTATGTTGTCCAGTGTAATGTGTACATTTACTCCAATTTGCATCAAAACACCAATGTAATTTTTCACAGAGGGGATAGTATTATAGCACAATGGGTTAAACTGTCACCTGCAATACCACTATCCCATATAAGAACAATTGTTAACTCCTGACAGCTCTGCTTTTCATCCAGCTCCCAGCTAATGTGCTTGGGAAAGCAGGAGAAGATGACCCAAGTTCCTCGGTCCCTGCCACCAATGTGGGGGATCTAGATGAAGTTCCAGACTCTGGATTTGACTTGGCTCAGCCCCAGCCATTGTTGCCATTGGGGAAGTAAACCAGCAGATGAAAAATTTTGATTCTCTGGCTCTCTCTGTCACTCTGCCTTTCAAATAGAAAAATCTTTTTAAAAAGAAAATAAATTCAGCTGGCATTGTGGTGTGGTAGGCTGGGCCTCTGCCTGTGATGCTGGCATCCCATATGGGTGCTGGCTCATGTCCCGGCTATTCTTCTTCTGATCCAGCTCTCTGCTATGGCCTGGGAAAGCAGTAGAAGATAGCCCAAGTGCTTGGACCGCTATACCCATGTGGGAGACCTGGCAGAAGCTCCTGGCTTCATATTGGCTCAGCTCCAGTTGTTGCAGCCATTTCAGGAGTGAACCACCAGATGGAAGACCATTCTCTCCATCTCCTCCTCTGTCTGTCTGTAACTCTACCTCTCAAATAAAAAAAAAAAAAAAAGAAAGAAAGAAAAGAAATTCACAGAACTAGAAAAAACAAACCTAAAGTTCATTTGAAATCAGAAAATCCCCACATAGTCAAAGCGATCTGGAACAACATAACAAATCTGCATGCATCACAGTATCTGATTTCAAGACATATTATGGAAGCAGTGTAAGCACTGGCTTGAAAACAGAAAATGGAACAAAATAGAAAGAAACAAACCCACATTTCCCCAGACAATTCATCCTTAACAAAAGAACCAAAATACCCTGGAGAAAGAAGAATTTCTTTAGCAAATGTTCCAGAAGACATACCCCAACAATCTTACACTTTGTAAAAGTCAACTCATAATGAATTAAAAATCCAAATATTAGAACAAAAATTAAGTAAATACAGAGGAAACTGTAAAACATTGGCATAGAAAAGTTTTTGAGTGAGATTCCAAAAGCACAAGTAACAAAAATAAAAACAGACTAATTTGGTTGTATCAAACTAAGATACATTCTTCACAGTGAAGTAATCATCAGAGTGATGAGATACTGCAGAAAACATTTGAAAACTCTGAATATGACAAAGGATTGATATCCAGAACATATATAGAATTGAAAGACTCCAAAACAGTAAATAAAAAATACAGTTAAGAAATGGGCAAGGATCTTAATAGACATTTCTCTGAGGAAGAAATGTAAATGATCAAAACATATGTGAATACACTCAATGTCACTAGCAATTAGGTAAATGTAAATCAAACACAGTATCAGGCCTCAACACCTGTGAGAGAATGCAATGATCAGGTTTTTGTCTGTGCAACAAGTGGGTATAGAGGACCCTGTTCAACTTCAGAGAGCAGAGTCTACATGGAGGTAAAGAAAACCTTTTTTTCCTAATAGGCTTGTTAAAACCCTCACCAGTGCTTGTTTGTCTTTGCCACTATTTTGGGTCTCACAGCTTTCCTTCTACTAAACTCCTATTTAGCCTCTTCTCTGTTGCTTATAAAAATAGTAGACCTTCTATTTACTAAGGATAGTTTTGTTTGTTTTGTTTCATTTTTAATTCCTTCTGTTTCTTACTAAGTTCTTCCAAGGAATCACAACCCTCAAAAGATGCTTTCATTTATGCAGTCTGCAGTTTTCACAAGCTACTACATGCCAAGTAGTATGCTAAAGGCAAGGCATAGGCCAGGAACAGAGCAAAGTTCTCAATGATTAAAGCAGAGATGGGGTCAGAGGCCAATGACAAAGATGAAGATGGAGAGGCAGGCAGAGGTGAGATGAGGCAGAGGCATGTGACATAGGTGAAGGTATGAAGATGAAATAAGGTGACTGCTATGGAGTTTTACATTCTGTTTGCAAATGAATTGAAGTTGAGAGCAAGAGTGTGAGCCATGTTAGATAATTAGTACTTTTCCAATTGTGTAGGAGACAGTGGACATAAGGAAGGTGGGACCACGGAGGTGGCAGGTGGAATGAAGAGATTTGAAAAACACCTAAGGAATAGAATTGGCCAGGCATGGATAAGTGAATGACAAAAATGGAATAACTGATGATTCCCAAATATTTGCTTTGTATAGGAGGTTGAATGTTGGTGACATATTCTGATATAAGAATTTTCAGACAGACAAGATTACTTTTAATTTTTCCCATATTGATTTTGAGGAGCCCTATGAAGGTTACAGCTGCATATGTGAGTTCTATACTCAGGAGAAATGTAAATTTCTTTAATATAAAGTATGAAGTCATGAGGAGTAGAAGAGATTACTTAGGCACTACATTATTTGAATACATATATACAATAGAAACTGATTAAGCTATGCAGCTAGTATTAAAGCACTGCAATAGTAAACATAAGAGCAATACCAATATTTAATTTTAGGTAGGAGAGACTGCAGATGCACTGAAACGGAGTAATCAGAAGTATAGAGAAAAGCCAGGGAAATGAGACACAATGTATGCTGAGGAAGGGAGTGTTTGAGGAGGGAGCTAGGAAATGTGTCAGATGCTGACTTCTAACCATGTTCTTTGTTCTCATTAGTTCTCTTTGTTCTCATTAGTTCTATATCCCATTATTCTGCCTCACTTTGATAATATAATTTATTCTTAATGAAATTATATTTTCTTATTACCAAGTTGTCATATTAACCCTTAAAAAATGCCTGGATTCTGTACCTAGAAGAGGGTTGGGCACATAGAACTTTAATAAATATTATGTGAATGACATGCACTCAGTATATGAGGAATTAAAAGCATAAATTGCATTTTTTAAGATTTATTTATTTATTTGAAAGAGTTAGAGAGAAGGAGAGGCAGAGAGAGAGAGATTCTCCACCCACTGGTTCACTCCCCAACTGGCCACAATAGTCAGAGCTTTCCCAGGACATAGCAGAGAGCTGGATTAGAAGAGGAGCAGCCAGGACTCAAACTGGCATCCATATAGGATGCCGGTAGTGCAGATGGTGGCTTTACCCACTATGCCACAGCGCCAGCCCCCATAAATTGCATTTAACCAACACAATAATCACCAATGCCCTTGGGAAGAGCCATTTGAGAAGAATAGTGGGAACAAAAATAAAACTTCAATGAATTGAATAAAACCAGAGAGAAAAGGAAATGAAGTGGATGTCAACATTAATGGCTATTTGGAGCAATTTAAATTAATAGGGGGGCCAGCGCGGTGGCACAGCGGGTTAACACCCTAGCCTGAGGCACTGGCAAATCATATGGGCACCAGTTCAAGACCCAGCTGCTCCACTTCCAATCCAGCTCTCTGCTGAGGCCTGGGGAAAGCAGTAGAAGATGGCCAAAGTCCTTGGCACCCTGCACCCATGTGGGAGACCTGGAAGAAGCTCCTGGCTTCAGATCAGTGCAGCTTTGGCCATTGTGGCCAATTGGGGGGGTGAATCAGCAGATGGAAGATCTCCCTCCCCCCCCTCTGCCTCTCCTCTAATTCTGACTTTCAAATAAAATAAGTAAATCTTTGAAAGAAAGAGCAAGAGGAAGGGAAGGAAAGGAGAGAGGAGAGAGGAGAGGGGAGAGGGGAGAGGAGAGGAGAGAAGATAAGACAAAAGAGAAGGGAGGGAGGGAGGGAGGGAGGAATTGCTTGCTAGGGAAAGCGGCTGACATTGTGGCACACTGGGTTAAGCTGTGAACCATGTGAGCGCTAGTTTGAGTCTAGGCTATTCCACTTCCAATTCAGCTCTCTGCTAATGCACCTGGGAAAGCAGAAGATAGCACAAGAAATTAGGACTCCGCTTCTCATAGGAAAGACCTGGATGAAGCTCCTGATATCAGCCTGGCCCAGCCCCAGCTGTTGTGACTCTTTGGGGAGTGAGCCAGCAGATGAGAGATCTCTCTCTTTCCCTCTCTCTCTGTAACCTTGCCTTTCAAATAAACAAATCTTTAATAAACAAATAAACTAATAGAAAGAAAAAAACTACAATATTATGTCATCTTATTCCAAAAAGATAAAAAATAGCAAATGCTAGAAAGGATTTGAGAAAAGAAAACCCTTATACATTGTGGGTGAGAACAGTATGGTTGTTCCTCAAAAAAAGATAAAAATGGAAATACTAGCTGCATAGCTTAATCAGTTTCTATTGTGTATATGTATTCAAATATTGCACTATATATATCACTAGTACAGATTAATTAAAAATTATGTAAATAAAATTTTAAAAATCAGAACTGTTTTTATTTACTAACATGGATTATCTGAAAATGAAATTGGAACACAGTTCCATGTATAACAGAATAAAAAACAAGAGATAATATCCTCCAGCACTGTTAGTGATTAATGAAATACCTAACCCAACAATCAACAAATCAACGTGGTCTTTCCATCTGAACTTTCTGATCAGCCCTTATATGATTTACTATCAGATAAACTGGTATTCTGGAAATACATGGAAGGGTCCTTATACTGGTCTATTCATTGTTAATACTACTGTCAAATTACACACAGGGTCGCCAACCTTGTACCTGTCTCACAGTTGAAATACAGACTAGGGGTGGGTTACTAAGCCTAATAGGAAGAAAGCTCGTGTCCTTCACTGGAGTACCTGAGTTCAGTTCCTGGATATGGATACAGCTCCTGATGCCAGCTTCCTATTCATGTGGCCTCTGGGAAGCTGTGGTAATGGCTCAAGTGATTAGGTTCAGGAAATGCATGGAAAATCAGGATTGGGTTTTCAGCAACTAGCTTTTGCCAAAAAAAACGGATTCTTTTTAAAAAATTTATTTAATTTGAAAGGCAGATTTACAGAGGGAGAGATCTTCCATCCACTGGTTCACTACCCAAATAGCTGCAATGACTGAGGATGTGACAAGCCAAAGCCAAGAGCCCAGAACTCAATCTGGGTTCCCATAAGGGAATATTTATCTTATATATTTGGTCAAATACATAAAGACTATAAGGTTTTTTGTAATATTGTTCATGATAGGAGTAAAACAGAAACAACCAAAATGTATATTGTAGGGAATTGGTAAAATACATTATGGTATATCTATACAATAGAATACTAAATATTTAATGGTATGAAAATGATTTAGGAACAAAGTGCTTTTATGTAAAACAAGGTACAGAAGAAAATGCCCCTTTGTAAAGAAAAAAGACACATACATAATATCTTTTTTAAAAATTTTATTCACTCATTTTCATTTCATTCATAAGGCAGAGAGAAATTTTACATATGCTGGCTCACTCTTCAAATTGGGCCAATATTGGGCTGGGCTAGGCTGAAGCAAGGAGCTAGGGGAACTTCATCTTGGTCTCCCACATGGGCAAAGGAGCCAAGGACTTTGACCATTTTTTACTGTTTTCCCAGACACATTAGCAGGAAGTTGGATCAGAACTGGAGCAGCCAGGAAGTGAACTGGTGCCCATAAGAGATCAAAGGTAGAGACGTAACCCATTAGCAGCTTTTTTTTCTTTTTTAAGATTTATTTTATTTATTTGAAAGAGTTACAGGGTAAGATAGAGACAGAGAAAGAGGTCTTCCATCCACTCATTCACTCCCCAAATGGCCAAAATGGCCAGTACTGAGCTGATCAGGAGCCAGGAGCTTCTGGGTCTCCCACATGGGTCCAGGGGCCCAAAAACTTGGGCCATCCTCTGCTGCTTTCCCAGGTACATCAGCAGAGAGCTAGATCAGAAGTGGAGCAGCTGGTTCTCAAACTGGTGCCCATATGGGATGCCTGCACTGTAGACCAGCACTCCAACCTGCTATGCCACAGTGCCAGCCCCGAGAGACTTAACCTGTTAGACCACAATGCCAGCCCCATGCTTATATATTTTCATAAAGGTACTTCAAAAGGTTCATGGAAAGTGGAATTAATAGATAACATTATTTTGGTGGAAAAATTGAAATCCATTCAAGTACACGTTCTACAAACATTTTTGAAGTTTTATTGTATGCATGGCCTTCAAAATTTATTACAGCAAAGCAAACAATCATTTAAATTCAGTTTTTCATGATGCACCTAAGTACCCTTGAATATAGGTGTATAGAAGTTTCAGAAGAGAATGTATGAAACTTTCAAGAGTACTTTGTTATGGGAAGTATGACTAGTATAGAAAAAGGGAATGACATTTTTATTTTATACTGTTCTAATATAAGAATATGGTACTTAAAAAATGCATAGGCTTGTATTGAACAAGATGTATCTAAACTTTATAAAATAATGTTATTTTTAATACAAAATATACATGAGTATATTTTTTTAAGATTTATTTATTTATTCAAAAGAGTTACAGAGAGGTAGAGGGAGAGACAGAGGGAGGTCTTCCATCTGTTGGTTCATTCCCAGATGGCCACAACGGTCAGATTTGCTGATATGAAGGCAGGAGTCAGGAGCTTCTTCCAGATCTCCCACATGAATGCAGGGGTCCAAGGACCTGGGCCACCTTGTACTGCTTTCCTAGGCCATAGCAAAGAGCTGCATCAGAAGTAGAGCAGCCAGGACTCGAACCAGCCTCTATATGGGATGCTAGCACTGCAGGAGGTGGCTATACAACTGCTATGTCACAGTGCTAGCCCCGGAGTATATGTTTTAAACATAGTTGATTATAAAAGCTTGTTTCAGGGCTGGTGCTGTGGCACAGCAGGTTGACACCTTGGCCTGAGGTGCTGTCATCCCATGTGGGCGCTGATTTGAGACCCGGCTGTTCCACTTCCTGTCCAGTTCTCTGCTATGGCCTGGGAGAGCAGTACAAGATGGCCTAAGCCCTTGGGTCCCTGCACCCGTGTGGGAAACCCAGAGGAGGCTCCTGGCTCCAAGCTTTGAATTGCCACAGCTCTAGTCTTTCAGCCAGTTGAGGAGTGAATCATCAGATGGAGGACCTCTCTCTCTCTCTCTTTCTCTCTCTCTCTCTGCCTCTCCTCTCACTGTGTAACTCTGACTTTCAAATAAATAAATAAATCTTTAAAAAAAAAAAAAGAGCTTATGTTTCTACTCAAATGCAGTGGTGAAAAGGAATTATAATTTACTCACAAAATAATTTAGAACTTCCTAACAGTATCTAACTTATATTGAAGGAAAATATCCTAAAATGTCTTTTGTTTGTTTGTGAATTATATTGCCTCAAAATAGCATTTCCTACCTCAAAGTTATTAAAAGCTTTGAAATGGAGACAAACTCCACGATGTTGGTAGATGTTTTATTCTAAATTCTTTATATACTCATGTTAATCCCAGTCTCTTATTTTAGAAAAATAAGGGTTAATGGTTTATAACTCCTCCTAGTCTATGATGGTTACAAAGTAAAACATCTAGTCAAGGTATGAATTTTTAAATTTCTTATCTGGAATCAACTTACAGTAAGAAAAATTTTGTGGCACTAATAGTCTTTAAATACAAATAAAGAGAATATTTAGCAACTTGAGAACAAGTGGCTATCAAAATGATTCAGATTCAGACAAGATAAGATTCCTTGTGGGGTAACCACATACTAAACTCATGATTTTTATATAAATGTCTCACTGTCACAGACTGAACAGCAGCAAAACATGTTATCAGAATGATGAACATGCATCTAACTTTAAACACAGATGTTTCCTGTTAGGACTTTATTGGCCCAAGTATGTATGTTAACAATGCAGGTCCTTTTAAGAAACTCTGCATACAAAATAGCCAAGAGCCAAAACAGAACTCCAAAAAAATCAGACATCATCTTCTCAGAAATATATGAAAAGACTCAGAAATAAATATTTCTGTTGTAAAGTGAACTGCAGGGGCCAGCACTATGGCATAGTGGGTAAAGCCACCTCCTGCAGTGCTGGCATCCCATGTGGGCACTGGTTTAGGTACCAGCTGCTCCATTTCCAATCCAGCACTCTGCTGTGGCCTGGGAAAGCAGTAGAAGATGGCCCAAGTCTTTGAGCTGCTGCACCCATGTGGGAGACCTGGAGGAAGCTCCTGGCTCCTGGCTTTGGATTGGTTCAGCTTCTGCTGTTGCAGCCATCTAGGGACTGAACCAGTGCATGGAAGACTTCCGTGCTTCTGCTTCTGCCTCTGCCTTTCTTCTGTAGTTCTGCCTTTCAAATAAAAATTGCAACCATTATTGTTTGTTTTCTTTCAAAACTTCAAGTGGACATAGGTCATAAAATCAAAAGTATATAGTTTCATACATACTAAAGCTTATCACAGACAACTGGTACTAATGAATGGATTCTCTCATAGTCTCTCTATATAAATAATTAACAAACCAATTCTATTTTTCCTACTCTGCAAAGCCAATCAATGAAATTGATTTAGAATTTTTAAAATCACTCACAAATACACAATGTTAGTGGTTTTGAGCTTTATAGGAACATAAAATAAAAATTTTTAATTCTTGTGCTTCTTAACATCAGAGAGTTCTAAGACATTAAGTGGTATTTTTTGTTTCAAACCCATATAACACTAACAATGTGCAGAAAAGGATGAGGATTTTTGTTTTAACTTATGCGATTTTTCCTCTACAGCAAATCCAGGAAGAGAGTCCTGTGAAACAAATAAAAAGCCCTTGGTGCTGTTAAATGATTACTTTTTGTTCAGGAACCTCCAAGCAACCACACCACTGTTCTAGTGAGGTTCTTTCTGTGGCGGGAACCTTCTCTTTCCTCTGCTTCTTCAGGCAGATCCAGGGAGGCAAGCTGGAATCTCAGGGGAAGGCCATGGGGGCGTGGAGAAGCATGCATCTCGTCTGCAGGCAGTGTGTCTGAAAGTTTCTTCTCAAGACCAAATTGACAGGTCTCTATCCATTGAGAAAAAAAGACTCATCATAAAAATTAGTAACACAGAAAAGAACCATTGGAATTCCATTCTTTCTGTCTCAGTAAAGTGGAGAAATAGCTCTCAGAGTAAAACAGACTTTAAAGAGTCTGTGCAATATCTCTGTGGCTTCCCTCACATTCTAAGGACAGACCTCAGAATTGCCTGCTGCCCTTCCAGAAAGGTTAATCAATAAATAAATCCTTAGTAAAAAGAAAAAACAGCTAGTTTTTCTTTCTATATTACATACTAGATAAGAGTTCTGTCTTTGAATCAATAGCTTATGATTTTTATTCATTATTCCTTCTTTGAAACTGAAGTGGGGCAGGCAAAAACATGGATGTAAGAGGGGAGGGGAGGAGCTTAAAGTACCAGATTGTAAAATAGGAACAAATGGACACAAAGGCTAGAGGTGAGGGGGTAAAGATTAGGTTAGGGGAAAAAAGTCAACTTCTTAAATCTTTCAAAACAGAAAGAAAGAAAGGAGGGGGAAACTGATAGTGCAGTATGGTTATGTTCTTATGGAATTATGTTCTTATGGAATCCATTCTCTTTATATTCATAAAAATAAAAATGTTTGTCAAAAAAAAAAAGAAAAATTAAAAGTTAATTCCTTTATTGCATTACTACAGCCTCATTGTAAGACTAAAAACAGAACCCAAAGGCAGGCATGGGTTGCAGGGAAGGGCACAGTAAAAGTGGCAGTGACAACCCAACTTCTCTAACAACCTCTGCGCCTTAACTTCTGATCCGGCAAAGTTTACATATCACCCAGAATCAGCTTCATAAAATAACGCACTTAGGGTAAAGGCTCAGAGAAAATCAATGACCCCACTATCTCTTTGCCTATAAAGCATCTTAGAAGTTAGCACACTGCTGAAGAAAGATTATGCCTGGGGTCAGCATTGTGGCATAGCTAATAAAGCTGCCACCTGCAGTGCTGGCATCCTATATGGGCACCAGTTCTAGTCCTGGCTGCTCCACTTCTGATCCAGCTCTCTGCTATGGCCTGGAAAAGCAGCAGAATATGGCCCAAGTCCTTGGGCCTACATACCAACGTGGGAGGCCTGGAAGAAGCTCCTGGCTTTGGACTGGCATAGCTCTGGCCATTGCAGCCAATTGGAGAGTGAACCAGCAGATGGAAAACCTCTTTTTCTCTCTGCCTTTCCTTCTCTCTGTGTGTAACTCTGACTTTCAAATAAATACATAAATCTTTAAAAAAAAAAAAAAAAAAAAAAGGATCAGCGCTGTGGCGCAGCAGCTTAACACCCTGGCCTGAAGTGCCGACATCCTGTATGGGCACTAGTTCGAGACCCAGCTACTCCACTTCCAATCCAGCTCTCTGTATGGCCTGGGAAAGCAGTAGAAGGTGGCCCATGTACCTGCGTGGGAGACCAGGAGGAAGTTCCTGGCTCCTGGCTTCGAATCAGCACACCTCTGGCCATTGCAGCCAACTGGTGAGCGAACCAGCGGATGGAAGACCTCTCTCTCTCTCTCTCCCTCTCTGCCTCTCCTTCCTCTTTGTAACTCTTTCAAATAAATAAATTAAAAAAATTTTTTTAAAAAGATTATGCTTAAGATATGTATAAAGAACACAAGGATATAAAGTTGGGAGGCAGTTTGGTGATTTATAAACACCTGCAGTGAAGTGCAGATAAATGAAAGGGATGGATCCAAGAATGAGGCATTATTCAGACAACAGAGTATAGTGGAAAAGCCCAGCCAGTAGTGATCAACAAGCCTATAAGTTGAGATTTATGAGTATTTGCAAAGTATACAAATGAGTTACACATATAGCAGCAGTAATTTTTCCCTCTTAGGACACAAGACCAAAGAGTCTTATTTTTTTTTTTCAATCTATCAGTTTTTCATTTCATTTTAAAGGCAAGGGAAGATGGAGAGGAAGAAAGATTTCTTCCATTTGCTGGTATATCCTCAAAGGCTTACAACAGCTGGCAAAGTGCCACCCTGAAGCCAGGATCCTGGAACTTCATTCAGGCCTGGGTGAGTTCAGCTGATTCAGAGGACACACAGTCCTCACTCAGTGATACCTGTCTTTATAAAGACACATCTCAATACAAAGTAACACTCCCTATTCAGGACATTTGAGACCTGAGAGAAAACTTTAAATACAATGCAGATGAAGAGTAAAACAGAAATCCAGAGGTTGCCGTGAGCCAACAGGTTTCTTGCCTACTGGAGAACCAGCTGAGTCACCAGGGAGACCAAGGAAAGAGAGCCAAGCAAAGCCACTTGGGACCTGTGCGGACCTGTGCACGAGTCTCTCGAGTGAGCATGAAGGCAGCCCAGTCATCGGCAGTTTTGGGCCCCCTTAACCCTAGAATGGGTCAACAAACTAGCCAACGGCAATTCAGACTGACTTATCAGACTGGCAGTCTAGCTAAATATAGTGTCACCCATTCAGGAGTCTGGACACATAAATGGTCTAAAAAGAACCATCAGGAGATTCACACAACTGGAGCCAGAGTGCTAAGTGGGAAATAAATGCACAGATCCTAGCCCAAGGCAGCAGACAATGCTAACCTTCTCTTTTGTTGTAAAATTTCCTTACTTTATCTTAAGGGCCTTGAGAAACAGATCTGTAGACATCTTACATGTAAAACAAATGTGGATTATTCATAATTGTTCTATAAATATTAGCATTCTTTCCCTGATCAATGAGCCTCAGGAACTAGTTCAGGGTGGGGCCATTAAAAGGAATCACTTCAGTTTCCTTTTCAGGGAAGTATACATCCTCCATGAACTGCTTCTTACAAAACACTTCTCTCAATTTCCAGGAGAAATAAGTCAACCTTGAAGAGGCTATTTTTTTTTTCCATAGAGCCTAATACCTGCCTTGTGAATCACCTGTGATGCCAGGTAGATGGGCGAGAAAGCCAACTGGAATCATCTACGAGGAGACAAGATACTGTACCCAAATTACTATATTCCACTCTACAGAAAAACGCAAACTGAATCACAAAGAACCCCAGTCAACCAATCCCCTGGTTTAAGCAAAGGACATACTTGTAATACTCCAAATCCGCAGGCGTCTTTCTGGTGTGCTCTCATGTGGACTATCTGCTTGGGGATACAGAGTATAGGTGGGAGGCTGCAGCAGAAAAATGGTCAATGTTTCAATTATAAAACTGATTTTTCATTACCTCAAATTCAGTCATAAAACTTTCTGTTCTAAGCAAGAGATACACATAAAGCCATGCTCATCCCTCTCTCAACAAAACTTTAATGCTTACTGCACATTTAGGAGTGCATTATTGCATTTAATTACACCACTTCCCTATATTTTATAAGCACATCTTAACCATTGGAAGAAAACTGAAAAGTGAGCCATGTATATCAGAAACTATGTTAGGAATTGTCTCTAAATTTAACAAAAAAGGAACTCTAAAATAATGTTAATTTTGGTGATCTGCACAAATGACCTATGTCCTATTACTTTGTGCTTTGAATACTTTCCAAGACTTCTTCTGGCCTCTCCATCCTCCCTTGTCCTTCATATCCCTTCTACATCACTACCCTCTCTGTCCCTGAAGCTCTCTCTTTGGAAGCAATTTTACAGACTGCAACTCAGTCATTATTTCAAAATGGTTTCGTAGGGAGGGCCTGAATGACCTAATACCCCTTAAATATATATATATTTCCATAAACAGACAACAGAGTATAGTGGAAAAGCCGCTGCCTGTGATGCTGGCATCCGATATTGTGCATGAGTTTATGTCCCAGCTGCTCCACCTCTGATACAACTCCATAATGTGCCTGGGGAAGCAGCAAAGAATGACGCTTGGGCTACTGCCCCCACATAGGAAATACGGAACATGCTGGCTCCTGGCTTTAACCCAGTCCAGCCCCAGCTGTTCTGACCTTAGGGATATGAACCAGCAGATGGATATTTTAATGTCTCCCTCCCTCCCTCTCTCTCTCTCTGGAACTCTATTTACTTAAAAGCCAAATTTACACAGAGAGAGAAGGAGAGGCAGAGAGATAGAGGTGTCTTTCATCTGCTGGTTAACTCCCCAATTAGCTGCAATGGCTGGGGCTGTACCCATCCAAAGCCAGGAGCTTCTTCTGGGTCTCTCCCATGGGTCCAGGGGCCATCTTCTATCGCTTTCTCAGCCCATACCAGAGAACTGGATCAGAAGTGGAGCAGCCAGGACTCAAACCAGCGCCCACGTGGGATGCCGGCACTATAGGTGGTGCTTTATCTGCTATGCAACAGCACCAGCCCCTCAATCCTTTCTTACAGAAAAAAAGTTATTTCTCTTGCTATCCAAGCACTCAAATCCAAAAGAACCAATGCTATTCAGTACAACTTCCAAGGCTGCTCAAGCACTGAAGGAAAAAATGGAGCAAGGGGCCCAAACCTGAGTGGCTACAGGATGCCAGTCCCCTCTTCACCCTGCACCTGAATTTCTGATTGCAGATGGTTTCAAAGGCAACTCCAGATGCTGCAGTGGTGAACAAATAGCCTCAATTACAGACACTCCCTGTGTGGGCAACAGCAGAGAGTATACCACAAGGGAGGAATACATTGGGGGAAAAAAGGATGTTAATGTTAGCTGGTGCCGCGGCTCAATAGGCTAATCCTCCACCTTGCGGCGCCAGCACACCGGGTTCTAGCCCCGGTCGGGGCACCGGATTCTGTACCGGTTGTCCCTCTTCCAGGCCAGCTCTCTGCTGTGGCCCGGGAGTACAGTGGAGGATGGCCCAAGTGCTTGGGCCCTGCACCCCATGGGAGACCAGGAGAAGCACCTGGCTCCTGGCTTCGGATCAGTGCGGTGTGCCAGCCGCAGCACGCGGAGGATGAACCAATGGCAAAGGAAGACCTTTCTTTCTGTCTCTCTCTCTCACTGTCCACTCTGCCTGTCAAAAAAAAAAAAAAAAAAAAAAAAAGGATGTTAATGTGTATAGCTAAGAATTTCCCCACCCTGCTGATCACAGTCTCAAGAATGTCCCGGACAGAATTCCGTTTCACTTTGGAAAACAGACTCCATAAACTTTCTTCCACCTAGGTGTATTCTTACGTGAAGGATCCATCTCCCTGTGGGAGATTATGCCATCGCAAATGGCAAACCAGGCAAAAAGCAGAATTATGGCTTCAATCCTCAGAAGTGAATGGATAACCACATCTATGAATTATGACTGGAAAAATAAGCTTCCTCCTGCTCCAGGAATCTGACATAGGTTTAGGCTAAAATAAGAAACACAGAGACCTCGTGGATTTGTTAGATGAGAAGAAAGCAAGCTTGATCTTCAATTACTACTTCATAGCATATTGGTTTGAGAGGATTTCATTTTCCGCTTATATTTGAAGAAATAAAAAGGTATAAACAGTTTCAGGGGCCAGCACTGTGGCACAGCAGGTTAAGCCTCTGGCCTGCAGTGCCAGTATCCCATATGGCTGCCAATTCAAGTCATGGCTGCTCCACTTCTGATCCCACTCTGTTATGGCCTAGGAAAGGAGAAGATGGCCCAAGTCCTTGGGCCCCGTACCTGCATGGGAGACCTGGAAGAAACTCTAGACTCCTGGCTTTGGACCAGTGCAGCTCTGGCCATTGTGACCATTTCAGAAGTGAACCAGCAAATGGAAGACCTCTCTCTCTACCTCTGTCTCTCTGTAACTCTGCCTTTCAAATAAATAAATAAATCTTTTTAAAAAAAATCTGTTTCTGCCTCTCCTTCTCTGTAACTCTTTCAAATAAATAAATAAATCACTTAAAAGTTAAAAAATAAAAAAATTAAATATGTGAATCTTTGAAAAAGAGAAAAAAGAATCAGTACCAACTTAAAGCATGGCAGCTTTAGACACTGATGACATTATAGCTAGCTACTCAAAAATGACAACCAACATAAACTCACTAAACAAGAACCAAAATAAAACAGAACAGTCCAATGTAATGCCAATATTTGTTCAGCAGATATCACAAAGATCTTGACACACAAGTCAACAAAAGGATAAAAGGGAGGGGCTGGCTTTGTGCCACGGGGGATCAAGCCACCACTAAATAAAATACTGGCATCCAATTTAAGTGTCCATTAAAAAAAAAAAAAAAGGTTACATATTTATTTACTTGAAAGTCAGAGTTATGGGAGCTGGCACTGTGGCACAGCTGGTCGAGGCCCTGGCTTGAAGTACTGGAATCCCATGTGGGCACTGGTTCAGATGTTGGCTGCTCCACTTCCAATTCAGCTTCCTGCTAATGTACCTGGGAAAGCAGCAGAGGGTGGCCTAAGTCCTTGGGCCCCTACACTCACCTAGAAGACCCAGAAGAAGCTACTGGCTTGTGGCTTCAGATCAGCTCATCTCTGGCCATTGGGGACTGAACCAGTGGATAGAAGACATCTTTTGCTCTGTCTCTACCTTTCTCAAATAAATAAATCATTAAAAAAAAAAAAAAAAGAGTTACAGAGAGTAGGGAAAGACAGATGGGACAGCATTGTGGAATACTATGTAAAGCTGCTGCTTGCAATGCTGGCATCCTATATGGGCACCAGTTCATGTCCTGGATGCTCCACTTCTGATCCAGCTCCCTGCTATTGGTCTCAGAGAAGCAGAAGATAGCCAAAATACTTGGGTCCTTGCCACCCATATGGGAGACCTGGATGAAGATTCTGGCTCCTGGTTTGGGCCTGGCTTGGACCTGGCCCAGCCCTGGCCATTATAGCCATCTAAGGAGTAGACCAGCAGATGGAAATTTTTTCTCTCTTTCTTTCCCTTTCTCTCTGTATCTCTGCCTTGCAAATAAATAAATAAATCCTAAAAAAAGAGAGAGATTTTCTACCTGAAGTGGCTGCAATGGCCAGGGCTGAGCCAGATAGAAACCAGAAGCCAGTAGGTTCATCTGGGTCTCCCACACGGGTTGCAGGGGCCCAAACACTTGAGCCATCCTCTGTTGCTTTTCTCAGGCCATTAACAGGGAGCTGGATCAGAAATGGAGCAACTAGGACATGAACTGGCACCCATATGAGAAGCTGGCATTGCAGGTGGTGGCTTTTCCCATTGTACCACAATGCCAGCCCCATGAGTGCCAGTTTGAGCCACAGCTGTTCCATTTCTGATCCAGTTCCCTAATGCAACTGGGAAGCAGAAGCAGGTGGTGCAAATACTTGGACCTCTGTACCCATTTTGAAGACTTGGATGGACTTCCAGTCTCCAGTATATAACCTGGGTCAGTCCTGCTGATTGTGGTCTCTTGAAGAATGAACCAGCAAACCCAAGAGCCCCATCCTTCAGTCTCTGCCTCTTTCTCTGTAACTCTGTCTTTAAAATAAAAATGTTTGACCTTAAAAAAATAAATAAATAAAAGGAACAGGTGAAAGAGGAGCAACAGTCAAATAACAGAGCAAGGCTACAGTTGTGCTGTCCCTCAGCAGCTTTCTGCCTTAAGTGGGGTCTCCAGCTTATAGACAATGACATAAAAGACACACACATGTTTCAAGATAAAAGATGAGAGGTATGGAAGGCAGGTTGATTTTATGACTTTTATTGAAAAGGTACACTGGGTTTAGATAGTTGCCTTTTAGTGTAGCAAAGTTAACCCAGTACATAATTCAAAGAGATAGACTGAAGAAGATACACTGACAGGGGAGAGAACTGCAATGTCTCCTTTGCTCTTCTAGCAACATAAAGAGAAGGAAAAAGGATACTCATGTCTGTGGTTATAAAAAGGATGGAATACAGGAGCCAGCACTGTGACACAGTGAGTTAAAGCCCCAACCTGCAGTGCCAGCACCCCATATGGGCACCGGTTCATATCCTAGCTGCTCCTCTTCCGATCCAGCTCTCTACTATGGCCTGGGAAAGCAGAAGATGGCCCAAGTGCTTGGACCCCTGTACCCGTTTAGGAGAACCAGAGGAAGCTCCTGGCTCCTGGCTTTGGATCAGCTCAGCTCTGTCATTGTGGTCATTTGAGGGTGAACGAGTGGAATGGAAGACCTCTCTCTCTCTCTCTGGCTCTACCACTCTCTATAACTCTGCCTTTCAAATAAATAAAGTAATTCTTTAAAAAAAAAAAAAAAAGAAAAAGAAAGAAAAAGGATGGAAGCACAAAAATTCTGGAACAGGGGGATCAAAGTTCAGATATAGTTTTTTTACATCTCAGAACATAATGTGGTATAGGAAAACACCATCGGTTCATCAATTCTTACCAGGATCCAGGAAAACTGCCCTGCCTACTCACAGCCCAAATATTTCAAAACACATTTTTCTGAATACATTCTGAACACATTCATGCAGAAGATTACAGGACTCAGCACTCTGAGTTTCCAAGTGCCAAATGAAGGTTCAGTTTCCACTATAGGCAGGTGTAGCCCAACCAGGCACTCAGAGAACATGAGAAAAACTTTTCCACAAGCAGGAACTGAAATATATAGCAACCACACAAAACAATTGTGTCTAGCACTCAGAGTAATCCCAGGGCAAACACCCATCAAACCTGTTAAGTCCTAAGAGAAGTCAGTTTTCCAGTCTTGAAATCACAATAAAAACATAATTACTTGACATAGTTTATGGTGACTGATATCATCTTTGTCCTTCTCTGAAAAGTAGCCTGATGTGGAAAAGGGCTGGCAGTTATGAAAATAGAATCCCATGCAGTCTGCTGGATATGAACCAAAGGAAAAGCTAAAAAATAATACCAAGACCAGAGAAACATGATGAGAAAAGCAATGAAATGAAGGATGATGAGTTTCTTCAGCCCTCTGCTCCATCAAATTCCCTAGGAACTTACACTTCTAATGCAGTGGCATTCATTGCACTGCCAAAGGGCTGGAAGGTAGGATAAGTCATCCACCTAGAAAATGCCCAGTGTGAGTTCATCAATCTCTTTCAATGGCCAATGTCACACAGGAAGCAGTCTTCCCAGGGAAGGAAGCCAAGTGGCATCTTGGATCAAGGCAGTGATTATTTCTGGGCAATCATGCCCTTTGCAAGCCAGCAGAAATAGCAAAGAAAAAAAAGGGAAAAGAAACAGGAGGAAAAAAATGGAATTCCCAAGTGGTGGAGACTCCATATTTCTGACTTACAGATGCTCAGACGAGACACCACAGGCCTTAGGAGTCAGTGGGCAGCAGCAGCACACCATAATCACTCAGAAATTTCAACAATTTCCTGTAGTCTACACATAGCTGATTTTGGTCTATACACATTCCAGGTTAAATTCACCACAGACAAGTGAATAAAAAGGCTTACAAAAACCTTCAAATACACTATTCCCTGAGAAATACATTATTCCCATAGCAGCCATCTCAGACAGAAGATATCTCTCTTTGATTGGATTTATTCATTTATTTGCAAGGCAGAGACACAGAGAGGATGGGAGAGAATGAGAAAGATTTTTCATTACTGACCTTGCAAAATCAAGCCACCCAATACAGTAGGTGGGGGTTCTATAAATTAATGCAGCACTACTCATGGCAGACTTGATATTCAGAGACCAGTTTTGAGCTATGCAATTCCCCCAAATATATCCTCTCCTCATCTCCCCCAACAAGGACCAGGCACTGAAGAAGCCCATCATGCACATCTAGAAAAGAACATTTATACATACTGAGTTGGTACCGGTTGTACATGTAGATACCTCACGCACACTGGTCATAAACATGCATTTCCAGAAACAGGTTCCCTGTGAGCCAACAGCAGCAGCATTATTTTTGATGCACATGCCTCTCTCATCCTCTCTCATCACAAAGGATTCCAATTTCTCTGTTCTGAGAAGGAATAAAGCCATTTCAACAACCTGCCCAGAATCTCTGATAGTATTTAGAAACATAATTGGTATTGGCATATGTTGCCTAGATGTGCTTTCTTCCACAGGATTGGTAATAATAGTTAATCATCCACTCTTTTTTTAAAATTTATTTATTTGAGAGGCAGGGTTAGAGTGATCTTCCATCCACTGTTTCACTCCCCAGATGGCTGCAACAGCCAGAGCTGGGCTGACCCAAAGCCAGGAGCTTCCCCAGGGGCCCCTACACTTGGGCCATCTTCTACTGCCTTTCCAGGCCATTAGCAGAGAGCTGGATCAGAAGAGGAGCAGCAGGGACATGAACTAGTGCGCAAATAGAATGCCAGAGCCACAAGCAGAGGCTTAACCTACTAGGGCACAGCACCAGCCCCTTTCATTCACTCATATACAGATTAATAAACTGCAATGGATTTGCTATTAACATTTTTCAGGGGTGGGAAAGTTTTTTCTGTCATGCCATTTGGATATTTATAACATTATTATTGGACCATACAAAACTATTCACTCAAAAATCAGCTTGCTGTAGATTAATTATCCAGTCTGACCTGCAGTTGTCTTGGCAGGGCCAGAACAAATGATTTCATCAACCTTACATGGCCCACAGGCTGGAGGTTCCCCACCCCTGATTTAGAGCAAAATATTAACTAATGCTCTGACTTCTTTTGCTTTGCTTATTGGCCCAGTCAGAGATAATGTCCAATAAAGGCCCACGGAATGAACTGGAGTTAAAAGAAACTTCTTTCCATTTCCCTTGTGAATTTAGATTGTGCATTTTCATAGCCACTTCAAAATATCTATTGCTGGGCTAGCATTCAAGCACACTAGGTTAAGCTACCATCTGCAATGCCAGAACCCATACAAGCACCAGTTCAAGTCCCAGCTGCTCTATTCCAATCCTGTTTCCTACTAATACACCTGTGAAAGGCAGCAGAAGATGGCACAACACTTGGGTCCCTGCCACCCACATGGGAGTTCCAAACGCAGTTTCAGGCTTCTGGCTTCAGTCTGGCCCTACCCTAGCCAATGTTGCCATTTGGGAACTGAAACTGGTCTCTCTCTCTCTCTTTTTAAAATTATTTTAAATGAGATGAGAGAAAGCTTATTTATCAAAGCCAGGATAACAACATAAATACTAGGACTCATAAACTTCAAAAATATACACTAAAAAGAAATTGAAACAAAATATAACCAAAATCATCATCTACTACAGATTATAATCTTTATATAGACAGTCATACCAGAAAAAATTTACCCCCCACTTTGAAAAAAATCCACCTGGGGCTGGCATAGTAGGTTAAGCAGCCACTTTCAGTGTTGGCATCCCACATGGACACTGGTTCAAGACCTGTCTGCTCCATTTCCAATCCAGCTCTCAGCTAAAGCACCTGGGAAAGCAGTAGAAGATGGCCAAAGTGTTTGGGCCTCTGTACCCAAGTGGGAAACTAGGAAGATGCTCCTAGCTCCTGGCTTCAGCCTGGTCCACCCCAAGACATTGTGGTCATTTAAAGAGTGAACCAATGGATACAGGACTTCTCTCTGTGTCTCTCCCTTTCTGTAACTCTGCCTTTCAAGTAAATAAAATGAATCTTAAAAAAAAAAAAAAAAAAAACACCCTATACAATGTAATATTTTAGCTATTCCTTCACACAGAGAAACATTTGATAAACTAGATGAATCCTCCTGGCTTGATGCAATTCAGAGAGAATTTCCTACTACCAACATGTGGAAGACATCAATGACTGCCATTAATGGGAAGATGGACAGACACAATCAAATTGCTTCATCACATGGCACCTTTCCTTAAGGACATCACTGCTACGTTACCAGATTATGTACCTCACATAAAACACTTCTCTCTTACAAATGGTAAAGAACTTGCCAGAAACTTACAGCAGTGCAGGGAATGATGTGCCAAGGGCAGCCAACTACCCTGATGAGTCTAGGAATCCTGTTCTTGGCTGTTTCCAAGTCACATTTAATGGACACCCAACAGGGTTGCTCAGAAAGTGGTCTTACAGTTGTTTCTCAGGTGTGAAACAGCTTTTCCCACCAGAAACACATAAATGCTTACCCATTCGTAAACACTGTGATAGGAAGTAAACTGGAGATAAGATCAAAACAAGACACTGGGTTTGAGAGGAGAAATGCTGTCACCCTCATACTCGCTACCCCAGGATTCAGTTTCTATTTTTACTTCCTAGATAACCTCATTATGCTAAATGAATTTCATACATTAGTAATCTGGTGACAACACCACTCTAACAGAATGTGTGAATCACTGTTATTCATGTGAAAACTTCATTACATTGAAAGTTAGTCTGTAGCAATAGTTTTCAAGACTACATCGTTTATTCTATGTGGGCATCTCTGGGTGGGGGAGGGGCACTTTTTTCTCTTTTTTCTTACCCCTCCTCAAATTAATAAGTTGTACAAAGGCTTCCACAGCCCACAGCCGTTATGAAAATCTTGAACTAATATCCTCCCATGTTAAAAATGTCATGAGGCTAAACACAGAACCCAGAATAAGAGAAGTAACTGGCCCTCTTAATTAACACAGTATGGACTATAAGATAATCAACTTGGTGGAGCACTGGGTGACTGTAAAGAACTGGGAAGAGAAAAACTGTTACTTTTCTGTATTTTCGCTTTCATTGTTCTCTTTATGTTAATCCATATTAAAATAGCTCATTATTGACTCACACAGTAGACGTGTACTAGTTTCAATTCATTTATCACTTTGCAAAGGGATCAGCAGCAGGTAATAGCAGTCGACACCCTTGCTAACAGGAGAAGAAAGAAGGGCTGAAGACAGAGATCAGAAAGCAGCAAAATAAATCACCAGCTATGTGTCCATGGCCTCAAGCTCCAGATTGAAAAATTAATTAAATTAAGCAAGAAATTAATTAATTGAACACGAGAGAGAGAGAATCCATAAAGCTATTGAACACCCTTCATGCTGCTCCCGCTGAGAAAAGATCACCCAAACACTCAGGGCCCCAGCTGCCAGATGTGTCCCCGGGGACCCCACCGGGCCACAGAGGTGCAGGACGGAGGGCGGGAAGCAGACCCTAGTCTCATCCTCCATCATACCCCCCTGCTGCCTTGGGCTCCCTGCTGAAAGCTACTGAGCCCCTCCCGGCCAGAATCACCGCGGGAGGGCATTCTGCTATCCACCTGAAGTGGGAACCGGCCTTATTTAAATATAGAGAACGGGAGTCTCCTTGCCTTCCTTCCTGAGCTCTTACCTGTTCTGCTAGTGCAGGTCTCCCGTTGGTGCACATTAAGTTTAAGCGAGGTTGCCCGCGGTACTGGCCGAGTGCTGGGACGCTGGGAAGTGGCGCTGGGAAACAGGACACCCGGTCCTAGCCCTGACTGCAGAAGAAGCTGCTAGGGTCACTGACAAGCAAGCTCCCCAAGTCTGGGAGCCGCCGGTCACCCTCTCACCTTCCCCTCTCACACACAAATCTGCGCCCCTTCCTGTTCACCATACTTGCCGTGGAAAGTCCTGGGAGCAGTCCCCTTTCTGCAGGACGCAAGGGGAGCAAGCGGAGAGTGTGAGACAGGAAAAGTCCCCGGCTCGTGGGCCCCACGGCGGCAGAGGCAGAGGCACAGAAGCAGCGGGGGGCAGGCCTGGGGCGTGTTCGCAAACTGCCTGGGACTGCACTTGCAGAGCAAGACGGGCGGTGAGTGTGGGAGAAGGAGCAGCGCGGCCTCTCTGGGCCCACGCGGATCAGTAGGCGAAGCGCCTCCGTTCCCAACCAGGAGCCACAGGGCGGGCAGGCACGCGCACGCGCGCGTTCCCCACAGTCCCACGCAGGGGCATTCGGAGCACGGAAAACGTCAGAGCACCTGGCGACTCTGGGAAATGGAGTCCAGGCGCGGGCACTCCCAGCGAGACCAGACGGCCCTCCGCAAGGGCTTCAGTGTGCGGTAGGTGGATCCAGACATCAAAAAGCAGCAAAACAAGCCAGCTACGTTTCCCCGCCCTCACACTCCAGACTGCAAAGCTTGCGCTAACTAATCACGGAAGAGGGTCCTATACACAAAGCTACCGTACATCACCCGCGCTACTCGCCCTGGGAAAAAGTCAGCCGCACACACAGGGACCCAGATGACAGGTGTGTCCGCGGGAACCCCACGGGCCGACGAGGTTCAGGATGGGGGCGGCGGGGCAGATCCTAGTTTGATCCTCCTTCCCCAGCCCTCTGCCGCCTCCGGCTCCCCGCTGACAGCCAAGGAGCCCCACACGGATGGAACCGTCGCAGGATACTGCAGGAGGCCCTTCCAGACAGCATTACTCGACCCACCCAAAGAGAACCAGGCTAATTTAAATACAGCGAAGGGGAGTCTCTCCGGCTCCCTGTGCTCTCTCCTGCCTTGCTTGCGCAGTTCCGACATCCGGTGACCTCTCTCTTGTAAACACTAAATAAGCACATTAAGGAAAATCTGAACAAGGTAACGCGCAGGACTGGACGGGCGCCGGGAGGCTGGGCAGCGGCGGAGGGGGAACAAGACAGCCAAGGTCTCAGCCCTGACCGTGCCCGGGAAAGCCGCCAGGACCGCTGACAAGAAAATGAGACATCTCGGAGCCGCCAGCCGCCCTCTCCCACCCCTCTCCCACACATACGCACCCGCGCCCCTTCTTGTTCTCCGTACTTGCCGTGGAAAGTCCTGGAGCACGTCCTCCTTCCGCAGGACACACGAGAAGCAAAGCGGGGAGCGTGAGGCAGGAAAAGTCCCCGGCTCGTGGGCCCACGGCGGCAGATGCAGAGGCGCAGAAGCAGCGGGGGCAGGCTCGGGTGTGTGTTCGCAAACCGCCTGGGACTGCACTTGCAGAGAAAGACACGCAGTGAATGTGGGAGAAGAAACGCGGTCCCCCAGGGCCCACGCGGATAAGTACGCGAACTTCCTCCGTTCCCAGCTGAGCGCCACAGGGACAGGCATGCGCACGCGCGTGCGCAGGGCACGTTCTCCCGCATTCCCACGCACTAGCTTTCGGAGCGCGGAAAACGTCAGAGGCGCTGGCGATTCTGGGAAATGGAGTCCAGACCGGGGCATTCCTGGAGCCGAGCGGGCCCGCCCAAGGGCTTCAGTGTGGGGTGGGCGGAGACAGACTGGGAGCCCAGGTGGTTTTCCTTACACCCCTCCTTCCCCTCGTTCCCACCCCAAAATCTCAAGGATGAGTTGATGTTCTTCCTTTCTTGAACCAAAGTCTTAAAAAAATGACAGCAACTGCTGCTCCCAAACCGTGATTCTTTCATAAAGTCTGTCTTCTTTCAGGAAAAGCTTACTGGCTGCTTTGTTCCTGGACATCTCTCAAATAATAAATGACTATGAATACAATATAACTTTTAGCAGAGGTGTAGATAGCATAGTTTAATATCCAAATGTGAGAATACAATTTTTATTTGTGTTTTATTGGTGTTTATTTTTTTCAAATCATTGTACACCATCCATTAATTCACCAAGTACAGAAACAAATAGGAGAACTGGACACAGAACTAACATTGCCTAGTATCTTCCAGGAGCCAGGTTAAGGGACTAAATGCTTTACATCATAATATTTATACCTTAGATTAGTTCTGGAGACGGAATTATCAATTTACAAAGAGGAAAATGAGGTGGAAAGTGTTTAGAATTGAATTTGCCCATGGCCATATGGTTAAGAAGTCTAGGTTAAAGGCCAACAAAAATGAAATACTAGTTTAAGAAATCCTTCTTTTGTCCGGAGGCCCAATTTCTAAAACTCCGTATTTTTCATCTGGAAAATAAAAAATGAGTGAAAGAGTATCTACAAAGATAATGTACACTGTAGGATTATAGGATTATAACTTGTCTAAAAAGGAAGGAGGGGCAGGTGCTGTGGCATGCTGGTTGATGCCCTGGCCTGAAGTGCCAGCATCCCATATGGGCGGCAGTTTGAGACCCAACTGTTCCACTTCTGATCCCGCTCTCTGCTATGGCCTAGGAAAGCAATGGAAGATGGCCCAAGTCCTTGGGCCCCTGCACCCACGTGGGAGACCCAGAAGAAGCTCCTGCCTCCTGACTTTGGATCGGCGCAGCTCCGGCCGTGCTGTCTAATTGGGGAGTGAACAATCGGATGGAAGACCTCTCTCTCTCTCTGCCTCTCTTCTCTCTGTGTAACTCTTTCAAGTAAATAAATAAATCCTTTAACAAATAAAAAAGGAAGGAGATTCAAAGTTGATATTACTCCATGATTATTTTTTCTTATGTTTAATATCAATATAGCATATAAATATTATACATTCTTAGGTATATATGTGTTGTTGGATTTTTAAGTTTTTAAGTAGAAATGCAAATGGTAGCTGGATGGCATGGAGTTCTATGTTTGGGCTTACTTCTGTCAATTATAATTCATGGGATTAGAGATGCTGGATTAGGAATGCTTAAATCTATCTACTCATTTCACACTGGTGTTTACTGTGTCAGGCAATAGTCTTTGGTTAGATTGTTCTTTCTTACCAGACTGAAAACATTATGAAGGCAAGAAACATGTTTCCTTTGACATTAAAACTCAGTATCTTGATAGAATATCTTGTTGAATGAGTAATTGAGGATATAAAAAATAAACAAATATAATTTCTGATACCCAAGAACTACCTAGTAGAAGAGACAATGAAATAGAAATCTACTTGATGACTGCCACAATATACAATTTGTTGTTGAGACAGGTTTGATGACAAAAGGGGATTATTAATAACTACACATGGATGAAGTGTATAAACAGGAGCCATCCAGGGGCAAGCAGATTAAATGTTAACCCTAGCTATGTAAGATATTCCATTCATTTATTTAATAAGCATTTATTAATCATTCTTTTGTTCAGTGGGTGAAAAGAACTACCAGCCACTTGATTTCCCCAGAAATTTGAATGAAAGATACTGAATTACCAATAAATGCAGGGAAAGTGTGCTGAATCACAAAAGGCTTTGGACACAAAGGTAAGAAAATCAAAAAGCATGGAGGTCAATTAAAAAATATATTAAATGTAATTTAATAGGATCTGAGCCAGGATACTGTGGTAGGGGGAGTGAAGAACAGCACAACAATCAGAGCATTCAAGGCCAATATTCACAATTCACTTAGTGATAATGCAACACTGTAGCTTGGCTTCATGTGTACAACTAAACCTCACGCACTTGATGTATCATTCTGTTTGGAGCACATGGAGTCAGAGAGGGTAGAGGAGCATGATGTGTGGGGTGGCTGTGCAGAGGAAGGGGAGGAGGAGGAGGAGAAGAGCAAGAGTCCCCAGCACTGTGGGGATAAGGAGAAGAGGAGGAAGGGAGACAGAGATGACTTGTCTGCATTATGCCTGTCCTAAAGGCTTTTTCAGTCCTAGGATAGATGACAAGGACATAGACAATTACAAAATGATGTGATAAAAGCTGTAGATGCCAATAGAATCACCTACATCATTTTTAGATGCCATGCCCATGTGAGGCAGGAACCATTGAGTTAAGATAAAATCTCAGAGGTAGCAGAGCCCAGAAATGACACCATTGTCTAAAATGAAAATAGGCAGGTGGTAGGCAGAGGCTTGGTAACTGAAGCTGGGCCCGGACTATGCATCCTGACTGACGGGGAGGCTGTCAAACCTCTCATTACTCTGGACGAGGCTGAGATCCTTCAGCTTCTATCATAATGCCCATGTTTCTACAAAGATGCATAACCAAGAAAGATCCTCATCTCTGGATTTGACTGGAGGGACTGTGAGAGCTCCGCACATTTGAGGCCAGAATCTTTTGAACCCTAAGGTTTCCTCTTTCATAGGAAGGTTCTTTTCTATCATTGTCTTCTTAGCATAAACTTCTCCTGCCACCAGATCTCCCACAAACCCACATCAAAGGGCAGATGATAATAACTTGTTGAGTGAACAAAATCTTGAGGTGTCATCTAAATAGAAGACTTATGAATCTATTCTCATCTTATGGGTGTACTTCAAGGTGAGAAAACTGAGGCAGGGGACTTTGGTCATGCTCAACCTTGGAGTCCTCCTTACATTGCCAAATAAATAAATAAATAAGAAGGAAAGAAAGATAGTCCCAAATCCCATTCACAGCTCAGAAGTGCCCTGCCACCCATCTCCTGGGTACATGCTCCTGGAAAATGACAAATCCCCTAAGACCAGAGATGGGCAGGTACAATCTTGACACCATAGAAAGCATTGGAGGAGGAGAAGCTCTGCCCCACTAGAGCCTATTGGCCAAAGGATTCAGTGGAAGGCTCAAAGGTTGTTGCACTGAACATCTGCCCACAGAGTAGGCACAGAGGGCCTGAGATGTGCTATGGTTTGTGACCTCATGGTACTGACTGCAGCTGTTGACACATCAGAAATGGGTGGTAGGCAGAGGTTTAGCTATCTCTGCCTCTACCTGGTCAGCATTACCATATGCATGGAATGAGTCTGCTCTTGGAGTGCCTGCTGAAGCAAAGGGCTACATGGAGACTTGTAGTCAGAAGTCTGAAGCACTGGCCTCAAGGTTGGAGAGTTGCCATGGTGACAGTGTTTTCAGGGGTGATGTGTCAGGGGCAGTCTTAGGAAGGCAGGGAGGCCTCCTAACCATGCGCCCTTCCCCTTATGCTCCTCTGAACTTAGATGACCTGAGTTGAGTGCAACAGCCTGGGTGGGTAATACTGAGAGGCCACCAGATGAGATTCTAGTTTATGTATGCAGGTTGTGGGTCATAATGCCAACAGTACGTGCAATGCTGGGTGCTGGCCAATGTGGTCTGGCCAATATGATCTGCGTAAGAGTCTAACAGAAGGAGAGTGGGGCATGGGATTTTCAAGACATATTGGTGAGTGAGTGAAGCAGGCTGATTTCTTACCTGGAACTACTAGAGAAGGGGAAGAAAGGTTTGTAGTCTAGGAACTCAGCAAAAAGAAAGAGTACATCCTCTTCCCTCCTTCCCTCCTTCCCTCCTTCCCTCCTTCCCTCCTTCCCTCCTTCCCCAAGACGCACACTCAAGGTTAGCAGTTGCCCTCCTGGTAAATCTGAATTGGTGGTGGTAACAATGTTGGAAGCTGTGAATAAAGGGCCTAATGTGGCTAACTTTCTGTTTGTCTTTCCTACAAATGCTTCAAGAAATAATATTTTCTTAATCCAAAAATAGGCATGTGCATATCTTGAGACTTGACTGAGAGTTCCTATAAAGTGTAAGTCCTACCTGATGACTGAAAAATGCTAGATGTACTCTGTGACTATATATATATATATATATATATCCTACAGGGAGGATCTCTGTGAGACCTCAGAGGAAAGAAAGGGTCATCAAAGAAGGAGACACTCTTCTCTGAAGGGAGAAGAGAACATCCACTTTGCTTATGGCCGTGTCCAAATACTGAAGGAGTCTGTGGTCACAAAAGGCTTTCATAGCCTTTTCATGGCAAGAGCCTCGGATGATCACTGACATCATAAAAGAGTATTAATTGTTAAATGAACAATAGTAGTGACTGTGCACTTGCTCCCCAGGTAGGACCTCTGTCCCTTCTGAATTGTAATATGAGAATCAACTGCAAATTCTCTCCCCAAACTGTACTCTATATGTTGTATGTGGGTGTGGGGGCAAATTATTGAAGTCTATTATTAGCATAGAATTTGTGTTCTGTATACAAATTCATACTAGAAATGGTCCATAATGAAGAAGGAGATGTTAGAGGGAATGGGAGGTGGGATGGGAGTGGGGGTGGGGCTTGGGGGAAAGAACCACTATATTCCTAAAGTTGTGTCTATGTAAAAATGCATTCCTTAAATTAAAATTTAAAAAAGAAAAAAAAGAAAAATGCTAGATATGTGGCCCTTTGTCAAGGATTTGGAGTGCTATAATCAGAGCTGGATTTTGCCATTGATTGTGGGGAGCAACTCGGACTAGACTGTTACTGGAATTAAGACTTATTCTATGCATCTGCTCTCCCACAATATGGCGCTGGGAGAGGAGTAAACAGCTTCTACCCAGCTGCCTCTCACCAACTTGACAAGCTGCAGGAGCTGCTCCTGATTGGAGGAGAGCGGCGTGCTCGGCGTGTGGGCAGCCGAGTTGGGATTGGCGGAGGAGGACTATAAAGGAGGAGAGAGACGGCATGCACGAGGAAACATCTAAGGGGAACATCTAAGGGGAACACCTGTGCAGCCCCCGAGAGAGCCGGCCGGCGGTGTGCCGCTCCCCTGCGGAAGTGGGGAAAGTGGCCAGGGGGAACCGCCCTTCCACGGAGGTGGAAGGGACAGTAGCCAACCTGGGAAGAACCAGCAGCAAACCCGGGGAGGGCCGAGCAGACGAAAGAACAGCGCAGGGTCCTGTGTCGTTCCTCCACGAAGAGGGGGAGCGACATAATGGTGCCGCGACTTGGATATGAAGCCTAGGCAGGACTTAGTGTCGTTCCTCCATGAAGAGGGGGAGCGACATAATGGTGCCGTGACTCGGATAGGAAACTTAGGACGGATAGGAAACTTAGGAGGGAAGAAACGGGAAGAACTGGGAAATTATCGGAGAGAGAGACTAGCAAACAGCCTAGGGAAAAGCCGGACGAAAAAGGTGCCGGAAGAAGCTATTGAAAGCCTAGGCATAGACTCAGATATGGACTACGGGGGGAAACTGGGAGAAATCTCTAAGGTCGAAAGCGAAAGTGAAAGCTAGAACAAACAAGACTCAGATGCAGACTGTGGGGAGAGGCCAGGAGAAATGAGGGAGGAGTATTGTTGGAAGAAAGCTTGGGGAAACATACCGGGTAGAGGAAAATGTTAGGGAAATTGAAGCCGCGGGGGGCAGGCCAAGGCGGAGACGAAAGCCACTTTGGGATTCTCAAGTTAGCCCGGGAATGGGGGGCGAAAAGTTGAAACCAGAAGCGGAAACGTAAGCCAGATTGGGATCCGTCTGATTAGCCCGGGGAGCAAAGGACGGGAAGCCAAATCGTGGGGCGGAGACGTGAGCTGGGTTGAATTCGCCAGGTTAGCCCGGGGAACTTAGATTGAATGCTAGTGGCGGAGACGTAAGCTACGCTGTGTGACTCGCGGAGGCTGCCGCACGCAGACAGAGCGTGCGGGGCTCAAGTAGATAGGGAACGCTGGGCTAGTGCGAAGCCGCACAGATGAGAGAGGCGCGGGCTGAAGCGGCTCAGAGCCGGAAAGCCGCCGAGAAGCAGCCTCGGGGCGGGCGCCAGGAAGCCGCGGGGATAAGAGAAACAGAAGTTTAGAAGTAAAATGAGAGAAATAGGAATGTTGGCAGACAGAAGTAAAATGGGAGAAATAGGAATGCCCGGAGATAGAGAAATAGAGAAATAGAAAGGCCTCCCCGCAATACTGCAATGAGAGAGCTTGGATTCGGTCTGCCTGATTAGGGAGGTGGTGAGCACCTGCGGGCGGCTAGCAGCTTATGCGCCGCAGGTCACCGAAGACAGGCACGAATTAACATCAATAAGGCCTCCCCACAACACAGCAATGAGAGAGCTTGGATTCGGTCTGCCTGATTAGTAAGGCGGTAAGCACCAGCAGGCAGCTCGACCAGAGTATGAGCTGCAGGTCACCGAAGATAGGCACGAACCAACACTAATAAGTCTCCCCCACAATATGGCAATGAGAAGGCTTGGATTCGGTCTGCCTGATTAGTAAGGCGGTAAGCACCAGCGGGCAGCTCGACCAGAGTATGAGCTGCAGGGCACCGAACACAGGCACGCATCAGCGCCTAAAAACCTCCTTACAACATGGCGAAGAGAGGACCCGGATTCGGTTTGCCTGATTGATAGGACTTGTAAGAACCTGTGGCAACTCTGGCAAGTAGAGCAGAGTGTGTGCCGCGGGACACCGAAGACAGGCGCGTATCAACGCCAAAAAATAAAAAGAAAGGGGGATCTGTGGGGAGCAGCTCGGACTAGACTGTTACTGGAATTAAGACTTATTCTATGCATCTGCTCTCCCACAATATGGCGCTGGGAGAGGAGTAAACAGCTTCTACCCAGCTGCCTCTCACCAACTTGACAAGCTGCAGGAGCTGCTCCTGATTGGAGGAGAGCGGCGTGCTCGGCGTGTGGGCAGCCGAGTTGGGATTGGCGGAGGAGGACTATAAAGGAGGAGAGAGACGGCATGTACCAGGAACATCTAAGGGGAACATCTAAGGGGAACACCTGTGCAGCCCCCGAGAGAGCCGGCCGGCGGTGTGCCGCTCCCCTGCGGAAGTGGGGAAAGTGGCCAGGGGGAACCGCCCTTCCACGGAGGTGGAAGGGACGGTAGCCAACCCGGGAAGAACCAGCAGCAAACCCGGGGAGGGCCGAGCAGACGAAAGAACAGCGCAGGGTCCTGTGTCGTTCCTCCACGAAGAGGGGGAGCGACATAATGGTGCCGTGACTCGGATATGAAGCCTAGGCAGGGTTTAGTGTCGTTCCTCCATGAAGAGGGGGAGCGACAATTGATGGTGCACATCATTTTCTCTACTACAGTCTTTGGCCACTCCTATGGCATTTATCCTTGTTATACATTTCCTCAGACTCCCAGCTGAAAGGCAGCCAAACATGAATCCCAAAAGCTAAAGACTGAAGTCTATGTGAACTGCAATAAATAGTGATTGGCTAAATTTTCATTATAGAATTTTCCAGAAATTGCCTTCATCCAGGTCTGCTTTATTCTAGCTTTATTATATACAATAATAGAGGAAGGACAAAAATCCTTACATCCATGTTGACCTCTCACCTACACAACAAGCAGTTCCCTGTTTCTCTGTCTTGCTAATACAGCCCCACTGTGCCTTGACCAGTCCTGCCCTGCCTCACCTGTTGGATACAGCACTATCTGAGGACTCCTGCTATCAGCCTGAGATCTCTCTCACTCCTCCCAAGCTGTTTCCCTTTGTCTCAGTAGTTCAGCCTCAGAGTCCAGCCTCAGCCCAAGCCCCTTCCAGCTCACACTGTTATCTCAAAGGACCTTTGAATCCAGCCTAAACACCCCCTCTGTCTCAGCAGCCCGGCTTTAGCTCAGCCCTCCAACCCCTCCCAGCCACATTGTACTATATAAACCAACAGTCTGTAAGGGAGGGAGTTCTCTTTTTGCTGTGTGTTTGCTGGAAAGTTTCCACCATGCATTCACTTTGGAGTGAATAAACCATCTGAATAAATCTGGTCTAGCCGTGGCTTTGTTATTGACATTAACCCCCTAAAATATATATCGAAACATGGCCCCCTAAGAGTTTCTCAAAAGTCTCATTTGGGTGCCATGTATGTTATCAGAATTTGGGGTGCCATAGGATATCACCATATGCTTACTAATAAGTCCCCAACAGTAATAAGCCCATGTGGGTTCTTGCCTAATATTCAGAGAAGAATTCTGAATACCAGCATAAATGAGTGAGGCAGCATGGTACATTTTAAGCTTTTATTCAGGGAGAAAGATGCATAGAGGAATGAGGGCCCTGTCTAAAGGAGAGAGGTAAGTCTGGGTTCACATCAAGCACCAGGAACCAGCCATGTGGAGGAACATCTGGGACAGGAAGCATGGGGTAGGAGGCCCAAAGGCCACATGCCCTGAAGGTACAGGACTGCAGCCCGTCCAATGCTGGCAAGAGGCCAGGCAAAGGAAAAGGGGTGAACACACCGTATCCCAGGCTTTTAATCCACTTTTAAAGGGGAGTGGTTAATTAACCTGATTGGCCAGTGGGTACATGGTGTGGCCAGGTAGGGGCATGAGGTCACACAGGGGCATGGTGAGGGCATGGTCTTCTAGCACACAAACCTAATAAATTTTAACCTGTATGTGTGTCTACTTCAGCTTCATGCTGTCTCCTCTTTCCTGACACATAGCATGTGTTGTTTTGTGGGCTTGTGTTTGGAGACTTAAGTATACAACCTCAATAGCCTGCCATTTAAAAGCCAATTTCTAACAAGAACTTGGAATTGGCTCCACTAATCTGTGTGTATGATCTTAGAAATTCTCTTGGCTGCTTTTACTGGGAGGTGGGTGTCAGGAAGTGAGCTGTTGTGAAGGGATCTGTGCGGTTTCTCTTATGAATTCTGTGGTGCTTCACTGAAACTTGGAACACTATGATTTAAGCCTTCAAATTAAAATCTCATTAACAATTTTTGCTTAAAGAGGCTAAAAATAATCAGCTACTTCAATCATAGACCTTGGATAAGTGTTCTCCCTCCAACTTGAAATTTCTAAAGAGGATTTCACTTAATGTTTTATGATTGATGTTTTCAGAAAAGGAAGAAATAGAGCTACCCTTTTTTCCCTTGACTTAGCAGAACTTACTTGTGAAAAGGAAGGGGAGTGTGCAACCCAGTGACTGTTGATATCTGGAGGCCTGATCTCCTAATGGCTGCTCCCGTGATTTCCTACAGCTTTTCCATGTGAGTGAAATCAGGTGAGAAAGGATAGTGTACCAGCCAAAGGACTCTGGCAATTAATATGTACATTAGAGAGACAAGACTGTGTGAGGAGTATTGAAAATTTCCATTAAAAATGTGTGTCAGGGCCGGCCCCGCGGCTCACTAGGCTAATCCTCCACCTAGCGGCGCCGGCACACCGGGTTCTAGTCCCGGTCGGAGCGCCGGATTCTGTCCCGGTTGCCCCTCTTACAGGCCCTCTGCTGTGGCCCAGGAAGGCAGTGGAGGATGGCCCAAGTGCTTGGGCCCTGCACCCCATGGGAGACCAGGAGAAGCACCTGGCTCCTGCCTTCCGATCAGCGCGGTGCGCCTGCCACAGCCTGCCAGCCGTGGCGGCCATTGGAGGGTGAACCAACAGCAAAAGGAAGACCTTTCTCTCTCTCTCTCTCTCTCTCTCTCTCTCACTATCCACTCTGCCTGTCAAAAAAAAAAATGTGTGTGTCCGGGAAAAACTAGGTATGGATTTTAAAAAATTGTGACAATATTAACTTACCTTTTAATTCCATATTTCCCGTGAACTTTTTAAAGTCTCCTTTCATATAGTTTGCCCTCTGGGAGGGCTCAAGCCCTCTAGGGAGGAATACAGGAGGCATCGATGTCTCTTGTGACTGCATCATGTGTTGATTTGGCTTATAAGCTCAGAGTATGGGAGCTCAAGTGTGGCTCATTGGATACAGTCTGAGAGGACAGTGGTAGTAAAGATTGTAAACTAGTATTTGTTGAGTAATTGTATGCCAGACATGGCTGTTAAGCTGTTAGTGTTTTAAATGTGTTTGCCCAAGCACTAGATACTATTATTGACATTATTTTTCAGATGAAGAACAGAGATTACCCAAGATGCTGTTGCTAAGCAGTGGCAAAGCCAGTATTCAAACCTGGAAGCATTTTCTTAATGATGATGGTTAATTTGTGGTTGGTTTTGTCAGAATCTGGTTGATTGCATATACTCTATATACTGTCTACACATTGCAGATTGTTTTTTTTTTTTTGAAAAGGTTTATTTATTTGAAAGGTAGAGTTACAGAGAGGCAGATAGAGATACAGAGAGAGAGAGAGAAAGATAGAGAGGCTGGCGCCCTGGCTCACTAGGCTAATCCTCCGCCTGCGGCGCCGGCACCCCGGGTTCTAGTCCCGGTCGGGGCACCGGATTCTGTCCCAGTTGCCCCTCTTCCAGGACAGCTCTCTGCTGTGGCCCAGGAGTGAGTGCAGTGGAGGATGGCCCAAGTGCTTGGGCCCTGCACCCCATGGGAGACCAGGAGAAGCACCTGGCTCCTGCCATCAGATCGGCGCGGTGTGCCCGCTGCAGCGCGCCGGCCGTGGCGGCCATTGGAGGGTGAACCAACGGCAAAGGAAGACCTTTCTCTCTGTCTCTCTCTCATTGTCCACTCTGTCTGTCGAGAGAGAGAGAGAACCTTCTATCACTGGTTTACTCTCCAAATAGCCACAATGGCTATTTGGCTGTAGCTGGGCTGAGACAAAGCCAGGAGCTTCTTCTGGGTCTCCCACTTAGGTTCAGGGGCTCAAGCACTTGGGACATCCTCCACTGCCTTCCCAGGCACATTGACAAGGACCTGGATCAGAAGTGGAGCAACTGGGACTGGAACTGCAGCCCACAGGGATGCCAGAGCTGCAGGTGACAGCTTACCTACTATGGCACAGTGTTGGCCCAAGGTTAAGACTTTCAAAAGTCCTTATATATGACCTAAATTTGGCTAGAGAAGACTTTAAGGCCTGAAAGGACCTTGCATCACACCTTGAATAAGAAATCTGAGAGGGGCCAGCGCTGTGGTGCAGCTGGTTAACAACCTGGCCTGAAGCATCAGCATCTCATATGGGTGATGGTTCAAGTCCTGACTGCTCCACTTCTGATCCAGCTCTCTTCTATGGCCTGGGAAAGCAGTGGAAGATGGCCCAAGTCCTTGGGACCCTGCACCTGCGTGGGAGAGCCGAAAGAAGCTCCTGGCTCCTGGCTTCAGCTTGGCGCAGCTCTGGCCATTGCAGCCGATTGGGGAGCGAACCAGTGGATGGAAGACCTCTCTCTCTCTGCCTCTCCTTTCTCTGTGTAACTCTTTCAAATGAATAAATAAATCTTTAAAAAAAAGAAATCTGAGAATATTGCTGTCTCCCATCTCAGCTAATCTTCAGAAGTAGATGATGTAAAGTTATTTTGCTTTCTGTATTCCAAAGGGATGTTGGTCCTTTTGCCTCACCTAGTGATTCCAGAGTGAAACACAAGGTGGCCTTTGTCTACCCAGCTAAAGGGATTTTGGTGTTTTTGGAGGGGCTACAACACAGTGGGTAAAACTGGTGCTGTGCTTGTGGAAGATCCAGAAAGAATTTATCACAATTTTCAGCCTTACCACCACTGAATCCCTATAAGCTTTCAAATATAAATTTAGGTACTTTCAGGACCTACATTAGTACATAGCTCAGTCAATATGCAGGTGAGTAAGTGTGGCTAATTCAGTGAGGCATGAGAGAGATGGGGAGAGAAATGACATTTGGCATTGCTCATTCCGTGCAGGTGGTAGTGGGCTGTTTGCCTTTGAAACATTCTGTGGACTTCACTGGGTTCTATCCCCTCTAGTTTGGATGCAAGTACCTAGGTGCCCACTGGCAACCATTCAGAGACAAGCTTTTGGATTTGGTGAGATGAGGCCATTTTTGTACTGAGCAGTGAGATTTCTCATTTGAAGACTAAAGTAGTGAGAACTTTAGGTGTTGGATTTTAAAAGAAGAAAGACAAAATTTTTGCCTTACCTATTGTGGGGAGCAACTGGGAGCAACTCGGACTAGACTAAGTTACTGGAATTAAGACTTATTCTATGCATCTGCTCTCCCACAATATGGCGCTGGGAGAGGAAAAAACAGCTTCTATGCAGCTGCCTCTTGCCAACTTGAGTGATGACCTCCAGGAGCTGATCCTGCTCCTGATTGGAGGAGAGCAGCGTACTCGGCGTGTGGGCAGCCGAGTGGGATTGGCAGAAGAGGACTATAAAGGAGGAGAGAGACAACTTGCACCAGGAACATCTGAGGGAACACCTATGCAGTCCCCGAGAGAGCCGGCCGGCGGTGTGCCGCTCCCCCGCGGAAGTGGGGAAAGTGGTAGGGGAACCGCGGAGGTGGAAGGGACGGTAGCCAACCCGGGAAGAACCAGCAGCAAATCCGGGAAGGGCCGAGCAGATGAAAGAACAGCGCAGGGTCTTCTGTCGTTCCTCCACGAAGAGGGGGAGCGACACCTATATTTTCTATTTTATTTATATTTATTTTAGGAAACTTGCATTATTTATAAGTAAAACTTACACCTTGATTCTAACATTTAATTAGGCCTCTGAGGATCAGATATCATGCAAATTTCAAATAGCAATGTAAAGAGAAAATAACATTTTTCACATGTTCAGAAAACTTTTCTAGACTTTAGTAGTGTTCCCATTACTACTACATTTATGTTTTCTCTTTTTCTTGCCCTATTTAAAAAGTCCTGTAGTGATTTAGGGCCTCTAGGGGAGAGTAAGTCTGAAGATGGCAAAAGAAAAGGCCTAAGATTGTGGTCACTTAAGATCTTTAGGCCTAGTTCAGTTTTCCAAGGGGCCCTCTCCTAGTGTATGGGGTTGGGAAATTGTCAGAATGTCCTGAGCAAACTCCCTTCTGGTGGACACTGCATTCACATTTGGAGAAGAGAAGATGCTGTGAAGAGATGTCTAGATCAAGATAGGAAAACCAGGGGCAGAGGAGAGCCTTGGACTGCCCCTCTGAGTTTTAATGTGAACGGTTGCCACCCAAAAAGTGTACACAGATTTTCTCCCTTCTCTCTTTTGACCTTCAGAGCTCCATCTTCAAGTGAAGACCAGTGTTGCATGTTGTTTTCAAAATGATTTGGGTGATTCAGAGAGGAAAAAAATGCATCATACACTGGTATCAGGGCCTTGAACTTTGGTAATGAATATTGAGGTTTAGAAGAGGGGACCAAAGACACAGGAGAGGCAGGTTTTTCATGGATATTACTGAATACTGTTATCCACTGTTAGAACAAGGCAACAGTAGATATAGTAGAAGGAGAGTAACAAAGTTTATTATTATTATTATTATTATTCCTCTCCCTTAAGATTTAGATGCATCTGGCTGGTACATTCTTCCATCTTTACAGACTGGAGCAGTTCCACATCCTTGTGTTTACTTTCAAGAGCCAGGAAAGTGCTAGACTCCCATTTATGTTCTCTTGTGGTATTCCAGACTTCTGCTCCATATTCAATAGAAAGCTGGAAGCTGTCACTCCCCCTCTTCGTGGAGGAACGACACAGGACCCTGCGCTGTTCTTTCGTCTGCTTGGCCCTCCCCGGGTTTGCTGCTGGTTCTTCCCAGGTTGGCTACTGTCCCTTCCACCTCCGTGGAAGGGCGGTTCCCCCTGGCCACTTTCCCCACTTCCGCAGGGGAGCGGCACACCGCCGGCCGGCTCTCTCGGGGGCTGCACAGGTGTTCCCCTTAGATGTTCCCCTTAGATGTTCCTGGTACATGCCGTCTCTCTCCTCCTTTATAGTCCTCCTCCGCCAATCCTAACTCGGCTGCCCACACGCCGAGTACGCTGCTCTCCTCCAATCAGGAGCAAGTCCTACAGTTTATTGGCTGAACTGGAGGCAGCTGTGTAGAAGCTGTTTTCTCCTCTCCCAGCACCATATTGTGGGAGAGCAGATGCATAGAATAAGTCTTAATTCCAGTAACTTAGTCTAGTCCGAGTTGCTCCCCACAGATCCCCCTTTCTTTTTATTTTTTGGCGTTGATACGCGCCTGTCTTCGGTGCCCCGCGGCACACACTCTGCTGTGCTTGCTAGAGTTGCCACAGGTTCTTACAAGTCCTATCAATCAGGCAAACCGAATCCGGGTCCTCTCTTCGCCATGTTGTAAGGAGGTTTTTAGGCGCTGATGCGTGCCTGTCTTCGGTGACCTGCGGCTCATACTCTGGTCGAGCCGCCTGCTGGTACTTACCACCTTAATCAGGCAGACCGAATCCAAGCTCTCTCATTGCCATGTTGTGGGGAGACTTATTGGTGTTGATAACGTGCCTGTCTTCGGTGACCTGCAGCTCACACTCTGGTCGAGCTGCCCGCTGGTGCTTATCGCCCTAATCAGGCAGACCGAATCCAAGCTCTCTCATTGCCATGTTGTGGGGAGACTTATTGGTGTTGATAACGTGCCTGTCTTCGGTGACCTGCAGCTCACACTCTGGTCGAGCTGCCCGCTGGTGCTTATCGCCCTAATCAGGCAGACCGAATCCAAGCTCTCTCATTGCCATGTTGTGGGGAGACTTATTGGTGTTGATAACGTGCCTGTCTTCGGTGACCTGCAGCTCACACTCTGGTCGAGCTGCCCGCTGGTGCTTATCGCCCTAATCAGGCAGACCGAATCCAAGCTCTCTCATTGCTGTGTTGTGGGGAGGCCTTATTGATGTTAATTCGTGCCTGTCTTCGGTGACCTGCGGCGCATAAGCTGCTAGCCGCCCGCAGGTGCTCATCGCCTCACTAATCAGGCAGACCGAATCCAAGCTCTCTCATTGCCATATTGTGGGGAGGCCTTTCTATTTCTCTATTTCTCTATCTCCGGGCATTCCTATTTCTCCCATTTTACTTCTATCTTCCAGCATTCCTATTTCTCTCATTTTACTTCTAAACTTCTGTTTCTCTTATCCCTGTGGCTACCCGGCGCCCGCCCCGAGGCTGCTTCACGGCTCTGCGCGGCTTCCCGGCGCCTCGCCCCGCCGGCGGGCTCCCGGCTCTGCACGGCTCGGCTTCGCGCGCACGCTCCGCTGTCTCCACGCACTTCGCGCCCGCACCACGGCCTCGCGCCAGCTCCGCGTTCCCTATCTATTCACGCCCCGTGCTCTCTCTGCACGCGGCGGCTTCCGCGAATGTTTCCACCACCACCGGCATTCAGTCCAAGTTCCCCGGACTAACCTGGCGAATTCCAACCTGGCGGCCCACGTCTCTGCTTCTGGTTCCAGATCTTCGCCTCTTGCTCCCCGGGCTGACTTGAAGAATTCCAAGATGGCTTGGCCTGCACTCGCGGCTTCATCCTCCCTAACATTTTTCTCTACCCGGTATGTTTCCCTAAGTTTTCTTCCAACAATATTCCTCCCTCATTTCTCCTGGCCTCTCCCCACAGTCCGTATCCAAGTCTAAGTTTCTTATAGGTTTCACTTTCACTTTCAACCTGCAGTCCGTATCTGACTCTAAGTTTCTTCTTGCTTTCACTTTAAATCCTAACTTCTTTCCCACAGTCCGTATCCGAGTCCAAGCCTCCTCCAGGTTTCACTTTCGCTTTCAATCTCCTAGCTTCCCCGCCATAGTCCGCATCCGAGTCTATGAAAGCTTTCACTTTCGCTTTCAATCCTAACTTCTTTCCCACAGTCCATATCCGAGTCTATGCCTAGGCTTTCAATAGCTTCTTCCGGCACCTAGGCTCTTTGCTAGTCTCTCTCTCCAGTATTTTCCCACTTCTTCCCGTTTCTTCCCTCCTAAGTTTCCTATCCGTCCTAGGTTTCCTATCTGAGTCACGGCACCATTATGTCGCTCCCCCTCTTCGTGGAGGAACGACACAGGACCCTGCGCTGTTCTTTCGTCTGCTCGGCCCTCCCCGGGTTTGCTGCTGGTTCTTCCCGGGTTGGCTACTGTCCCTTCCACCTCCGTGGAAGGGCGGTTCCCCCTGGCCACTTTCCCCACTTCCGCAGGGGAGCAGCACACCGCCGGCCAGCTCTCTCGGGGGCTGCACAGGTGTTCCCCTTAGATGTTCCCCTTAGATGTTCCTGGTACATGCCGTCTCTCTCCTCCTTTATAGTCCTCCTCCGCCAATCCTAACTCGGCTGCCCACACGCCGAGTACGCTGCTCTCCTCCAATCAGGAGCAAGTCCTACAGTTTATTGGCTGAACTGGAGGCAGCTGTGTAGAAGCTGTTTTCTCCTCTCCCAGCACCATATTGTGGGAGAGCAGATGCATAGAATAAGTCTTAATTCCAGTAACTTAGTCTAGTCCGAGTTGCTCCCCACAGGAAGCCATGGCATCAATGCACCCATGGTAACAGTAGCATTCTTCCCTCCCCGGAGGCATCACCACTTTTTAATGCTGATTTTGAGATCATGTGTGTCAAGCCACAGATTCATCCTCAGGTATCTGTCACATCATAGCCTCAGCAAAGGTGAGATAGGCAAAAAAGGAAGGGAGAAGAGCTGTGCTTTCTGGGACACTGAGGGGCTTCTCAGGGCATCCTGACTTTTTGTGCCTCATCGTGAATCTCTGTCTTAAATGTTGGACCTGCTTCAGGCATCCTAGGGAGAGGAGACTTCAAGTTGCCTTAGAGGTCTCAGGGAAGAGCTGGGTACATTATTTCTTTCTGTTTTCAGCTTTTGAGAATCAAAATATTTCCTCCTCTCCTATTCTCCCTCTTTCTGTTGTATTTCCTTTCTGAAATGCTTCTTGTTCTTTTAAATACTCTTGCAGCCAATCTCTAAGATTATCCCCAATGATCCTTATCATGATTCACACCCTTTGCATACTCACTGAATCTGAGATAGCCCTGTAGAAACTGTAGTATGTCATGAAAGAAATGATGTCTGACTTCTGAGGCTTTTATAAAAGATCATTCCCATCTGCCTTGGGCCATTTCATATAGGGTAAACCCCCATACTGCAAGTGAAGAGCCAAAGTGACTCCATTTTAAAACAATAAAAAAAAGCATCCTCTGTTTCCCATAGCAGACCTGAGTCCTTGTAAAAGCAGGCATTCAGGCATTCCGGAGATAGCAAAGCTTACCAGGGACAGCCAGCTCGGTAGACCAAGGACAGCACAGTAGAGATTGCTGAACAAAGTAACTCCCTGTGCCCAGAGCTTTCGTGCTGTAAGCCCCGCTGTAACTCCCTGTACCCAGAACTTCCGCGCTGTAAGCCCCCACTTAACTCCCTGCGCCCAAAGCTTCCATGCTGTATGTAACTCTTTTTTTGCTGATGTAGCCCTTTTTCCCTTTAAAAACTCTCCCAAACAAAGACCGGGGCCTCACTCCTTCCTCCGCTGTGCCGGGTGGTTGGATGGGGTCCCTGTAGTGGCTTGTACTCCCGAATAAACCTTGCTTTTGCAGTTCGGTGTGATCGACTCTCTGGGGGTCTCTGTGGGGATCTAATGATCTGATGGGGTAAGGAGTCCCATAGAAGGAATGTTCTTCCAGATTCTATCTGGAAAGCCTGGCTCTGCTCAGCACACTGTGGCTAACTGGAATCAAGCAAAGCAACCATGGGATGCTAATTAGCAAACAGGCAGAAAATCAAATGGGCAGGAGGGAAGAGACAGGACAAAGAGCATAACAAAGGACACTCAGGAAATCCTGTGGAGAGGCACATGTGTGTCAAAGTTGGGGTCTAGCCAAAATCCAGTGACAACATATCAATCATGTGAATGAGCTTTAAGTGAACCCGTCAGCCTCAGTCACACCTTCAGATGACTACAGCGCCAGTGAATGTCTGACTTCAGCCTCAGGAGAGACCCTGCACCACACAGCTACTCAGTCCTCTCTCACATCCCTACTCAGGATCTGTGAACAGTAACTGAAGTTCTGATGAGTTTTTTAAGTCACAGTTGGTATAATCTGTGAGCAGCATTGCATAATCTAAATAACTACATTTTTTGGTTGTTGGAAAGTAAAATTTCCTGGCTTGCTTATTTTCCTTTATGACAAATTGTCCTCAAAATCTTTCACCTCATACAATAGTACTCCTAGAAGCACAGAGTAGCAGCAGAGAGACATGTGCCCTATGATTCTGAAATCCTTGGTGTTTACTTTGGGGGCATAACTGGGGACAGCTGGCACAATTATTGTATTGTGGATATCTTGGTTGTGTCTGACTCTAGGACTATGCTTGTCCTGCAGGGCTACACCATTAGGCTGTATAAACTTGTTGCAGTGGGAGCAGCTTCTGTAGTAAGCAGGAGAGGAAAAACAGAATCTCAGCATTGAGTATTTGGAAGACAGGTAGGAATAGAATCCATTCAAAGAAAACTGGGCTCATTTTCTTTTTTAATGCTTTCTATTTATTTGTATTCATTTGCTAAAAAGACATAGTTAGAGAGAGAGAGAGAGAGAGAGAGAGAGAAGAGAGGGTGATAAAGACAGAGACAGAGAAATGAGAGAGGGAGAGAGAGAGAGAGAGGTGTGGGGGAGAGAGAGAGGTGTGGGGGAGAGAGGGAGGTAGAGAGGGAGAGTGAAAAAGAGAGCTTTCATCTATTAGTTCATTCCCCAAAAGGACACAATAGCTGGGATTGGGCCATATCAAAACTGGGAGCCAGTTGTTTCATCCAGTTTTCCCATATGGATGGCAGGAACTCAAACATTTGGGCCAACCTCTACTGCCTTCCCAGGTACATTAGAAGGGAGCTGGATAGAAGTGGAGTAGCCAGGGCTCAGACTGGTACCCATATGGTACCCATATGGGATTCTGGCACTGCAGGCTGTGTCTCAACCAGCTGTGGCTCCATGTCAGACCTTGGACTCACTTCTTGACTTTTCTAGGGAATGTCTTTAGAAAATTGACATATTTGGGGACAATTCTCTAGTGTAGCATGTAAAGCTACCACATGTGGTGTCAGCATCCCATATGGGAGACAGTTCATGACCTTGCTGCCCCGTCTCCCATCCAGTTCCCTGCTGATGTGCCTGGGAAAGTAGAGGGCCCCTGAAACTGTGTGGGAGACCCAGATTATGCTCCTGAATCCTGGCTTCAGACCAGCCCAGCTTTGGCTATTGAAGCCACCTAGGAAGTGAGCCAGTCAGTGGGTGGAAGATCTATCTCTCTGTCTCTCTTTCTTTCTAAAAACTAAAAATAAATAGATAAATAGATAAATAGATAAATAAAGATTACAGGAGATATACAGCATGGATAATTCGGGAATATAAAATGATCAGTTCCACATAAGGAGACCCATGTAAAAAGAGAAGTAACATATTTTGCCTATAGCAGACTCCACAACCATTTCTGTTTTCCCTCTCTTCTTTTTCCTATTCTCCATTTAAGAAGTGGTTTGCCATCGGGGAATTAGAGTCAGGGCTTCTGAGGCCTTGGAAGATAGGATCTGGATAAGGAAAAGTTTTGAAGAAAGAAACTAGAGGTAAAAGGAAATATCATTTTGGGAGCTGCCCATGCCATACTTTTTCTGCTTCTTGCTCCTGTAGGTGCTATACAGTCACCTCTGCTCTTTGAAACTGTCAGTTTCTTTGCCATGATGAGTGTGCCTGGTTGATGGGTTAGGGATTTGATAATGTAATTTCTTCCAGCTTGGAAATCAGGTATCTATAATAATACACCATAATACACCATAGTCTTTCTCTTACAGAAATAGATTTCAGCCACTAAGTAAACCTGAGAGGGTCATGAGGCTTTAGCCATCCCACACATGTCCATTGCCTATGAACTCTCATAATCACTTGATACTTCCATTATGACATTTACTGCCTCCTGCTTCATAGCACTGGCTGATGTATGAATTTGTTATCTTCTCTTGTAGTGGTTCACATTCATGTTCCTGAAGGTAAAGACTTATCTGTGTCTCAGTTTGGTCCATCATGGCCATTTTGCATCTCTCACTCAAGGATATTTACTTATTTATTTAATTACTCATTTAAATGCTTATGACATAATGTAGTCCATATTTTAAAGACCTGCACTACTAATTTTCTTCCTAGATTAGGCACCAAAACCATCCAGACCTAGGCCAGGTTAATTCCTAAAATTTACAAGGATTTGGGTCTGATTAAAGATTATCTCCAGGGGCCAGTGTTGTGGCATAGCAGGTTAAGCCACTGCCTGCAAAACCAGCTTCCCATATGGGTGCCAGTTTCAGTCCTGGCTGCCTCACTTCCTATCCAGTTCCTTGTTAATACACTTGTGAAAGCAGCTGAAGGTGGCTCAAGTCATTGGGCCTCTGCCACAGTGTGGGAGTCCTGAAAGAAGCTAATGGCTCCTGGCTCTTGGCTTTGGCATGGCCCAGCTCTAGCCATTGCAAGCATTTGGGGAATGAACCAGCTAAAGCCAGGAGGTAGAAAGTCCATTTGTTTCCCACTTGGGTGGCAGAGGTCCAAGTACTTGAGTCATATTTGTTATGGGTTCCAAGATGCCTTCACAAGGAACTGTGTTGAAAGCAGGGCACACAAGACTCAGAGTGGCAATCTCATATGGGATGCTGGCATTACAGACAGTGGTATACCTGCTGTGCCACAATGCCAGCCCTTCAGAGGAGGTTCTTGGCCTGAATGTCAGATAATTAGCTGGAAGTGCCTGGATTACTGAGTAATAACTTACATACACTTGTAACAAAGAGCAAACCCTGTTAGGATTCATTTAATTTCTTACTGTAACAGTGATGGATTTGAGTAGATCTAAGACCAGTGAAAATGATATACATCAACCTCAGTAAGTCTCCACAATGCTGTGAACAAAGGTTAGAATGTGACTTTGGAGTCAGAATCTGTTTGATGCCCATCATATCGTCTCAGGAAACAGATGGACAGTTTTAGACCTGATAGTGGCAGCTTTAAATTACCTCATTTTTCAGTTTTCATCCAGGTTTGCAGGTAGTAAGGCATTAATAGTATTCAGAGAAAGCTTAGAAGATGAATTGGAGAAGTGAGTCTCAGGTAGGACAGCATCTCTCCAGTGAAGTCGTTATCAGGAGGTTTTCATTAGAGGTTTCATTAGATTTTCATCAGAGCCTTGTGTTGATTAGATCTGGTCAACACAGGAAGTAGAGAGATTGGAAATTTCAGAAGAGAAAGAAAAATTATTATTTTTTATTTATTTGACAGATAGAGTTAGAGAGAGAGAGAGAGAAAGGTCTTCCTTCCATTGGTTCACCCCCCAGATGGCCACCATGGCTGAAACTATGCCAATCCAAAGCCAGGAGCCAGGTGCCTCCTCCTGGTCTCCCATGCGGGTCCAGGTGCCCAAGCATGTGGGCCATCCTCAACTGACCTCCTGGGCCACAGCAGAGAGCTGGACTGGAAGAGGAGCAACCTGGACTAGAACCCAGTGCCCATATGGGAGGCCAGCGCCGCAGGCAGAGGATTAACCAAGTGAGCCACGAGCTGGCCCTCAAGAAAAATTATTATAGGCACAAATATGTGACTTAAAATCTTCATATAAAAAGAAAACAAATTGGGGCCGGTGCTGTGGCATAGTAGGTAAAACTGCCACCTGCAGTGCTGGCATATATGGGTACCAGTTCGAGTCCCAGCTGCTCCACTTCTGATCCATCTCTCTATTATAGGTGGGAAAGCACTAGAAGCTGGCCCAAGTTCTTGGGCCGCTGAACCCATGTGAGAGACCCAAAAGAAACTCCTGGCTCCTGGCTTTGGATCAGCACAGCTCCAGCTGTTGCAGCCAACTGGGGAGTGAACCATCAGATGCAAGACTCTCTCTCTGCCTCTCCTTCTCTATGTGTAACTCTGACTTTCAAATAAATAAATATATCTTTTAAAATTTTTAAAAAAGAAAAGAAAACAAATAAAATAGAGTTTTAGTGACTGATTTCTTTTCTAGGCTAAATAAACTTATCATGTGGGAGAAATTGTTCCAAATAATATGAAGATAACTTATTATTTTAATAAGGACAAAATGGAATCTAAATGGAGGTTGGAAGGGCCAGCATTGTGGTCCTGTGGGTTAATTTGCAACTTCTGATGCTGGCATTCTAAAATGAAGTGGTGCTTCAAGTCCCAGATGCTCTGCTTCTGATACAGTTCCCTGCTAGCACACCAGAGAAGTCAGCAGACAATGACTCAAATACTTGGGCACCAGCTACCCGATGGAAGACCTGGATAGAGTTCCAGGCTACTGATTTCAGCCTGGCCAAGACCACGCTGTGAACCAGAAGATGAAAGACTCTTTCTCTGCCTCTCTCTGTGTCTAATTTTGCCTTTCAAATAAATAATCAAATACTTGAAAAAAATAAAAGAACTTCAGGGAACATTTATTTGTAGGCTCACCCAGTCAGTCAGTCAGTTACTGTGTCTACCATATCATAGGCCCCATCCTAAGAGAAGACAAAAATTAAATGAGATGGATTCTGCTCTACACTCAAGTGGAAGTATAGATATATATTGTGGGGAGCAACTGAGACTAGGCTAAGTTATTGGAATTAAGATTTATTCTATGTATCTGCTCTCCCACGATATGGCGCTGGGGAGGAGTAAACTTCTACGCAGCTGCCTCTCGCCAACTTGAGTGATGACCTGCAGGAGCTGATCCTGCTCCTGATTGGAGGAGAGCAGCGTACTCGGCGTGTGGGTAGCAGAGTTGGGATTGGTGGAAGAGGACTATAAAGGAGGAGAGAGACAACATGCACCAGGAACACCTGAGGAATATCTGAGCAGCCCCCGAGAGAGCCGGCCGGCGGTGTGCCGCTCCCCCACGGAAGTGGGGAAAGTGGCAGGGGGAACCTCCCTTCCACAGAGGTGGAAGGGACAGTAGCCAACCCGGGAAGGACCAGCAGCAAACCCGGGAAGGGCCGAGCAGACAAAAGAACAGCGCAGGGTCCTGTGTCGTTCCTCCGCGAAGAGGGGGAGCGACATAATGGTGCCGTGACTCGGATAGGAAGCCTAGGAGCGACAATATATAAACAAGTAAAACCAGAAAAGTATTATTTCACCAGTTCTACAAATAAAGTGAATAACTTAAAGTAAGGGCAGAGAGGAGAAAACAGTATATAAGTCTGAGCCTGCTGTTAGTCTATAAAGACTGGAATAGACAGCAGTGAGACTCTCTGGTTATTCATCCACTTGCAGTTTGCAGAAGGGTGCAAGGTTTCCATCAGAGCCTCAGTGGACCCTGTTTGAACCTCTGTGTGTCAGATGTTGCATTTCTATCAGTAATACTTATATACATACGCTGTATAGTTGCATATACACTTATTTGTATAATCCTGTTTTGGAGATTTAAACATTTTATGTCCATATAATTCATGTGAATGTAAGATAAATAAGCATATGTGTAAGTGTACCCATATATAATGAAGTGAATTTATGAATGTCTTTCATGGTGTGGTGAGTGATACACTGAGAAATGTGTTTGAATAAACATATATTTCATAGAATCTCCAGGTATTTTCATTATAATGTGTATATTTGTTACTTCCATTTATACATATCAACCAATATTCACATACATATTTGTGCATTTGTTACTTCTTCATTTACAATTATGTGGGTTTGTTTACTCAATACTGGATAAAGATTACTCACTACCACTAAAGTCCTGAATGTTGTCTAAAAGCCTCCTAGGACTAAAAGCCAAAGAGCTTCTGATGAGCTTGAGTCCTCTGCCTTGAACATGCACAGTAAGGTGTCATTTGCTTTGAACATAAACAGCAACATCCCCACACTACACCTCAAACATGGGAATGAAACTCACAGCCAGAAATGTGGGTGCCTTATTAAATATGCTCTTCATCCATCTACCTTGGAATGGGGAAGGGGAAACTAACACTCTGATTTTGATGTATTGATGCTATTCCATCACAAGTCTTGCTAACCACAAAGATATCTGATCCATCCTCCATGTGTAATGCACCTGAGAAAAATGAGCCTTTAAGACCCTTTTATCTCCAGCTTTGTGGAGTCTAGATAACCAGCAGCTCAACTATATATGCAGAGAGAAATGCCTTTATCTCTGTGGACATGGTCAGAAATTATCAGACTAAGAACGTGAAGTCTTCAGAGTTAGGGTCCCTTAATTTGGCTTGGGGATATTTCCAAAAGGCAATAGATGCTTTAAACCCTGGAAAGATTTCCCCCATTCTGAAGCTCTCTTCCCTTCTGTTTTCCCACTGCCTCCAGGGCTGCCCGAGAACCCACAGTTAGCTACAGTTCTCCTCAGGGTAGAGCCTGAGCTCCAACCTCAGCATGTGGAAGATCATTCTCTTTTATTTCCTTCTCTCTCCCTCTCTTTCTTTTAGTAATTTTGCCTTTCAAATGAATAAAAATAAATGTTTTAAAAAGAGTGAGTGGGAGAGGGGGGCAGAGCCAAGATAGCGGAATAGTGAGGGTGCGCACCGATAGTCCGGGAAAATTTAGTTTAATAAAAGGGGAGTTACGGTAGCCTCAGAAGAAAGAACCAGGAAAATATTGCAGAGGAAACTCTTCTGGATCGAGTGGCTGTGAATCGGAGGACCTACTGGGAGAACAAGGTCGCCCACCGCGTGGAAGCCGAGCCGCGGGACCGAGCCGCAGAAGCCGCAGGGTCTGCGCGCCAGTGCTCGAAGGGGAGTGCATGCCACACAGACAACAGCGGGGAGACTTGGGACGTCCAGGGCTCCGAGTCCACACATCGGCACTGGAAGGGGAGGTGAGCTCAATAACCCGAGACATTGGTCAGAATCTAGAGGGGGGCCTGAAAGTGCAGCAAACTCACTACCAGAAAGAAGGAAAAAAAAAGCTTCGGGGTTTCTCTTCCCCCTAACCTTGCAAAGGTTGCAAGGCTGCAAGGCTTGAAGAATTCCCAAGAGACAAAGAGCAGGCCCCCTCTCTGGATTTACATATCAACGGGGGAGAGCTAAGGAACTGAGTCACTACAACTCAGTAGCCTAGACAACCCAGTGGGAGTCCAGAGGAGCCTAAACGGACTCTGGGGGTAGAAGCCAGAGACTGGAAGCTAAATACCATCAATTCTGCACAGCCGTGCCATGCGGTATAACTTACCCCCTGAATAAATAAAATATATAAATAAATAAAAAGAGAGAGATTAACACACATAACCTGAGGGTGTCACCTTTGCACACCCTTAACCAGAAAGAACCAAGCAGAGCTCTCAGGCCGCACCCATCTCAGGCCTCCAAGGCTCCTCCAACAGCAGGCAGTCCACTAAACACGGACATAGTATAAAATAAAAAAAAAAAGCACAGTGACGCAAGAAGAATTAACTATGCCAAGTAACAAACACAGAAATCGAGGGAACAAGATCAACGATGACACTATGATGCCTCCAAATAAACAAAACACCCCAAACCAAGATTATGAAGATGATGAGATAGAAGAAATGCAAGATACGGATTTCAAAAAATTTATGATAAGAGCATTTAGAAGTTTTCAAAAGCAAATCCTTGAACTACAGAAATCCTTATTGGACAAGATTGAAAATCTCTCTCGTGAAAATGAAATTTTAAGGAAGAATCAAAATGAAACTCAGAAACTAGTAGAACAGGAAAGTGTGATAGTGAAGAGAAATCAAAATGAAATGAAGAGCTCAATAGATCAAATGACAAACACATTAGAAAGCCTTAAAAACAGAATGGGTGAAGCAGAAGAGAGAATATCAGACTTAGAAGACAGAGAACAGGAAAACATACAGTCAAACCAAAGAAAAGAAGAGGAAATTAGAAATCTAAAAAATATTGTTGGGAATCTACAGGATACTATTAAAAAAAACCAACATTCGAGTTCTAGGAATTCCTGAAAGCATGGAGAGAGAGAAAGGATTAGAAGGCCTTTTTAGTGAGATACTAGCAGAGAACTTTCCAGGTTTGGAGAAGGACAGAGACATCCTAGTACAGGAAGCTCATAGAACCCCCAATAAACATGACCAAAAGAGATCCTCACCACGACACGTGGTAATTAAACTTACCACAGTGAAACATAAAGAAAAGATCCTAAAATGTGCAAGAGAGAAACGTCAGATTACTCTCAGAGGATCTCCAATCAGACTCACAGCAGACTTCTCATCAGAAACACTACAGGCTAGGAGGGAATGGCGAGATATAGCCCAGGTGCTAAGAGAGAAAAATTGCCAGCCCAGAATATTATATCCTGCCAAGCTCTCATTTGTGAATGAAGGTGAAATAAAGACCTTTCATAGCAAACAGAAATTGAAAGACTTTGTGGCCACTCGTCCGGCCCTGCAAAAGATACTTAAAGATGTGCTACACTCAGAAACACAGAAACACGGCCATCAATATGAAAGAAGGGAAAGGAAGAACACCTACCAGTAAAAGAGCATGGGAAGCTCAAAGCATATACTAGAAAATATTTCCGGGAAAATGCCAGGGCAAAGTCACGACGTATCAATAGTCACATTGAACATTAATGGTCTGAATTCTTCAGTTAAAAGACACCGTTTGGCTGACTGGCTCAAAGAACACAACCCAGCTATTTGTTGCCTACAAGAAACACATCTCACTAACAAAGAGGCATGCAGACTGAAAGTGAAAGGTTGGAAAAAGCCACTATGGAAATCAGTCTGGAGATTCCTCAGAAACCTGAAGATAACCCTACCATTCGACCCAGCCATCCCACTCCTTGGAATTTACCCAAAGGAATTTAAATTGGCAAACAAAAAAGCGGTCTGCAGCCTAATGTTTATTGCAGCACAATTCACAATAGCTAAGACCTGGAACCAACCTAAATGCCCATCAACGGTAGACTGGATAAAGAAATTATGGGATATGTACTCTTTAGAATACTATACTGCAGTAAGAAACAACGAAATCCAGTCATTTGCAACAAAATGGAGGAATCTGGAACACATCATGCTGAGTGAAATAAGCCAGTCCCAAAGGGACAAATACCATATGTTCTCCCTGATCGGTGACAACTGACTGAACACCAAAAAGGAAACTTGTTGAAGTGAAAGGGACACTATGGGAAACGGTGACTTGATCAGCATAGCCCTGACTGTTAATGAACAACTTAATACATTATCCCTCTTAGTAGTTTTTTTGTCTGTTCTACTTAATATGACTGATTTAATTCTGTAATTAATACACAGTTATTCTTAAGTGTTGAAATTTAACTGAAATGTGATCCCTGTTAAACATAAGAGTAGGAATAAGAGAGGGAAGAGATATATAATTTGGGACATGCTCAAGCTGACTTGCCCCAAATGGTAGAGTTAGAAACATACCAGGGGACTCCAATTTAATCCCATCAAGGTGGCATGTACCAATGCCATCTCACTAGTCCAAGTGATCAATTTCAGTTCACAATTGATCATAATGAAAGAACTAAGAGTCAAAGGGAGCACATAAGCAAGTCTAGTACCTGCTAACACTAACCGATAGAATAAATAAAGGGGAGAGTGATCCAACATGGGAAGTGAGATACTCAGCAGACTCATAGAATGGCAGATGCCCTAAATAGCACTCTGGCCTCAGAATCAGCCCTAAAGGCACTCGGATCTGGCTGAAAAGCCCATGAGAGTATTTCAGGCATGGAAAGCCAAGACACTCTGGCAAAAGATCTCTGTGAGTGAGATCTCAGTGGAAAGAACAGGTCTTCAAAGAAGGAGGTACCTTTCTCTGAAGGGAGGAGAGAACCTCCACTTTGACTATGACCTTGTCTAAACAAGATAAGAGTCGGAGAACTCAAGGGGCTTCCATAGCCTTGGAAACTCATGACTGGAGCATAGGGAGATTACTGATGCCATAGACAGGAGTGTCAATTGGTAAAGTCAACAACAGGAGTCACTGTGTACTTACTCCTCATGTAGGATCTCTGTCCTTAATGTGAGACTTAATGCTATAACGAGTACTCAAACAGTATATTTCACTTTGTGTTTCTATGGGGGTGCAAACTGTTGAAATCTTTACTTAATGTATACTAAACTGATCTTCTGTAAAAAAAATAAATAAAGAAAGAAGAAGAAGAAATTATCAATTCCCAACTTGACTCTCACTGGGATTAAACATGACAATAGGTCTGATCTGATTTCATCATCATTTAAAAAAATCATCTATTATTTTTCACTTTATGTTTCTGTGTGGGAGCAAACTGTTGAAATCCTTACTTAATGTATACTAAGCTGATCTTCTGTATATTAAGATAATCGAAAATGAATCTTGATGTGAATGGAAGGGGAGTGGGAGTGGGAAAGGGGAGGGTTGTGGGTGGGAGGGACGGTATGGGGGGGAAGCCATAGTAATCCATTATTCGTACTTTGGAAACGTATATTCATTAAATAAAAGTTAAAAAATAAAAAATAAAAAAAAAATAAAAAAAAAAAAAAGAAAGTGAAAGGTTGGAAAAAGATATTCCATGCCAACAAAAACCAAAAAAAAGCAGGTGTAGCCATATTAATATCAGACAAAATAAACTTTAATACAAAAACTGTTAAGAGAGACAAAGAGGGACACTATATAATGATTAAGGGTTCAATTCAACAGGAAGATGTAACTATTACAAATGTATATGCACCTAATTACAGGGCACCAGTTTATCTAAAAGATTTATTAACGGACTTAAAGGGAGATTTAGATTCCAATACAATAGTACTGGGGGACTTCAATACTCCACTCTCAGAAATAGACAGATCATCCGGACAGAAGATCAACAAAGAAACAGCAGATTTAATTGACACTATTGCCCAAATGGATCTAACAGATATCTACAGAACTTTCAACCCTACATCTACAGACTTCACATTCTTCTCAGCAGTGCATGGAACCTTCTCTAGGATTGACCACATTCTAGGCCATAAAGCAAGTCTCAGCAAATTTAAAAGAATTAGAATCATACCATGCAGCTTCTCAGACTACAGCGGAATGAAGCTGGAAATTAGCAACTCAGGAAACCCCAGAAAGTATGCAAACACATGGAGACTGAACAACATGCTCCTGAATGAACAATGGGTCATAGAGGAAATTAAAAGAGAAATCAAAAATTTTCTGGAAGTACAGGAGGATAACAGCACAACATACCAAAACTTATGGGATACAGCAAAAGCATTGTTAAGAGGAAAGTATATATCAATAGGTGCCTACATCAAGAAATTGGAAAGGCACCAAATAGATGAGCTTTCAGCGCATCTCAAGGACCTAGAAAATCTGCAGCAAACCAGACCCAAATCTAGTAGGAGAAGAGAAATAATTAAAATCAGAGAAGAAATCAACAGGATTGAATCCAAAAAAAAAAACTACAAAAAATCAGCCAAGCGAGAAGCTGGTTTTTTGAAAAAATAAACAAAATCGACACCTTATTGGCCCAACTAACTAAAAAAAGAAGAGAAAAGACCCAAATCAATAAAATCAGAGATGAAAAAGGAAATGTAACAACAGACACTACAGAAATAAAAAGAATCATCAGAAATTACTACAAGGACCTGTATGCCAGCAAACAGGGAAACCTATCAGAAATGGATAGATTCCTGGACACATGCAACCTACCTAAATTGAACCAGGAAGACATCGAAAACCTAAATAGACCCATAACTGAAACAGAAATTGAAACAGTAATTAAGGCCCTCCCAACAAAGAAAAGCCCAGGACCAGATGGATTCATTGCTGAATTCTACCAGACATTTAAAGAAGAACTAATCCCATTTCTTCTCAAACTATTCAGAACAATCGAAAAAGAGGGAGTCCTCCCAAATTCTTTCTATGAAGCCAGCATCACCTTAATCCCTAAGCCAGAGAAAGATGCAGCACTGAAAGAAAATTACAGACCAATATCCCTGATGAACATAGATGCAAAAATCCTCAATAAAATTCTGGCCAATAGAGTACAACAACACATAAGGAAAATCATCCACCCCGACCAAGTGGGATTCATCCCTGGTATGCAGGGATGGTTCAACATTCGCAAATCAATCATTGTGATTCACCACATTAACAGACTGCAAAAGAAAAACCATATGATTATCTCAATTGATGCAGAGAAAGCATTTGATAAAATTCAACACCCTTTCATGATGAAAACTCTAAGCAAATTGGGTATAGAAGGAACATTCCTCAATATAATCAAAGCAATTTATAAAAAACCCACAACCAGCATCCTATTGAATGGGGAAAAGTTGGAAGCATTTCCACTGAAATCTGGCACCAGGCAGGGATGCCCACTCTCACCACTGCTATTTAACATAGTTCTGGAAGTTTTAGCCAGAGCCATCAGACAAGAAAAAGAAATCAAAGGAATACAAATTGAGAAGGAAGAAGTCAAACTATCCCTCTTTGCAGACGATATGATTCTTTACTTAGAGGATTCAAAGAACTCTACTAAGAGACTATTAGAACTCACAGAGGAGTTTGGCAAAGTGGCAGGATATAAAATCAATGCACAAAAATCAACAGCCTTTGTATACACAAGCAATGCCACGGCTGAGAAAGAACTGCTAAGATCAATCCCATTCATAATAGCTACAAAAACAATCAAATACCTTGGAATAAACTTAACCAAAGACGTTAAAGATCTCTACGATGAAAATTACAAAATCTTAAAGAAAGAAATAGAAGAGGATACCACAAAATGGAAAAATCTTCCATGCTCATGGATTGGAAGAATCAACATCATCAAAATGTCCATTCTCCGAAAAGCAATTTATAGATTCAATGCAATCCCAATCAAGATACCAAAGACATTCTTCTCAGATCTCGAAAAAATGATGCTGAAATTCATATGGAGGCACAAGAGACCTCGAATAGCTAAAGCAATCTTGTACAACAAAAACAAAGCTGGAGGCATCACAATACCAGATTTCAGGACATACTACAGGGCAGTTGTAATCAAAACAGCATGGTACTGGTACAGAAACAGATGGATAGACCAATGGAACAGAATTGAAACACCAGAAATCAACTCAAACATCTACAGCCAACTTATATTTGACCATGGATCTAAAACCAATTCCTGGAGCAAGGACAGTCTATTCAATAAATGGTGCTGGGAAAACTGGATTTCCACATGCAGAAGCATGAAGCAAGACCCCTACCTTTCACCTTACACAAAAATCCACTCAACGTCGATTAAAGACCTAAATCTACGACCTGACACCATCAAGTTATTAGAGAACATTGGAGAAACCCTTCAAGATATTGGCACAGGCAAAGAATTTCTGGAAAAGACCCGGGAGGCACAGGCAGTCAAAGCCAAAATCAACTATTGGGATTGCATCAAATTGAGAAGTTTCTGTACTGCAAAAGAAACAGTCAGGAGAGTGAAGAGACAACCGACAGAATGGGAAAAATATTTGCAAACTATGCAACAGATAAAGGGTTAATAACCAGAATCTACAAAGAGATCAAGAAACTCCACAAAAACAAAACCAACAACCCACTTAAGAGATGGGCCAAGGACCTCAATAGACATTTTTCAAAAGAGGAAATCCAAATGGCCAACAGGCACATGAAAAAATGTTCAAGGTCACTAGCAATCAGGGAAATGCAAATCAAAACCACAATGAGGTTTCACCTCACCCCGGTTAGAATGACTCACATACACAAATCTACCAACAACAGATGCTGGCGAGGATGTGGGTAAAAAGGGACACTAACCCACTGTTGGTGGGAATGCAAACTGGTCAAGCCACTATGGAAGTCAGTCTGGACATTCCTCAGAAACCTGAAGATAACCCTACCGTTCGACCCAGCCATCCCACTCCTTGGAATTTACCCAAAGGAGTTTAAATTGACAAACAAAAAGCGGTCTGCACCCTAATGTTTATTGCAGCACAATTCACAATAGCTAAAACCTGGAACCAACCTAAATGCCCATCAACGGTAGACTGGATAAAGAAATTATGGGATATGTATTCTTTAGAATACTATACCGCAGTAAGAAACAACGAAATCCAGTCATTTGCATCAAAATGGAGGAATCTGGAACACATCATGCTGAGTGAAGTAAGCCAGTCCCAAAGGGACAAATACCATATGTTCTCCCTGATCGGTGACAACTGACTGAACACCAAAAAGGAAACCTGTTGAAGTGAAATGGACACTATGAGAAACGGTGACTTGATCAGCATAGCCCTGACTGTTAATGAACAACTTAATACATTATCCCTCTTAGTAGTTTTTTTGTCTGTTCTACTTAATATGACTGGTTTAATTCTTTAATTAATACACAGTTATTCTTAAGTGTTGAAATTTAACTGAAATGTGATCCCTGTTAAACATAAGAGTGGGAATAAGAGAGGGAAGAGATGTACAATTTGGGACATGCTCAAGCTGACTTGCCCCAAATGGTAGAGTTAGAAACATACCAGGGGACTCCAATTCAATCCCATCAAGGTGGCATGTACCAATGCCATCTCACTATTCCAAGTGATCAATTTCAGTTCACAATTGATCATAATGAAAGGACTAAGAGTCAAAGGGAGCACATAAAGAAGTCTAGTACCTGCTAATACTAACCGATAGAATAAATAAAGGGGAGAGTGATCCAACATGGGAAGCGAGATACTCAGCAGACTCAGAATGGCGGATGTCCTAAACAGCACTCTGGCCTCAGAATCAGCCCTAAAGGCACTCGGATCTGGCTGAAAAGCCCATGAGAGTATTTCAGGCATGGAAAGCCAAGACATTCCGGCAAAAAAAAAAAAAAAAAAAACCACCACCTAAATAAAAGATTTCTGTGAGTGAGATCCCAGTGGAAAGAACAGGTCTTCAAAGAAGGAGGTACCTTTCTCTGAAGGGAGGAGAGAACCTCCACTTTGACTATGACCTTGTCTAAACAAGATAAGAGTCGGAGAACTCAAGGGGCTTCCATAGCCTTGGAAACTCATGACTGGAGCATAGGGAGATTACTGATGCCATAAACAGGAGTGTCAATTGGTAAAGTCAACAACAGGAGTCACTGTGTACTTACTCCTCATGTAGGATCTCTGTCCTTAATGTGAGACTTAATGCTATAACGAGTACTCAAACAGTATATTTCACTTTGTGTTTCTATGGGGGTGCAAACTGTTGAAATCTTTACTTAATGTATACTAAACTGATCTTCTGTAAAAAAAATAAATAAAGAAAGAAGAAGAAGAAATTATCAATTCCCAACTTGACTCTCACTGGGATTAAACATGACAATAGGTCTGATCTGATTTCATCATCATTTAAAAAATCATCTATTATTTTTCACTTTATGTTTCTGTGTGGGAGCAAACTGTTGAAATCTTTACTTAATGTATGCTAAACTGATTTTCTGTATATAAAGAGAATCGAAAATGAATTTTGATGTGAATGGAAGGGGAGAGGGAGTGGGAAAGGGGAGGGTTGTGGGTGGGAGGGACGTTATGGGGGGGAAGCCATTGTAATCCATAAGCCGTACTTTGGAAATTTATATTCATTAAATAAAAGTTAAAAAAAATATTGATAGGACCATATTTGGAGAAGACTTGTGAGGTTCCATTGAAAGATGCTCTCTGTAGACCCATTTAACTACTTTGTTAAGGGATAGGTCCAGAGTCGTCTTTACTTTTACCCTATTCAGTTGCTTTTTCAGAGAGGCCAATGGGGCTCGATCAGATGTGAAAGTACCAGTTGCTTCTAATTCTTCACAACTGACATTGAACTCTGATACTCCCGGACTAGCCTCAGACCTCAGCCAAAATCTGCCTATTTTGGAAACTGGTGGCTTCCAAAAGTTTCTGAAGCTTTCTGTCTACTTCACTGTCACCTTCACCTTCACTGGCTCTCAAGGAGTAGCCATTTGGCAAGTCCACTAGTCCTTCCAGTTGTCCTAAAGCCAAAGTGCTCTCTGTCTCCTAGATAGTGCTGATTTGAGCAACCTACCTCTCTTCAGCCTTGCATTTCAGTCTCTGAGCTTTGTGGTGCTCCTCCTTTTGGGTGCCATCACCCTCTAAACATCTTAATGCTCTTATGGAGACTACATGAATATTTACTCATCACAGTGTTTTGGAAATTGTGACTAATTTTCGATGTTTTAGAAAGTCTATCTTTTTCTTTAAAGACTTTGAAAACTGTGTATAGTGGAGATGATGGATTCTTTTTTACACCAGGTATTGGCTGACAGAAAGTGGCTTTCATTTCTGGATATGTTATGTCAGCCTTCTTAAAATGTAAACACATTGGTCTAATGAATCTTTAGGTGGTTTTCTCATAAAGTCATCTCTGACAAAGCAGACCTTGGTAACCATCTCTTCCATGCCTTCTTTCCTATTTGAATACTTTTAACAACTTGTAACTTCTGTTTCTCCCTGGGCACCAGGTGCCGGCCCCTGCAAATATGTTGTAGTGTATTCATAGTTTTTGCTTGATATGTATTTAGTTGGTTGCTGAGAATATGATGTGTGTACATATATGTTTGGGGGATGTGATGTCTGTGTGGGTATTTGGTGTTAAGGGAGAAGGTTATTTCTTTGTGAGTGTATTTTTGAGTGTATTTGAGTGGCATGGAAACAGTGCATGTATACACTTAGGGATTAGGTGTTAGTAAATTGGGTGTTTTCCTGTTGGTGGACTCTCAATCAGAGATGTGGGGCACCAAGGCTCTTCAGAGGCAAAGAGCTTTTGTTCTCGTGTGCAGGACCAGAGCAGAGTTTGTCTCCCAATTCCGGGCCCTGAGCAAAGCATTGCATTGTCTTATATACCCTAGCACAAAGAACTCTACGTTTTTTTTTAAACTTTTATTTAATGCATATAAATTTCCAAAGTACGACTTATGGATTACAATGGCTTCCCCCCCATACCGTCCCTCCCACCCACAACCCTCCCCTTTCCCACTCCCTCTCCCCTTCCATTCACATCAAGATTCATTTTTGATTATCTTAATATACAGAAGATCAGCTTAGTATACATCAAGTATGGATTTCAACAGTTTGCTCCCACACAGAAACATAAAGTGAAAAATAATAGATGATTTTTTTTAAATGATGATGAAATCAGAGCAGACCTATTGTCATGTTTAATCCCAGTGAGAGTCAAGTTGGGAATTGATAATTTCTTTTTTTTTTTTACAGAGGATCAGTTTAGTATGCATTAAGTAAGGATTTCAACAGTTTGCACCCCCATAGAAACACAAAGTGAAATATATTGTTTGAGTACTCGTTATAGCATTAAATCTCAATGTACAGCACATTAAGAATAGAGATCCTACATGAGAGAGCCTTACAAACAGAATGGGTGAAGCAGAAGAGAGAATATCGGACTTAGAAGACAGAGAACAGGAAAGGATACAGTCAGACCAAAGAAAAGACGAGGAAATTAGAAATCTAAAACATATTGTCCGGAATCTTCAGGATACTATTAAAAAACCCAACATTCGGGTTCTAGGAGTTCCTGAAGGCATGGAGAGGGAGAAAGGATTAGAAGGTCTTTTTAGTGAGATATTAGCAGAAAATTTCCCAGGTTTGGAGAAGGACAGAGAAATCCTAGTACAGGAAGCTCACAGAACCCCTAATAAACACGACCAAAAGAGATCCTCACCACGACACGTTGTAATTAAACTCTCCACAGTGAAACATAAAGAAAAGATCCTAAAATGTGCAAGAGAGAAATGTCAGATTACTCTCAGAGGATCTCCAATCAGACTCACAGCTGACTTCTCATCAGAAACTCTAAAAGCTAGGAGGGAATGGCGAGATATAGCCCAGGTACTAAGAGAGAACAACTGCCAGCCCAGAATATTATATCCTGCAAAGCTATCATTTGTGAATGAAGGTGAAATAAAGACTTTTCATTGCAAACAGAAATTGAAAGAATTTGTTGCCACTCGTCCAGCCCTGCAAAAGATGCTTAAAGATGTGTTACACACAGAAACACAGAAACACGGTCATCAATATGAAAGAAGGTAAAGGAAGGAAATCAAGGAAGGAAACCTCACACCAAAAGATCACAGGGAATTCAAAGCATATATTAGAACTTATCTTTGGCAAATGGCAGGGCAAAGTTACCACTTATCATTAGTCACTTTGAACGTGAATGGCCTGAACTGTCCAGTTAAAAGACACCGATTGGCTGATTGGGTTAAGGAACAAAACCCATCTATTTGCTGCTTACAAGAAACACATCTTTCCAACAAAGATCCATACAGACTGAAAGTGAAAGCCTGGAAAAAGATATACCATGCCAACAGAAATGAAAAAAGAGCAGGCGTAGCCATCTTAATATCGGACAACATAAACTTTACCACAAAAACTGTTAAGAGAGACAAAGAGGGACACTATATCATGATTAAGGGATCAATTCAACAGGAAGATATAACAATTATCAATGTATATGCACCTAACTACAGGGCACCAGTTTATCTAAAAGATTTATTAACGGACTTAAAGGGAGACTTAGACCCCAATACAGTAGTACTGGGGGACTTCAATACTCCACTCTCAGAAATAGACAGATCATCCGGTCAGAAGATCAACAAGGATACAGTAGATTTAAACGACACTATAGCCCAAATGGATCTAACAGATATATACAGAACTTTCAATCCTACAGCTAAAGATTTTACATTCTTCTCAGCAGTGCATGGAACCTTCTCTAGGATTGACCACATGCTAGGCCATAAAGCAAGTCTCAGCAAATTCAAAAGAATTAGAATCATACCATGCAGCTTCTCAGACCATAAAGGAATGAAGTTGGAGATTGGCAACTCAGGAATCCCCAGAGCATACGCAAACACATGGAGATTGAACAACATGCTCCTGAATGAACAATGGGTCATAGAAGAAATCAAAAGAGAAATCAAAAACTTTCTGGAAGTAAATGAGGATAACAGCACAACATACCAAAACTTATGGGACGCAGCAAAAGCAGTGTTAAGAGGAAAGTTTATATCAATAGGTGCCTACATCAAGAAATTGGAAAGACACCAATTAGATGAGCTTTCAATTCACCTCAAGGATCTAGAAAACCTACAGCAAACCAGACCCAAATCTAGTAGGAGAAGAGAAATAATTAAAATCAGAGAAGAAATCAACAGGATTGAATCCAAAAAAACATTACAAAAATCAGCCAAATGAGGAGCTGGTTTTTTGAAAAAATAAACAAAATTGACACACCATTGGCCCAACTAACTAAAAAAAGAAGAGAAAAGACCCAAATCAATAAAATCAGAGATGAAAAAGGACACGTAACGACAGACACCACAGAAATAAAAAGAATCATCAGAAATTACTACAAGGACTTGTATGCCAGCAAACAGGGAAACCTATCAGAAATGGATAGATTCCTGGACACATGCAACCTACCTAAATTGAACCAGGAAGACATCGAAAACCTAAATAGACCCATAACTGAGACAGAAATTGAAACAGTAATAAAGGCCCTCCCAACAAAGAAAAGCCCAGGACCAGATGGATTCACTGCTGAATTCTACCAGACGTTTAAAGAAGAACTAACTCCAATTCTTCTCAAACTATTCAGAACAATCGAAAAAGAGGGAGTCCTCCCAAATTCTTTCTATGAAGCCAGCATCACCTTAATTCCTAAGCCAGAAAAAGATGCAGCACTGAAAGAGAATTACAGACCAATATCCCTGATGAACATAGATGCAAAAATCCTCAATAAAATTCTCGCCAATAGAATGCAACAACACATCAGAAAGATCATCCACCCAGACCAAGTGGGATTTATCCCTGGTATGCAGGGATGGTTCAATGTGCGCAAGACTTTCAATGTGATACACCACATTAACAGACTGCAGAAGAAAAACCATATGATTATCTCAATAGATGCCGAGAAAGCATTTGATAAAATACAACACCCGTTCATGATGAAAACTCTAAGCAAACTGGGTTTGGAAGGAACATTCCTCAATACAATCAAAGCAATCTATGAAAAACCCACAGCCAACATCCTATTGAATGGGGAACAGTTGGAAGCATTTCCACTGAGATCTGGAACCAGACAGGGATGCCCACTCTCACCACTGCTATTCAATATAGTTCTGGAGGTTCTAGCCAGAGCTATTAGGCAAGAAAAAGAAATTAAAGGGATACAAATTGGGAAGGAAGAACTCAAACTATCCCTCTTTGCAGATGACATGATTCTTTATTTAGGGGACCCAAGGAACTCTACTAAGAGACTATTGGAACTCATAGAAGAGTTTGGCAAAGTAGCAGGGTATAAAATCAATGCACAAAAATCAACAGCCTTTGTATACACAGACAATGCCATGGCTGAGGAAGAACTGCTAAGATCAATCCCATTCTCAATAGCTACAAAAACAATCAAATACCTTGGAATAAACTTAACCAAAGACGTTAAAGATCTCTACGATGAAAATTACAAATCCTTAAAGAAAGAAATAGAAGAGGATACCAAGAAATGGAAAAATCTTCCATGCTCATGGATTGGAAGAATCAATATCATCAAAATGTCCATTCTCCCAAAAGCAATTTACAGATTCAATGCAATACCAATCAAGATACCAAAGACATTCTTCTCAGATCTGGAGAAAATGGTGCTGAAATTTATATGGAGGCACAAGAGACCTCGAATAGCTAAAGCAATCTTGTACAACAAAAACAAAGCCGGAGGCATCACAATACCAGATTTCAGGACATACTACAGGGCAGTTGTAATCAAAACAGCATGGTACTGGTACAGAAACAGATGGATAGACCAATGGAACAGAATTGAAACACCAGAAATCAACCCAAACATCTACAGCCAACTTATATTTGATCAAGGATCTAAAACTAATTCCTGGAGCAAGGACAGTCTATTCAATAAATGGTGCTGGGAAAATTGGATTTCCACGTGCAGAAGCATGAAGCAAGACCCCTACCTTACACCTTACACAAAAATCCACTCAACATGGATTAAAGACCTAAATCTACGACCTGACACCATCAAGTTATTAGAGAACATTGGAGAAACCCTTCAAGATATTGGCACAGGCAAAGAATTTCTGGAAAAGACCCGGGAGGCACAGGCAGTCAAAGCCAAAATCAACTATTGGGATTGCATCAAATTGAGAAGTTTCTGTACTGCAAAAGAAACAGTCAGGAGAGTGAAGAGACAACCGACAGAATGGGAAAAAATATTTGCAAACTATGCAACAGATAAAGGGTTAATAACCAGAATCTACAAAGAGATCAAGAAACTCCACAAAAACAAAACCAACAACCCACTTAAGAGATGGGCCAAGGACCTCAATAGACATTTTTCAAAAGAGGAAATCCAAATGGCCAACAGGCACATGAAAAAATGTTCAAGGTCATTAGCAATCAGGGATATGCAAATCAAAACCACAATGAGGTTTCACCTCACCCCGGTTAGAATGGCTCACATGCAGAAATCTACCAACAACAGATGCTGGCGAGGATGTGGGTAAAAAGGGACACTAACCCACTGTTGGTGGGAATGCAAACTGGTCAAGCCACTATGGAAGTCAGTCTGGACATTCCTCAGAAACCTGAAGATAACCCTACCGTTCGACCCAGCCATCCCACTCCTTGGAATTTACCCAAAGGAATTTAAATTGGCAAACAAAAAAGAGGTCTGCACCCTAATGTTTATTGCAGCTCAATTCACAATAGCTAAGACCTGGAACCAACCTAAATGCCCATCAACGATAGACTGGATAAAGAAATTATGGGATATGTACTCTTTAGAATACTATACCGCAGTAAGAAACAACGAAATCCAGTCATTTGCAACAAAATGGAGGAATCTGGAACACATCATGCTGAGTGAAATAAGCCAGTCCCAAAGGGACAAATACCATATGTTCTCCCTGATCGGTGACGACTGACTGAACACCAAGAGGGAAACCTGTTGGAGTGAGGTGGACACTATGGGAAACGGTGGCTTGATCAGCATAGCCCTGACTGTTAATGAACAACTTAATACATTATCCCTCTTAGTAGTTTTTTTTATCTGTTCTACTTAATATGACTGGTTTAGATCTGTAATTGATGCACAGTTATTCTTAAGTGTTGAAAATTAACTGAAATGTGATCCCTGTAGAACTCTACGTTTTTAACCACATGTGCAGTTATACAACTTTTGATTGGATATCTGAGAGCTACAGCACTACTAACACAACCATCCCACAAAGTCAGAGCTGCGTGACCCTGAGTTGATGCAGTTGAGTAGCTGCATCACCAGAGTCGATCTAATTGCCGTTGGATTTCTCAGAAAGCTCCCCTCCACTCCACTGTTTCTGGCATGTCCCTGGTTGAATGACTCCACAGTTTTTGCCTTTAACTGTTTTTTTTCTTCCTTGAGGGGAAGGGTCCCTGCCATGTTACCAAAGAGTACTGTAACAGTCCTGTGTATCTTCTTGAATACTGAAGTGTGTGTGTGTGTGTGTTATGTGTAATATGAGTATTTATTAGCATATATTGAGATTACTATAGGGTTTTGTATTTTGCCTGTAGATGTGTGGTTGATATATAATCATGATATTTATGGATTTGTGTATCAGAGATATTCACAGGTCTTCTTTGTGCTTTTATGGAATGCAGTGTTTGAAGATTTCTCAAAATGTGTCACCCAGCATTTGTGGTGTGTTCTTATTTAATTGACTTAGGTTTTTTGTGATTCTGTTTTTCACTTAATGGAATATGAGGAAGTTAATATTCTGGGAGATGTGGTAGATTCAGTGTGTGTTTGTGTGGAAACCGGAATGGTTTGGTTTATTTGTGCATTAGTGTTTTCTGGAGGATGGAGAATGTGCATGTTAAAGCTAGGGAATACCTGTGCATCTCTTTGTGTGTGGTGCCTGAAATGAACTGCTGCTTTTGTTTGGGAGTCTGTGCATGCATCGTTTTCAATTTTCAGTTGGTCACTGAAATGTATATAGTCATTGTGTCCTTTGCACATGTTTGTATTCAAGTGTACGCTTTGTGTGTGTGTGTGTGTCTGTTTGTGTTTATATATATATTTATATATATACATTATATATATATATATATTTATATATTTTTTTCGCAGACCCAGACTGGGTTTTATTGAGATGCCAGGATCAGGCACGTGTCTGGTAGCCAGGAAGAGAGGGAGGTGGCACAGGCCGTTGAGCTGGCGGAGTGGGTGGGCCCGTGTCCATGGTGCACATCCCCTCTCTGCCCGGGGCTGAGTGGGCGCAAGAACCCTCCTGGCTAAATGGCACACTCAGGCCTGCGGGACCTGGCACCCGCACTAGAGGCTCCATGGGGAGGGACTGGAAGCACTGTTTTCCCCGTGAGAGGGGGGAAGGAGAGTAGGAGAGTGCAGGCGGAGGGGAGGTGTGGTGGGGTGACGGTGGCCAAGGCGGGCTCCCTTCTTGGGTATCTGCACCCACCCCGTGGCCCTGGGTGGGTGCATATGAATGTCATATGAAAATGGTGGAGGATTTCATGGTTTATTTCAGGTGAGTTGAGAGTCTTGCTGGGAGGACCGTGGGTTATGGGCATACATTCATGATAGGATACTAGAATGCAGGTATATTTGACTTGGCACATAGAAGCCTGGTTCAGATCTCTTGCCAGCTGTGTTCATTAGCATCGGTACTGTTTGTTGAATTTGTCATATTTGGATATTTACTCCAATTAAGCATTGTGATTCAAAGCTTCTCTGTGTCCCCATGGAGGGACTCTTATGAAGTATTTACCAGTATGCTCTATGTGTATGTGTGTATGTTGTGTGTGTCGTGTGTTTAATACACAATATATCTATTCACTTGGGTGTTTCCAGATAACCAACCTGGAACAGTAGTTGATTATAGGCATCCCATATGGACACGGGTTCAAGACCAGGCTGCTCCACTTCTGATCCAGCTCTCCGCTATGGCCTGGGAAAGCAGTAGGACATGGCTCAGGGCCTTTGGCCCCTGCACCCACGTGGGAGTCCCGGAAGAAGTTCCTGGCTCCTGGTTTCAGATCAGCACAGCTCCATCCCTTGCGGCCATCTGGGGATTGAACTAGTGGATGGAAGACCTCTCTCTGTCTCTGTCTCTCTCTCTGTCTCTCTCTCTCTCTCTCTCTCGTGTGTGTGTGTGTGTGTGTTTGTAACTCTGACTCTCAAATAAATCTTTTAAAAAAATCGTTTCCCATTCGCTAGTTAGGAGAGAGTTGGCCACGGAGTTTCCCAAGGACGAGTCCGCTTGGCTGGGAGACTCAGGTGCTTCCTCACCAGCAGGATCTTGGCCAACTGCCTTGATGTGGGGCCATAACGGGCCCCAGCCAGTGCGCATGCTCACGGGCGGGGCGGGGCCGGGTCTCGGCTTGCACTGGTCTCCCTTCAACGTCTCCCAGCGCCCTGTTTGGGTGGCCGAGGCCAGGAAGCCCACACGCGCCAGGGCGGCGAGAGGAGAGCGGCTGCCCGACCGCCAGCGCACCCGGAGCGGCATCGCGCGTCCCTGTCCTAGAGGAAGGTAATGGATTCTGAGACGCGCGCGTCCTCAGCTGTTACCACACTTCGTTCCCTCGCAGGAGTCGGGTCCCTTCCTGGGACCGTGAGGCGGACGCTGCCCTGTTCGGCTCAGCGCCCTCCGTGGACGGCTGGTCCAGTGCGAGCGTGTACATCCCGGGTCTGGCCCGCAGCGCGGCCATAGCCCCTCCCGTCGGTGGGTGATACCTGAAGGTGAGTGGGGGGACGGCAATACCGCGGGGGGACCCACAGTGGGTCCTGTCGGTGACCCGTACACTCTCAGTAAGGCACAGGCTGGGGTGCGCTCGGAAGCTGAGAGCCCTGACCCGGCAAAGCAGGGACACAGCTCGTGACAGCTCGTGTGGTTGACCGAGTGCGGCGCTCTGGGGCATCCTGCTGGCCTTAGCGATCTCATGAGCGGAGGCGTGGACACAAGCTGTTGTTACCGTCCTGTGCTGTTCTGAGAACAGCTCGGCTTACTTTAATACTAAGCCTTTGTCCCTAGGCTGATGTCAGATGGCGATAGAGTTGCCAGAGTAGGCTTGCAGTGGGTGCAAGGTCTTCACAGAATCAGTAAAAGCGCCACATGAGAACCGGTTGTCTCCATGATGTGTATAACGTAGAATATCGTATGTGTTATGTCTGCCAATGACGTGCTACTTAATTACATCAGTACCACTTACTGCACGTGCGTGTGTGTGTGAGCGCATGCACACGTGGGCACGTGCTTTTTGGGGCGTCAACCTGTGTATTTGAGGATCTGTGGAAATTCACCTGGTGATATTTTGTGCATATGAGAATGGGAGGTTGTCTGTATATCTGAAAATAAGATAGTGTATTTGTGGTTGTTTGGGTGATTGCAGGAATTCAGGGCATGTGAGATTTTTGGTGTGTATTTTTATCTGGGGTTTCTGTGATTCATGTGGTTGTTTAAAAACATATGTACATGAATTTAGTGCAGTAGCACACATAGACAGAAAGACCTGCTCTCTGTTGGTTCACTCCTGAGGGGCCAGTACAGGTCTGTCTGGGGCACCCTGAAAGCTGGGGCCAGAAACTGCGGTTCTCCCACGTGCATAAAAGCCACCTTCCACTACCTTTCCAGGAGCATTAGCAGGAAGCTAGGTTGGAAGCAGAGCAGCTGGGTGCAGACTGGCCCTTTCATTGAGGATGTGATGTAGCAAGCTGCGGCTGCACCCCGGTGTTGGCCCTTAGCCGTGTGGGTAAATATATTCCTAGTTTAGGGCTTGATGCATATTTAATTGGTTGGAGAGAATTTGCTGAGTGTACATGTATGTTTGGGGGGTCTGGTGTCTGTGTGAGTATTTCTTATTAAAGCCGGGTGATTTTTCCTTGAGTCTATCTTAAAGTATATTGGAGTGGTAGGAGATACAGTGCATGTAGACACTTAGGGATTAGGTGTTAGTAAATTGGGTGTTTCCCTGTTGCTGGAATCTCAGCCAGAGATGTGGGACACCAAGGCTCTCCACTGGAAAACAGCTTTTATTCTTTTGTGCAGGCCCAGAGTAGAGTTCGTCTCCCATTTCTGGGCCCTGAACAGTGCGTTGTATTGTCTTATATACCCTAGCACAAGTAAGTTAAATTTGATTGGATATATTAGAGCTGCAACACTGCTAACACAGCCACCATGCAAAGTTGCAGCTGCATATCCCCGAGTAGCTGCAGTTGACTTAGCTGCCTCACCACAGTCGATGTAGCTGTCCTTGTGTTTCTCAGGAAGCTCCCTTCCACTCTGCTGTTTCTGGAAAGCAGCAGATTGAAAGACTACCGTTTTTGCCTTTAGCTGGTTTTCTTCTTCCTCGAGGGGAAGATCCCTGCCATATTACCAAAGTTCCTGCAACGTCCTGTGTTTCCCCATAAGTGCTGCAGTTTGTGAGTGTGTGTGTGTGTGTGTGTGTGTATGCGTGTATGTGAGAGCACACTGTATGGTTACGTGTGGAGTTGCTTTGGTGATGATCAGGGATTGTGATTATGTATTTCAGTGTGTGAGAGCAGACCTGTGAACAGTTGTGGGAGCAGAATATGTGCAGCTGGGGTATGGAGTTTGTCTTCTGGAAGAGGGAGGAGTTATATCTGTTTGAATACACGACACTGCGTGATCATGTCTGTGCAGGTAGTTTTGGGTTGTCTGTAGTAGAGAGCTTCAAACACTTCACAAGAAATGGAATTATAATGTTCTTTTTTCCAAAGACTGTCACCATCCATGCATATAATGTTTTAACAAGTTTTCTCATGGGGGCTGGCACTGTGGCGCAGTGGGTTAGTTCTCCACCTGCAGTGCCGGCATCCCGTATGGGTGGCAGCAGCCAGGGCCTCAGCCCAGGAGGACATGGTATGTGACCACACTGAGGCCAGGGCCAGTGATCAGGCTTGCCCTTGCTCTCGCAAGCACTGGAATCCAGAGAAAGGGAGAGGCAGAGGGAAACCAAGTTAGCTGGCTGAGCCCTTCTGACAGGCAGTCGCAGGGACTGTCAGAAGGGCTATCAGAGGAGCCTGGGTGTGGTAGCCAGGATCACAGGGAATCAGTGGGTAGGTAACAGGGCAGAATCCACCCCGTGGGGGCTGTGGCCCCAGTCTCAGCTCTTTCCTGGGACAGTGGATCTCCTGGGGGAGCCAAGTCAGCCCCACCCCAGCTGCAGCTTCCTCCCAATCTGTGGCTGCTCAGAGCCAGCCTGGTAAGGGTGTTAGAGGGGCCTTTATCTACCATGTCCTTGCCATGTGTAGTGCTTCCCTCCACCCCAACCTCAGACCACTCCCCCTTCTGGGCTGTGTTGCAGCCTGGTGCTGCTGCTTGCTGGAAGCCCACCCTGACTGCCACCCTGGGTGTACACTTCTCAAAATTCCTCCTCACTCTCCTATGCTGTGAGGGTGGGTGCTCTGGAGAGTGTCTGGATGCGCCCTCTTGTGCCTCGTTTCTTAACTTGTAATAGGGAGGTGGTCTAAAGGGCTGAGGGAGGGTCATTCACCTTGCTGCAATCCAGGTGCAGGCTGGAGACAAATTGTCCTGCAGGAGTGGGCACCAGGGCCCAGAGGCCAGGCAGGGACTCACCAAGACCAGGGCAGGATGGGCAACCCCCAGGCTCATGGTCTAGCGGGGAGGGATCCCTGGCTCCCATGGCCTGAACTGCAGGTGGCCTGCAGGTCACAGGCCAGAGCCCAAAATGTCAGGGCAGGTGCACCCCCTCCTCAGAATGGCTGGGGGGTCTCAGGAGAGAGTGTGGGTGAGCAGACACTGCCACTCAGCCAGGCATCACAGGAGACCCAAGGAGGCCTCAGAGCTGGACTCAGAGGCAGTAATTCCAGGCCCCCCTGGATGCCAAGACTCATCAGCAGCACATTCCCTGCTTCCTTCCCTCACCTCCTACTCTGTACTTCACACATTAACTCCATCATTCATTCATTCACTCACTCACTTCCTCCCTCACTCATTCCCTCTCTCCTACCCTCTCCATTACTCATTCATTTCTTCAATCTCTTCATCTCCTTCACTCACATCTTCCATCGTTCACTCACTCACTTCATCTCCCTCCCTGATTCATTTCCTCAACATCTACCCCCCTCTTACTTTTCCTCCCTCTCTCCCATCCTCCATCCCTCGCTGTTTCTGAAATACAGCAAGGGAGACAGCCCCTGGGAGGTTCTGCAGTCCCAGCGGTGACCAAGGAACCAATGGCTCTGATCCCTGTTCCCAGGCACCTGCAGTGTCTGGGAAGGAAGTGGCATGAGGTCACACCCACCGCACTGATGCCCTCGATATGTCTGGTCCAACTGCCCCTTCTCCGGCCTTTCAGGGTCTCTGCCTTGGGAGGCACAGTTGGAGAAACCTGGGTTGGAATCCCAGTCCCGCTACCTCTGGTCTTTCCCTGCCCTTCATGTCCCACAATCTCTTCCTCCCCTCCTGGAACCTGGAGCCAGAGGCCCAGCATACAGCTGGAAGGCAGGGGCAGCAAACAGTAGGGCTGCACTCAGGGAGGAGACTGCAGCTGGCAGCAGGTGGGTTGAGAATGTCTGCTCCCAGGACACCTCATGGGCCGCCTGGGCCATGGGAGGAGAACACACTAGGATCCTGAACCACTAGGCTGTGCCTATGATCCCAAAACCACTCAGGGTCTGGAAGACTGAAGCACAGTGGACAGCTTGGAGGTGCCAGGCAAAGGGCTGAGACTGGGTCTGTGCAGAAAGAGTTGGGCATGGAATCCCAGGCCGAGGTAACCCGCACCCTCCTCTACAAAAGGGGGAAGCTCAGGGGAACCCAGGGTGGACAGTGGGGTGCATGTCCAGAGGAGTGCAGCAGGCTGAGATGTTGTGCACGAAATCTGCCAGTCTGTCCTGGATCTGAGTCCCCTTCCCTTGACACCCACAAAGGCAGAGCATGGATGGACCTGTGACCTCCTTCTTGGTTGGGTGGGTCATGGCTCCGCCACTGGACTCCAATGCCTTCGCCTTTGTTTGGTATTGTGATGCTTCTGGCTTTGTTTTTGTTGTACAAGATTGCTTTAGCTATTCGAGGTCTCCTGTGTCTCCATATGAATTTCAGCATCATTTTTTCCAGATCTGAGAAGAAGGTCTTTGGTATTTTGATTGGTATCACATTGAATCCTTAAATTGCTTTTGGGAGAATGGACATTTTGATGATATTGATTCTTCCAATCCATGAGCATGGAAGATTTTTCCATTTTGTGGTATCCTCTTCTATTTCTTTCTTTAAGGATTTGTAATTTTCATCGTAGAGATCTTTAACGTCCTTGGTTAAGTTTATTCCAAGGTATTTGATTGTTTTTGTAGCTATTGTGAATGGGATTGATCTTAGAAGTTCTTCCTCAGCCGTGATATTGCCTGTGTATACTAAGGCTGTTGATTTTTGTGCATTGATTTTATATCCTGCTACTTTGCCAAACTCTTCTATGAGTTCCAATAGTCTCTTAGTAGAGTTCCTTGGGTCCCCTAAATAAAGAATCATATAATCTGCAAAGAGGGATAGTTTGAGTTCTTCCTTCCCAATTTGTATCCCTTTAATTTCTTTTTCTTGCCTGATAGCTCTGGCTAGAACTTCCAGAACTATATTGAATAGCAGTGGTGAGAGTGGGCATCCCTGTCTGGTACCAGATCTCAATGGAAATGCTTCCAACTGTTCCCCATTCAATAGGATGCTGGCCGTGGGTTTTTCATAGATTGCTTTGATTGTATTGAGGAATGTTCCTTCCATACCCAGTTTGTTTAGAGTTTTCATCATGAACGGGTGTTGTATTTTATCAAATGCTTTCTTGGCATCTATTGAGATAATCATATGGTTATTCTTCTGCAGTCTGTTAATGTGGTGTATCACATTGATTGTTTTGCCCACACTGAACCATCCCTGCATACCAGGAATAAATCCCACTTGGTCTGGGTGGATGATCTTTCTGATGTGTTGTTGCATTCTATTGGCAAGAAATTTATTGAGGATTTTTGCATCTATGTTCATCAGGGATATTGGTCTGTAATTCTCTTTCAATGCTGCATCTTTTTCCGGCTTAGGAATTAAGGTGATGCTGGCTTCATAGAAAGAATTTGGGAGGACTCCCTCTTTTTCGATTGTTCTGAATAGTTTGAGAAGAACTGGAGTCAGTTCTTCTTTAAATGTCTGGTAGAATTCAGCAGTGAATCCATCTGGTCCTGGGCTTTTCTTTGTTGGGAGGGCCTTTATTACTGTTTCAATTTCTGTCTCAGTTATGGGTCTGTGTAGGTTTTCAATGTCTTCCTGGTTCAATTTAGGTAGATTGCATGTGTCCAGAAATCTGTCCATTTCTGATAGGTTTCCCTGTCTGCTGGCATACAAGTCCTTGTAGTAATTTCTGATGATTCTTTTTATTTCAGTGGTGTCTGTCATTAAATTTCCTTTTTCATCTCTGATTTTATTGATTTGGGTCTTTTCTTTTTTTAGTTAGTTGTGCCAATGGGGTGTCAATTTTGTTTATTTTTTCAAAAAACCAGCTCCTCATTTGGCTGATTTTTGTAATGTTTTTTTGGATTCAATCCTGTTGATTTCTTCTCTGATTTTAATTATTTCTCTTCTCCTACTAGATTTGGGTCTGGTTTGCTGCAGATTTTCTAGGTCCTTGAGATGCGCTGAAAGCTCATCTATTTGGTGCCTTTCCAATTTCTTGATGTAGGCACCTATTGATATATACTTTCCTCTTAACAATGCTTTTGCTGTATCCCATAAGTTTTGGTATGTTGTGCTGTTATCCTCCTGTACTTCCAGAAAATTTTTGATTTCTCTTTTAATTTCCTCTATGACCCATTGTTCATTCAGGAGCATGTTGTTCAATCTCCATGTGTTTGCGTATGCTCTAGGGATTCCTGAGTTGCTAATTTCCAACTTCATTCCTTTATGGTCTGAGAAGCTGCATGGTATGATTCTAATTCTTTTGAATTTGCTGAGACTTGCTTTATGGCCTAGTATGTGGTCAATCCTAGAGAAGCTTCCATGTACTGCTGAGAAGAATGTAAAATCTTTAGCTGTAGGATTGAAAGTTCTGTATATATCTGTTAGATCCATTTGGGCTATAGTGTCGTTTAAATCTACTGTATCCTTGTTGATCTTCTGTCCTATTGATCTGTCTATTTCTGAGAGTGGGGTATTGAAGTCCCCCAGTACTATTGTATTGGGGTCTAAGTCTCCCTTTAAGTCCCTTAACAAATCTTTTAAATAAACCGGTGCCCTGTAATTAGGTGCATATACATTGATAATCGTTATAGCTTCCTATTTAATTGATCCCTTAATCATTGTATAGTGCCCCTCTTTGTCTCTCCTAACAGTTTTTGTGGTAAAGTTTATGTTGTCCTATATTAAGATGGCTACGCCCGCACTTTTTTCATTTCTGTTGGCATGGTATATCTTTTTCCAGCCTTTCACTTTCAGTCTGTATGGATCTTTGTTGGAAAGATGTTTTTCTTGTAAGCAGCAATTAGATGGGTTTTGTTCCTTTACCCAATCAGCCAATCGGTGTCTTTTAACTGGACAGTTCAGGCCATTAATGTTCAATGTGACTACTGATAAGTAGTAACTTTGCTCTGCCATTTGCCAAAGATATTTTCTAATATTTGCTTTGAACTTCCTGTGATCTTTTGGTGTGAGGTTTCCTTCATTTACTTTTTTCATATTGATGACCGTGTTTGTGTGTTTCTGTGTGTAACACATCTTTAAACATCTTTTGCAGGGCTGGACGAGTGGCGACAAATTCTTTCAATTTCTGTTTGCTATGAAAGGTCTTTATTTCCGCTTCATTCACGAATGAGAGCTTTGCAGGATATAATATTCTGGGCTGGCAATTTTTCTCTCTTAGTACCTGGGCTATATCTCATCATTCCCTCCTAGCTTGTAGGGTTTCTGATGAGAAGTCAGCTGTGAGTCTGATTGGAGATCCTCTGAGAGTAATCTGACATTTCTCTCTTGCACACCTTAGGATCTTTTCTTTTCTTTTTTTCTTTAACTTTTATTTAATGAATATAAGTTTCCAAAATACAGCTTATGGATTACAATGGCTCCCTCCCCATAACTTCCCTCCCACCCACAACCCTCCCCTTTCCCTCTCCCTCCCCCCTTCCATTCACATCAAGATTCATTTTCAATTCTCTTTATAAACAGAAGATCAGTTTAGCATATATTAAGTAAAGATTTCAACAGTTTGCTCCCACATAGAAACACAAAGTGAAAAATACTATTTGAGTACTAGTTATAGCATTAAATCACAATGTACAACACATTAAGGACAGAGATCCTACATGAGGAGTAAGTGCACAGTGACTCCTGTTGTTGACTTAACAAATTGACACTCTTGTTTATGGCAAGGATCTTTTCTTTATGTTTCACTGCGGTGAGTTTAATTACAACGTGTCTGTCATGGTGAGGATTGCTTTTTGTCATGTTTATTAGGGGTTCTATGAGCTTCCTGTACTAGGATGTCTCTGTCCTTCTCCAAACCCGGGAAGTTCTCTGCTAGTATCTCACTAAAAAGGCCTTCTAATCCTTTCTCCCTCTCCATGCCTTCAGGAACTCCTAGAATCCGAATGTTGGGTTTTTTAATAGTATCCTGTAGATTCCCAACAATATTTTTTAGATTTCTAATTTCCTCTTCTTTTCTTTGGTTTGACTGTATATTTTTCTGTGCTCTGTCTTCTAAGTCTGATATTCTCTCTTCTGCTTCACCCATTCTGTTTTTAAGGCTCTCTAATGTGTTTGTCATTTGATCTATTGAATTCTTCATTTCATTATGATTTCCCATCAATATCACAGTTTCATGTTCTACTAGTTGTTTCATTTCATTTTGATTCCTCCTTAATATTTCATTTTCACGAGAGAGATTTTCTATCTTGTCCTTTAAGGATTTCTGTAGTTCGAGAATTTGTTTTTGAGAACTTCTTAATGTTCTTATCAATTTTTTGAGATCTGCTTCTTGCGTTTCTTCTATCTCATCATCTTCATAATCTTGAATTGGGGTGTCTATTTCATTTGGGGGTGTCATAGTGTCTTCCTTGTTCTTGTTACCTCTGTTTTTGTGTTTGTTATTTGGCATATTGGAGATAGTCTTTGGTTTCTTCGGTGTGGTGTTTTTTCTCGTTATACTGTGACTCTAGATTAAGTGGACTGTCTGCTTTTGATGGATCCTTAGATGCTGTGATGGGTGTGGCCAGAGAGCTCTGTTTGGTTCTTTAGGGTTAAGGGTGTGCCAAAGGTGATTCACCGTGATTGTTCTCTTGCTTGCTCTCACTCACTCTCTTTTTTTTTTGACTCAGTTGGGAAGTAATTCCACACAGCTGAATGGAATTGAGAGTAGTTGATGTATGAAATCTGGCCCCTGTGGGTATTCGTTTGCTTACCGCTGGGACCACACAAAGAGTTTATGCAGCCCTCAGTGTGGTCTCAGATTTCACCACAGTCTCTCACCAGGTTGCCCAGGTTACGGAGTTTGTGTACTCGGTGAGTTCTCTCGCCCCCCTCAGTTTTTCACAGTCTCAGTGGTTAGCTCCACACTTTCATTAGGTGTTAACCTCCAGTTATTTCTCCCCACCAGAGTCAGGTTTTTCTGCTTGGCTAATGAGGGGCACCCACTTTACTTACGTAAAATGGCGCCTGCCCTTTGTCTTGCTCGGCTTTGTAAGGTGAGTGGAGAGAGAGGCTAATGTCCATGCTGGTTCCCCTTATTTATTCGATTTTTTCTCTCCTCCAGCCAGCCTGGTGAACTTTCCCTAGTGGGGTTTCAGGCCTCGTTCCCTGCAGGCTCTTTCTGCCTTTCCCCGCCAATGTCTCGGGTTACCGAGAAGTTTTTGTCTCACGTCCCCTTCCCGCAGCTCCCGCGGCTCGGCTTCCAAGCAGTGGGCGACCTTGCTCTCCTCCGAGTCACATCCACTAGATCCGGAAGAGTTTCCTCTGCAATTTTTTCCTGAGCCTTTTCCTGAGGCTACCGTAACTCCACTTTTATTAAACTATCTTTTCCCGGACTGGACTATCAGTGCGCGCCCTCACTATTCCGTCATCTTGGCTCTGCCCTCACTTCTCAAATGTATTTTCTTTGGATATGAAAGGAGATGTATTTCCCCATTACTATCCATATCTGTACTGTTTATTGCTTTCCCCTCGCTGTTACTTAGCCTCAACAAGAAATACCAAACAATGGTGTTTTCAGTTCTGGACACATTTTTCTATTTATCCCAGTGGGAATGATCCAGAAGCACATTTTAGGTCAATTTCTTTACATTTGTATATGATGATTTTTAAATCAAAGCCTTTAAAAAAAAAAAACAATTAAAAAAACATATACTAAGCTATGGTTTAGAGGAGGTCAAATGTTCAACAAAATAAAAAAAGGAAACATATTCTCCCCTGAGGGGAGGACAGTTGGCAATTTACCACCACTGAGAGGGCAATGGTAAAGGATTTCCTCCTGGTGGGTGCTGAGTGCTGTGTTGCCTACTGTGTACCAGGCATTGCTTTAAATACATTCAGTTAACATATAAACCTCCTAGGTATTTCAAAGATCATTTGTTTATTCCATTTTTCAAAAAAACTTTACTTGAGGGACAGAACAGAAAGACAGATGGATCCAGTCAAGTTCACTTCCCAAATGCCTGTGATATCCAGCTCTGGGCCTGGCTGAAATGAAGGTCTGGGAACTCGATGTAATTCTCCCACGTGGGCGGCAGGTAATCAAGTACTTGAGCCATTCTCAGGGTATTCTGTGTTTGCTGCAGTCAAGAGTGGAGCTGGGAATTAAATCTCAGACACTGATATGGGACACAGGCATCTTAACCACCTAATGCCCGCCCCTGTTTTACCCACATTTATGTAAGGAAAGCACACCCTGTAGAAGTTAACAGATTGTCTTAAAGCTGGCTCCTGGCGCACATCAGGGTTTTCAGGCTGCAGGCCGCCCACACCCAGGTCTCTCCTGTGCAGGTTGGCAGGAAAAAAGCTCAGTGGTGAGTCTCTGTATAACTATCGTGTGGGGCCAGCCTGGGGACCCCTAGGGCGAAAGCTCCCCCTGGCTCCCCAGATCTCTGCAAGGTGCTCCAAACTGGGCACCAGCACCCACTTGGTCAAGTTCAAGCTGTTTTTGTTGCAGCAGATCGTGAACATCTCCACCAGCAGCCTCTGTAGGCCCAGCAGTGCAGGGTGAGGTGTGAAGCCACAGAACACATCTGGTGGGGACTCCCCCCACCTGCCACATGTTCCGTGTCCACGTTGCCACGGCCCCAGCTGCAGCACCCGCACCTGGTCCAGTGGCAGGCTTAGCGTGAGGGCCGCATCATCGGGGAGGTGGCAAGAGCCAGGCATGGCCTCCACAAGCACTGGGCCCGTGCTCAGGCAGCTCTGATGCCACCTGATGCCCGCGCAGCCCTCAGCCTGTAGGAGCTCCACCGCTGGCAGATGTGAGCAGCCCCGGCGTCCTCTTAGCTGCTGAGCCTAATGCTTGCCCTGGGAATTTCTGCACCAGCAGTCAACGGAAACACTGGTATGTTCTCTCCTCTGTGGTTTGCTCAAGGTGTTGGTATCAAGGTGATGATGCTTGTTAGGATGAATTTGGAAGCCTCCCCTCCTAGGACAGTTTTGGGAAGTCTTTGAGATTTGCTGCTATTTCTTCAGTTCAGTAGAAAACTTCAGTGCGGCCGTTATGTCTTGAACTTCTTTTGTGGGGAGATCTTTTTTCTTTCTGATTCAGTCTCCTCCCTGCTGTTCTGTATTCCAGTTTTGTATGTATTCAGGATCCAAATGTGGTAGGTTATTCATGTCCAGAAATGCAATCATTTTCTCTGGTTTTTCCAGTTGTTGACAGTTTCTCATGGTGGTCCCTTAGAATCTTTAGTATTTCTGTGGTGTCACTTGTAATTATCCTTTTCCTCACCACTTTATTGTTTTAAATCTTCTCTTTTTTCTTAGTCTGTGCGAAGTAGTATCATCTCTTAAATAAATCAACTTTTTCATTGTTTTCTTTCTTGGGGGTCTATTTGGTTAATACTGCTCTGATCTTTATTACTTCTTTCCTTTTACTTAACTTTGGGTTTGGTTTGGTCTTGACTTTTAAGTCCTTGTGATACAAAATAAAGTATTATTTGAAATGTGTTTTTTTATGTGGTGCTTAAGGCTATGAACTTCTATATAAAATGCTTTGGCTGAGTTATATAAGTGTTGGCATGTTTTGTTTCTGTTTCATTTCTATTTCTTTCATTTGAATATGGTAAAAAATTTTTGTTTCATTTCTTCAATGTCCCTTTGCTGCTTTGCGAGCATGTTGTATAGTGTCCATGTACTTAAAAATTGGTAAAGCATCTTTAGCTGTTGATTTCTAGATATTTTTAATACTTATTTATTATGATTTGGCTGAGAGATAATCTGTTGGTTTACTCACAAATTCCCATGATTGCCAGGTCTAGGCCATGCTTGAGTGTGGAGCTCCTTCTGGGACCCACATGGATGGCAGGGACCCAAGCACTGAGCCATCGTCTGCTGACTCCCAGGAGTACTAGCAGGAAGCTGTATAAGAAGCACAGATCAGGACGGTGTCACAGCTCACTAGGCTAATCCTTTGGCTGCAGCACCAGCAGCCCAGGATCTAGTCCCAGTTAGGGCGCTGGATTCTGACCTCTTCCAGTCTAGCTTTCTGCTGTGGCCTGGGAGTGCAGTGGAGGATGGCCCAAGTGCTTGGGCCCTGCATCCGCATGGAAGACCAGGAGGAGGCATCTGGCTCCTGGCTTTGGAACGGTGCACCTGCCGTAGCTCACCGGCCGTGGCGGCCATGGGGGGGGGTGGGGGTGAACCAACGGAAAAAGGAAGACCTTTCTCTCTGTCTCTCACTGTTTAACTCTGCCTGTCAAAAAAAAAAAAGAAAAGAAAAAAAAGAAGCACAGATCAGGCAGACACTCGAATATGGGACATAGGCATGTGCAGTGGCAGTTTAATCTAGCCTTTTGGCCTGGCCCAATTTTCTTGGAGGGCAGGGGAGAGAGGGTGAGAGAGATAACAGGCACACAAGACAGGTATAGACTGAGGGACCTCAGGACCTTCCAAGGCTCAGCATTTCAGCAGATCAGTAACCTGCTGCGAGAACCTGCTCGCTGGAGGCATTCACACTCGGCATCTTGAGGCAGACTTGGAGCCTGGCCATCAGCTGTGCAGGAAAAGGGCTCACTCCACAGAGGAAGGTAAGGAAGGCGTCTTCATCCAGTCCATGTCTGAGGAGGCCCAGTGGCACAGGCCGAGTTCTGAGTGGGTGAATGGAGTGGTGGGAGGTCCTCTGAGAGGCGAGCCGAGCCATGAGACACCAGTGGAGGGGATGCGTGGAGGAGGCCAGAGTGCAGAACCATCAAACCTCAGTGGGCTGAGGGTGGCCAGAGCCCCATGGTGACTCCCATCTGCCCCAGTCAGCTCCTGAGGGCCCCGGGTTTTCGGGGTTGCCACACATCCTGCCCCGTTCACAGTGAGAACAGCATTGCTGAGGAAAGCCTCCACACTCTCATGTGCATGCTACGTGGATATCTTCATCTCACACATCACTGAGGGCCCTGTTCTCTCAGTCAGGGGGCCCTGTGCAGGTCAGCTACTGGATCTGGTCCATCAACTGGGCGGTCATGGATGAGGGCAGGCACATCCACGCTGTCTCCCTGCTGACTGCCACCACGCCCACGATCACACTGCTGCAGGAGTGGGAGGCTGGGTGGGTCTGTCCCCCAGCATCCTTCACATTCTTCCCTGTCTCCTATTGCTGCCACTGCCCTCAACACCCAGGCTGCCCCAAGGAGCTTGGTAACCAGGGCTGTCTGCTGTTTAATTGTTGCTGCCCTTCAGTGGCCAGACATAACGTAGAACTGTGTGCTAAAATCTGGGCCCACTGTGGCCTGTCACTATTGAGAGTAATGATCATTCTAGCCATCTAGTTGGTGTCCTGTAGCCTCACACAGTCAACTCCAAGTGCTCCCCAGAAACCTGTGGGTTGGAGACACCATCTTTGCACTAAACAGGCAGAATGTACAGGAAGGCTGTGCACATGGAGCAGTCAGAGCTCTGCCTCTTGCTAGCACCCAGACATCCAGAAGACCCCTGGGAAGAAGCTGAGCATCAGCATCCCCTGATGGGCCCTGAATCACAGGGAGGTTCTCCAGGACCTAAGAATGAGGATGTCTTCATATCCCAATTGAGCTCCACTAGGGTGGCTGTGTGTATGGCCTGCGTCTCCTAGACATAAACCAGCTGAGCATGCTCACACCAACATCTTCCAAGGCTAGACAGTGTGGGCAATCCCTTACTGTGCTGCGTAAGGCAGCTTCTACAAAAGCACTGCCATAGCCCTGGAGGTGCCAGAGGGCTCGTTACCAACCCCTTTGTGGCAGGCATAGTCCACTGAACATCCTGAAAGCAGTTGCATTGACTGGGAGCTGACGCAATGGGGCAAGGAGAAGGATCTTCCCAGACAGGACCTGCTGTTTTGCCCTGAGCCATGGAGGCTGCACTCCCACATGTGGCAGTGGAAGGAAGATGGAAGAGGCCCCCTGTTCTGCTGGCAGCCATCAGCCCCCGCTCTGACATGTTCTGCCTCCTGGCCAACATGTAGTTTCTGTGCCCATGGTTCACCATGCTGAGGACATCACTGCCCAAGTGCTGGTACTTGAAACCCTGGCCTCCCTGGAGCACCTGTCCTTCCATGAAAGGCAAAATTAGTTCAAGTGGCAGGTGTGAGTGCCCCAAGCTGAACGCCCCCTGTCCCATAACCTCATGCATGGTAACCAGTGCCAAAGCACCCTATCGGTGTTTGTGACCTTCAGAAGATGCAGGAGGAGGAAGCCCACAAACTACAGTGGAAGGGAGCCCAGATGCTGGGTGAGGAGCGCACAGCCACAGAGGAGTCCTAGTATCTGTGTGACCCCTGAAGAGATAATTCACAGTCCCAGGCTGCCATGACCTTATGGTAAAATGAGATAAAATACTTCCTGGGGCCATACTTATGTGGACAACAGATTTTTGACAAAGGTAAAAGGCATCATGGTACAGAATGTACAGTTTCGTGGCAAAAGGAATTGGAAAAATCAGAAATGTGAGTTTTGACCCATACATTGACCCATGTGTAAATTAGAATTCAAATTGTTCAGCGACTTCAGTGTGTAAGCTGCAGCTACAGACTTCCTGGAATGAAGTCTACAACATTTATGGGGTATTGGGTTTGGCAGATTTTCCTGGACAAGGCACCCAAGTGCAATCCATAGCCAGAACAAGACAAACGTCCCTGAAACAAGGATGAAAACTCATAGCAAACAGATGCAGATGCCAGTGATCTTAAAAAGGACATAGAGGCAGTGTGCACAGTGCAGAGAGCTTAGATACTTGTGCCAGAACCCCAAGTTTTCATCTAGCCCTGCCAGTCACTGAGTCTGTGACTTTGAGAAAATTTCCTGCTGTCTATAAGCTGTGGTTTCTTGTTTAAATGTGGGTGAAATCAGGGTGGATGTGAAGTGGGTAAGGCTCCTGCATCCAACAGTGGTGTCCTGGGTTTAATTCCCAGCACCAGTCCTGACTCCAGCTTCATGTTGAGGCAGACTCGGTACACAGGGTGAATATGTAAGTAGTGGTTACCTGCTCCCTGGTGGGAAATTTAGATTGTGTTCCAAGTTCCTAAATTCAACCAGGATGTTGCAGGCACTTGGGACGTGAACCTATCAGTGAGATCTATGTCTGTCTGCTCTCTCTTTCTCTCAGATAAACTTAAAAAAAATGGATGAAATGATCACATAAATGTTATAGCTTGTCACAAAGATAAATTAATCCAAAGGATGTAAATCAGTGGCTGGTGCACAGTACTCAACATGTTTGTTTAACTCTGAACAGCCATCAGGAGGAAGTCTTTACCACTGCCACTGAGTGGTGGAAAACTGCCCACCCTTTTTTTATCTCAGGGAAACATTGATTTCTTTGTATCTCATTACTTGTGCTTGATATCCAACCTGTTATGATGTGATTTACTTATTTTAAAATCTTCTATTTCATTTCAATGGAATCTACTGTAAATGTACAAGTCATTGACCTAAAACTTGTTTCTGGATCATTGCTAAGGGAATAATAATAGAAAATGTGTCTTGTGCTGAGAATACCATTTTTAGTATTTGTTATTTGTTGCATTTCCTCTACTGTGACTTAGTCTAAATCTACAGAGATTGACTTGGAAGAGGATAAATGTATTGGCTTCACAAGCTAAAAACAGCATAGAAATTGTTTCACATGCAGTTACATCTAAGGTGTGTGAACTGTATGATTTTCAATAAGCTTTAAATTTTGTTTTAGTTGATTTTGATGAAAAACTTAAGAATGTGGTCTAATCCATTTTCCTCACCCTTTAAAAAAGATGATTAGTGTAACATAATTCCACATTAAGATTATCTTTTTGGATGCAAAATCATATATTGATGTAATGCCTCACATTGAGGGCTAGATTCAAACGTCTTCTAAATGATCCCATTAACAAATGAAACTTGCAAATCTGGGTTATAGGTCTTAGTCTGCACTGTCCTGTTTCAAGCCGAAAACCTGGCCCTCTGCTTGAAGTAGATGGGCAAGTAGACATCAGCAAGCTTAGGAGCCCTTTGCTAAATCCTGGAGGTATTTCAACAAGTTGATGGAAAATGGAATGAAAATTTGATTTGGATTCAAGGATTCAAATACACTCACTATTTTTAATAAGTTTCAAAAACATTCTGAATGCCCTCGTGTGTGTGTGTGTGTGTGTGTGTGTGTGATGTCTGTTATATACACAGTTGTCAACAATGTTTGGATTTCTAATGTAAGCATTAACGAACACTCTTTTCCACTCGGGTGGTTGTAGAGAGGCAAGGGTTTTCTGTGGTGTGGGGAGTGTCACAGTGGGGAGGGGCTGGATAGCAGGAGGAGTGGTGTGTTCTAACATGACTAGGCTGGTGTCTACACTTGTTAAGGGAGTTTGCTTCTGAGAGTAAAACTCTCAGCAGAGAGGCCTGCATTCAAGTTTCTGTGAGACTCCAGATCACCTGAAGTTCTGGAGGTTCCTGAGATTCTTCAAGCATGATTGGTTTGAAGTCTTCTTCATGGGAACCCGTTTGTTGATAAGCAGTAGGGGTTAAGCAGTGAGTGTAGAACTAGAGGGGATGGAGGGCCCTGGTACCTGCACTGCAGGATTGCAAACTGCATCTAGGATGCTCCTGTTCAGGGAAGTTAAGGAAATTTTTGTTGATTGCAACAACAGCATTTCATACACCCACATTCATCCAGCACTGAATTGCTGTATGGGACTGAAGCTCAGGAAGCACTAAAGAGGTTTTTAAGTATGGATTACAGGTGAGCGGATGCTTAGAAAAGCCACCCCCACACATTGTTCCAAGTCTGACTTGAGCTTGCTGTCCACAGCCACTAATGCCGGCACTCTGTCATCAGATCCCTGGTTCCTACTTTGTTCTAAATTTACTGCCTAATATACCCACATGTCCCGTGAGTCAGGCACAGGGCACCGGCTCTGAGAGCAACACCCAGATCACAGAGAGGAGAAGGTAGTTTTGGAGGAGGCAGAGAATACTCGAGACCTCCTTCATAATGATGAAAACAGGGAGCAGGAGGCAGAGGTAGATGAAGAGGAAGATTACAGCAAGGGAGAGGTGGAAGAGAAAGAGGGTGTCCAGGCCAGAGATTGGGCCTGAGTGCAACAATGGAGAGACTCACGGCTGGTGACTGAGAAAGCACAGCCTGCTCCTGTTGGTGGCCAGCAATGCAGCTCTCATTGTCAGCTGACATTTCTCCAAGTGCTGCAGCTTCTGATTCCTTCGGAAGGGCTTTTCCTGGGCCCAGTCCCCATGCTCAGGAAGGGCCAGGCCTGGCAGGGGTGGGTCCAGCTCCAATTTGTGTCCTCTTTCAGGATAGCAGAATGAGGGTCCCTGGGAAAGGTGCCATCTCCAGGCTCAGGTGCACAAATGGGCTCACGATGCTCATGTCTGAAGGCTCAAAACCAGTTCCCATGCAAAGACAGTTGGGGACAGAGATGGTAAAAGGGCACAGGAAGGTCTCGAGATGGTGAGGGAATGATGAGCATCCATGGGCAGTGTTGACATCCTCAGTTACTAGAGCAGAGGGAACAGAAGCGTGAACAGGAGGGAAGACCTGTCCCGCTACCCTGTGTACTCTGTAGCAGGGACTTCCACTCCCTCCATCCTGATCTTCATAAACGAGTGTCACTATAACAACAGCAGCAGCCCAGAGAGCAGTTCCCAGACCTCCTTTATTCAAATAATTATTTCCCCAAAGGAAAGCTTCCCCATGCCACCTATAGCACCCCCTGCACCTGAGAGTCCCTGCCTTACCACCCACACACATCTCACTACCACCCCCAACCTAAGGACTGGGTGCAGCACCTGATGAACGAATGCCTTTGGTGCTTTGTATTACAGGACACAGTGAGTGTACATACATTCTTTTGGCTCCCTGGAGCCTACTTGCCCCTCCTGGCCTCAATGCTGCCTCTTTCTCCTCCTGGAGACCAAGAAGTCACTTCTTCTTTTCTGAGTCTGGGGGTGTCCAACAAACCCCAGAGCCAGGGCCTGCCAGTCAATTGCAATAAGCCCAGGCCCTAAGCAGGTCTTTTTTGCAGGGCCTGGGCCTCCCAGAAAGTCTTGCTTCTTAGACTTCACAGTGGTTGTGGGAGCACAGCTGGGGCCTCTTCATTGGCAGGAGAGAGAATTATGAACTCTCTGGAGCTCCTATGGGCTTAGGAAGGAGAAGGTCTCTGGTCATGATCCAAAAGCGGCAGGTGATACTGGGAATCGAGGTAGTCCAGGCTGGCAGCACCTTGTTGTTGTCACTGGAGATGCCCATTGATGGTCATGAACCTCAGCAGAAGATTCTCTTCTGAATCCCGGGCAGCCTTTGGCCCACTTGGGGCAGGGGATATTTGGCCTTGGGTAGAAGTGGGCCTAGTGGTCCCCAGTGAAAGGCACTCCTATTCCTAGAGAAGAAAGCAGCATCCTTAGGCCTGGAAAGTTGATACTCTAGAACCAAGGATCTGCGCGGTTGCTGGGTCGATGACCTTCGTGTGCAGGTCTCAGAACAGACCCCTCTTTGGGGGACATGTTAATGTCTATCTGTACTTGGCAGGACTATGGATACAGGACTGTGTTGCAGCACAGTTGCATCATGACTGGGGGTTCCCCCCATAGGCCCATTCTCATTAATGGGAAAAACTGTCTATACCACCTGCAGGAATAAAGAGGTACTTACTGACTCTACAGCAGGTGTCAGGGGATCTGGCCTTAGAGAGCAAGGTATTTAGGAGGCAGCACGAAGGCAGAGCCACTGGGCTGTTTCACAGAGGGAAAAGGAGGTTCTGTTGCTCTTGTTCGCTCTAGAACGTTGAACAATCACCTGTTCCATCTCTACCACAAGTGTCTACACCTGCACACCTCAAGAAATATTTTGCCAAAAATATTTGCCCTAGGCAGTGTAGATGTAGACAGTTTCCCTGTGCATACACTAAGGGTTCCTCCTTCCCACAATTTAACACCACAGCATGGCCTGCATCCCACATTCAGCCAGCACACAGTTGCTCTATGGGACTGAGAAGTAGGGAGCACTACAGAGGTTTTTAAGTATGGACTACCGGTGAGCAGATGCATAGAGAAGCCACGTTCACATTGTTCCAAGTCTGACTTGTGGTTGCTCTGCACAGCCACAAATGCACGCACTCTTAGCACCAGATGCCCAGTTCCCACATCCTTCTAAATCGATGGCTTCAGATACTTATGTGTCCCAGGCAAGTCACCTGTACACGCACCAGCAGCGGCTTCCAGGCCATCCTTCCTCAGAACCCTCACCAGACTGCTGCCATGACAGAGAGCAGCAGCCCCGAGAGCATTCTCAATGTAACTTCCTTTATTCAAATAAATAATGCCCCAAAGGCACACCTACCCACCCCACCCAAGAGGTCCCTTGCAGCTGGCTGTCCCACCTTTACCTCACACGCCCCTCCACCCCGCGCCACCAGCCCCCAATCTTAGGAGCAGGTGCAGCACTGGATGAGTGAATGTCTTTGTACTTTGGCTTACAGGACACAGGGAGGGCCCGTACCCTTCAGGCTGCACATATGGGCCGGCTCCCGAGAGCCTGCCTGCCCTTCTGGCCTCCATGCTGCTGCTTCCTCCTCCTGCTGACCAAGGGGCTATGGGTCCCCCTCTGAGCCTGGGCTTGTGCCACAAACCCCAGAGCCAGGGCCTGCCCCTCAGTGGCTCTGTGTCCAGGCCCTGAGCAGGTCTTCTTTTTGGCAGGGCCTGCGCTTCTCCAAAAACCTCGTTTCTTCGACTTGGCCGTGGTGGTGGGAGCACACGTCTGGCCTCTTCCCTGGTAGCGGAGGGACGTGGGCACTCTCTGGAGCTGCTGTGGTCCTAGGCAAGATGGGGCCTCAGCAGGGCTCCGGCCAAGACCCAAAGGCAGCAGGTGACGCTGGGAATCGAGGAAGAAGTCCAGGCTGGGCAGCTCCTCCTCATTTTCAGTGGCCATGCCCACTGCTGGTCTGGTGCCCTCAGTAGAGGATTCGACTGTGAATCCCCAAGCAGCCTTTGGCCCTCTTGGGGCAGGCTTGTTTCTTCCTGCGATAGAAGTGGGCCCAGTGGGCCCTAGCGAAAGGCACTCCTGAAGCCCCGAGAAGGAAGCAGCAGTGGTAGGTCTGGAGAGGGGCTTGGGTGGGACCACGTGTCTCCGCGGTTCCTGAGACGATGCCCTTTGTTGGCAGGTCTCAGAACTGACCCATCTTTGTGGGCCTTGGTCGTGTCTGTCTGCACCTGGGCAGGCTGTGGCTTCAGGCCTGGGGTGCCGTACAGGTGCAGCCTGATTGGGGGTTAGCCCCGCAGCCCCATTCCCAGTCACAGGCCAAAACGTCTTCTCCACCACCTACAGGAGGAAAAAGGCACTGAGTGAGTGACTCTACGGCAGGTGCCAGGGCATTGGCGGGTGCAGCGCAGGGCGTTCAGGAGGCAGCAGGAAGGGCAGAGTCCCTGGGCTGGATTCACAGGGGGAAAGTGGGCTGTGCTGCCCTTGCTCACCCTAGAGCTCCGCACCCTCACCTGTCCCTGTGCCCAACTCACGTGTCTGCCCCTGCAGCCTACCTGACTCAATTCCCAGAAAAGACACATCCCAGGGAGGGTAGCTGTAGACAGTTTCCCTGTGCCTGCACTAAGGGGCCCCTCCTTCCCACAATCTGCCTATTTGTAGCTCGATCGCTTAGATACCTGCTGTCCCACTTTGCCCAGACGGATCTGCTGGGCCTGCTCCCATGGTTGACCTGCTGCCCCACGTGCCGCGCCTCCCTGCTGTCCCTGCACTCCTGCCTTACTCGCTCGACTTCCCTCCCTCCTTCACCTGGCCAGAGGTCAGCCCTTCCTCCTGCTCCAGCTCCATCGACAGGGCCACGAGATCCAGCTGTGGATCTGGGGAAAGCAGTGCTTCTAGGAATTGGGGCTGAATGATGGCCTCCACCTGAAAAGCAAGAAAGAGATCTCTGCTGCCCAGGAAGCATCTGAAAACCAAGGGGATGCAAGGAGAAGCAGAAAGCAGTGCACCCCCTTTCAACATCCACGTTTGGTACTATAGATGATAGGAAAACCAGCTGGACACCCAAAAATTCGCGACACACACACACACACACACAGACGGACGTCAGGAGCTGAGTCACCTGAGTGCGTTCAGAGGGCGAGTCATGGTCATCCCCAAGGACGTACAAACCTCAGAATTTCACAGCCCACCAAGCAATGAAGTCCTCCTGAGAGATGAGCTTCTCCACGTAGTTCAGCAGTTCTGGGTCTCGAGAGTTCCCCTCCTCCCTAGGACTCCAGAAGCTGTCCTCTTCGGTGGGTGGATCAGGCCACATGGGTGTATCCTTGATGTCCACGTCCTCCATCACAGTCTCAGTGGGCATCCCCTTGGGCAAGGTGCCCTGAGGCTGCCAGTGTCTGTGGCAGGGGACAGGCAGCCAGGGCCTTGGAGATGGCATTCCTGGGGCCACACCCTGTGGATGCAGTATACAGTGTGAGGTCAGGGCTTTGGGCCTTGCACAGCCCCCATTGGGAAGGTCAGTTGTTGGAGACACAAGCTATCAGGCGGGAGCAGTGCGCCCTGACCCTGCCGCCATGAGAGGACATGGGAGCTGCAGAACCCCTAGACAGCCACCAACGCTCTGTGTTCTCTTGCTCATGCCTCAGGCCGTGGGAAGACTGTGTTGGGTGCTTGGAGAGGTGAGGGGTGAGTGGCAGTACAAATGACCACATAGATATCCAGATCGTGGGCAAAGCATTAGGGACCCTGGGCTCTTTGTGGTGCGTTCTGCAGGGAAGGGCAAACGTTGCTCTCGAGAGAATCTTCCCACGGGGGTGGGGATGGAATCGTTTGGTCCCCGTTGCCTTTGTCATGGGTTGTGGAGTGGAGTGGGAAGCTTTACCTGGCTGCTGGACCGCCACTGTGGCTGGGGGCCGTGGTGGAACCAGCGGCAGTGGGCCTGGGGGAAGCTTGCCCAGTCTGCCCTGTATCCATGGCAGCTTCTGAGTCTGCATCTCCGCTTCCTCACACTCCATGAATCTGGGAAAGAAGGGACACAACCTACTTAGGAGGGTCTGAGGCGCTGACCCCACCAGCCAGCAAATGATGGCAGAGACGTGTGAACCTTGGGCTTTGCCAGCAGGACAAACGATCTGGGAACATCTCACTCCCCCTGTACTCAAAGGGCCTGTGAGGTGGGCTCCCTGCACCATTGCAGGTCCGAGTGACCAAGGTGGTTCCCTGCAGCCTTGCCATTCCCTATGCAGATGCCCATCCGGTGTGGTGCCAGAAGCTGGTCAGCACATGATTCCTGCCAGAGGACTCCGAGACACAGTCCAGGTTCAGGGACTAGGCTGGTCGTGAGTTTTTGCATAAAGACCAGGGATGAGGTTCAGGGAGAACCCGGAGTGTGGGTAAGCCTAGCTGAGAGGGATGTCCTCTGAGAGCTGAGTGTGTGTTCATGGTATATTGGATGGGATGCCTGAGAGACAGAGTGGGGGCCCCGCGGTGAGACTGCAGTTCCCTGGGACCGAGCTCCATTCTGTAGAATGCTCTGCAATGGCATTTGAGAACACTTTGCTCAATATCTGCCAGCTCCAGGGCATGAGGCAGAAGGAACATGGCCAGGGGACCTTGTCACATGGACACAGTTCCGGGGGTCAGAGGACACACAATGGACACTGCTGGGGGTTGCACTTTGAACTTCAACACAAAGATAGTATTAGTTGCCGGTACAGGTGAGGCCGGAGATCGTGGGGGGATATGCAGGGAACCCAGACATGCAGGCAGTCGCGGGACCTTCCTGGAAGGGCAGAGACAGAACTGGCCTCCTGTAAGTGTGTGTGTGCTGACAAGTGCAGCCCATCAGGCCAGTGAACTGTGCAGGGTGTGCAGCCTCGAAGTCGAATATCAAAGTTGTGTGAGCAGCCAGCTACATGGGGGAGGAACTTGTGTGGATGGGACACAGAGAACTCAGTATCTGGCTGGTGGTTGGAACTTCCTGGGGAGAGCAGGGCCCAGGCAGGGGTTGTATTGGAACAGGTGTCCTCTTAGTGTCTCTGTTGACAGGTCCAACGTGTCAGGCCTAGCCCTGTCCCACCCTCCCCCAACTCGCAGGTCCATGCTCACGGCCCCCGACTCACTTTTCTGCCATCTCATAGAAGATCGCGCGGTCAGAGTTGCTCTTGTGCTGCCATTCCCGCATGGCAAACCGCAGGCCCTCCTCCAACAGCATGGTGGGCCTCCTCTGGGCCAGAGTCCGCAGCACTGGGCTGTAATTCAGCAGGATGAGTCCCAGTGCGCCAGCCCTCCCTGCCTGCTGCGCTGAGGGTGGACAGCTCTGCTCTGCTCCAGACTGTCCTCCCCTCTGTCCCTGTCATGTCCTTCTCTGGTGCGGGATCCCCAGGATTCCCACCCACACCTGGGCCTCAGCACCACGGGCTGCATGGTCTGCTCCGGCCTGCCCTTGAGGCCTCAGTTTCATTCGTGCCTTAGTGATGGAATGCTTGCATCACCCAGAATACTTCTTTGGAAACGCTCATTTGGAAGGCAATGTTGAGTTGGATTGGCTGCGATTGGATCATGTGACGTGATGTGCGTACACTCCACAACTGCCCTTTTTATCGTGCAGAGAGAGGCACATCACAGCTCTGTGTGTCTAGACATCAGGACCCTCGGAGATGGAGTCACATGGCAGGCACGTCAGTGACTGGGCTCTCAATCCTGCTGTGCCTTGTGCTCAGATTTCCAGACTCAGATGCGAGACATGGACATCCCTGGCTAACTGTCAGCTGGGGTGAGGTACTGTGCAGGGCCGCCCAAGGTTACTGAGACACTGCACAGAATGATTGGGCCTGGGGCTAAGACTCAAGTCCTGGGCCCTCGTGCTGAGCATGGAGTCAGGGTGTAGGGGCAAGGTCACCACCTCGGGTTTCTGAGACTTCCTAGCACACCAGATGCTGGGACTCACAGGTGGCCTGGGGCCCTGCAGATTTTCTCCCCTCCCTGGTTACTCCAGGGACAGACCCAGCACCCAGGGTTCAGGGAAACGGGGAGACCCCGGGTGGTGGAGTGGACGGATGGCAATTGTGTTCCTAAGAGGATGCTGACAGGGGGCTGGAGATGATAGTGTCCCCAAACATGGATCCCTTTCATTCGCAAGCACTGTAGGGCCACAGGCATGGGGTGGCAGGAACACCTTCCCCGTGTCACGAAACGTGGGCTGTGTCTCAGTGGTGCACGCTGAGTATACCCGTAGTCCTGCCTGGGGAAGAGAGGTGACTGTGGGAGTGAGGAAGGTCTCTCTGTCACCTGCACAGCACCCCGCGGGCTTGCGTCTAAGGCTGAGGATCCACTGAGACCCTGTGCACATGACATTCGCTTTGTCTCTCTCCCTCTTCTCCGAGGCCTACTCCTCACGATGATTGCAGGAGCTATTTTTCTCATTTTATCAGGCAGAGCACATCCCCTGGCATCTGCTGTGTACATGAGCTTAAACCTGTGGATGCTCTCTGCTGTGCCCTGGGGTGGGGGGAACTTCATCCCCTGTTGCATGAGGGCCCTGAGATGGGTGTGTGGGTGACTAACCAGGACGGCCACAAGGGATGCGGCCCCAGCACAAACTTGTGTGTCCCCGACCACCTTGCTGTCCTTCTGCACATCCACAGAAGAGTGAGGGCGGGCTGGGAAAAAGTCTTCCTGGGTACTTGCCCTTCTTACCACCCAGCTCCTGAAATCTATGAGCTGTGACCTGTGTGTGTGTGTGTGTGTGTGTGTGTGCACGCCGTGGGCAAGGGTTGCCTTGGGGACAGATGCACACTTCCTAAGCTTGGCTTTCCTGATCCCATGGTCCTCCCTGAGCTTAAGTGTTCTGGAAATGGGATCATGGAGGTTCTGGAAGGGTTACCACTCAGAGGAGGGGGCAGATCCAGTGAGCGAAGCCCCTGAAACTGGCAGGCTTACACCAGACAAACCCTGCTGGGAACCAAGCTTCTCACAGCCTTCTCCTTGCCTCAAGAGCTTCCCTCCAGAACCCTAGGCAGCCTGAGCTTACCAGCCCATGGCCCTCCCAGAGCAGAGCACTCACATGAGGAAGCAGGACAGAGCTTCAGCATCAGGGCTTTGTGGACAGTGCCTCTGCGCCAGGGCCTTGTAATGCTGCCAGCGCCGGAAGTGCATATAGACGCTTAGGGGTTGCAGGAGGCATTGCGTGAGGCCTTGGCCTGGGAGGCGGCGGTGCCACACTGCAGGTCCCCGCCATGAGACTCTGGTCCAGGGTTTACTGGAAACAGCATCACGGGGGCAGGCTGGGTGGCTGGTGGAGGAGGAACTGCAGGATGGAGGTCTGGGCAGCAGCCCCCTGGCCAGCCAGCGTGTGCACAGTGGTTGGCCCAGGCACCAGCTTCTGCACAGAAGAGCCTGGCAGAAGCAGGGCTAGGATGCTGTGTTGCCTCACAGAGACCCCCCATGGCACTCCAGTTGAGAGGGGCCTGGTCGAAGACCACAGGCTCACTGACGTTCCCAGGCTCACATGGCCAGAGGCACCATCTCCTGCCACAATGGGCATCCTTGGCAAAGCAGCAGGTAGCACGAGCTGGCTGCCTGGTGGGAACACTGCATTCAGGAGGCATGGGGGTGGCTGCCCCCAGGGCGTCTGGGTTGCTGGGCCGAGAGTGATGTGGGGACACGGTGGCAGTATCAGGGGAAACGTGGAGGTGTCAGGATTCAGTCAGGCCGAGTGCCAGCACTGGAGATGCTGTGGAGACAAAAGAAAGGGGTGACTGGAGTAGGGCCCCTGCCCTCCAGAGGGAGACTCTCCTGTTCTCCAGAGCAGATTGTTGCGATACAATACCACAGTCTCTACAGTTGAGACCCATGGGAATGGAGGAATGGTGCCGTCTGCACATAGTGCCAACTGCATCTCAGGCTCTGCTCCCACATTTGCCAAGGATCCACCAGACCCTGTCCTTCCACTTCACCAGGACCCAGAAACACCACGTTCCCAGCAAGGAACACTCGGCTTTCACTTCCACGCACAATCTCCCAGGGCATTTCTGCAGAAATGAGCAGGGCAGCAGGTAGGACAACGCTGTCAGGAACTCAGCCCTGTGGAGGACCCACATAAACCCAGGTGCAGGAAAGCAGTACACGTAGCACACATGCCTAATGATTTGAACTCTTGTGGTCACATTCAACAGTACCTTCTTAGTTGTACTATACTTTTTGCACTGTATTTTTTTTCTTTGATAGGTGTAGAGTTACAGACAGTGAGAGGGAGAGCTAGCATGATCTTCCACCCTCTGATCAATCCCCAAATGTCTACAGAAGGCTGAGCTGGTCAGAACCAAAGCCAGGGGCCAGGAGCTTCTTGCAGATCTCCCCCCGTGGGTGCAGGGGCCCTAGCACTTGGCCCATCTTCTACTGCTTTCCCAGTCCATGGCAGAGATCTGGATTGGAAGTAGACAGCGGGGACAAGAACCAGCACCCAGATGGGATGCAGAGGGTTAACCTACTGTGCCACAGCACCGGCCCTACTGTTTGCATTGTTGACAAGAAAACTGGGGAGTGGCGTTATGGCACAGCAGGTAATCTTCCACGTGGAATGCCCACATCCCATAGCAGAGTGCTGCTTTCCATTCGAATGTGTGCTTCTAAGGCAGCTTCCTGCTCATGTATTTTGGAGGCAGCACATGAAGGAACAGGTACTTGCATTCCTGCCATGCACTTGGGAGCCCCTTTGGAGGTTCTCAGGGTCTGATTTTGACAAGACCCAGCCCTGGGTATTTTCTTCACTGGTCAGGTGAGCATGGAAATGGAAATGCTGTCCCTCTCTCTCTCTCTGTCCATCTAGCCCCCATCTCTATATCTGTCTCTATCTGTCCTCTCTTTTTGTCACTCTACCATAAAACAAATACAGCAAATCTTAACAGAAGAAATGAAAAAAAAAAATCCTCTCATGGAAACTCCCTTTGTTTTTTCTTTTCTTTTTTTTTTAACTTTTATTTAATGAATATAATTTCCAAAGTACAGCTTATGGATTACAATGGCTCCCCTCCGATAACTTCCCTCCCACCCGCAACCCTCCCCTTTCCCTCTCCCTCCCCCCTTCCATTTGTGGGGAGCAATCCGGACTGGACTAAGTTACTGGAATTAAGACTTATTCTATGCATCTGCTCTCCCACAATATGGCGCTGGGAGAGAAGTAAACAGCTTCCGCACAGCTGCCTCCAGTTCAACCAATTAACTGTAGGACTTGCTCCTGATTGGAGAGCAGCGTACTCGGCGTGTGGGCAGCCGAGTTAGGATTGGCGGAGGAGGACTATAAAGGAGGAGAGAGACGGCATGCACCGGGAACATCTATGGGGAACATCTAAGGGAACCCGTGCAGCCCCCGAGAAGAGCCGGCCGGCGGTGTGCCGCTCCCCTGCGGAAGTGGGGAATGCGGCCAGGGGGAACTGCCCTTCCACGGAGGTGGAAGGGATAGTAGCCAACCCGGGAAGAACCAGCAGCAAACCCGGGGAGGGCCGAGCAGACAAGAGAACAGCGCAGGGTCCTGTGTCGTTCCTCCACGAAGAGGGGGAGCGACATAATGGTGCCGTGACTCAGATATGAAGCCTAGGCAGGGTTCTGTGTTGCTCCTCCACGAAGACGGGGAGCGACATAATGGTGCCGTGACTCGGATATGAAGCCTAGGCAGGGTTTAGTGTCGTTCCTCCACAAAGAGGGGGAGCGACATAATGGTGCCGTGACTCGGATATGAAGCCTAGGCAGGGTTCTGTGTTGCTCCTCCACGAAGACGGGGAGCGACATAATGGTGCCGTGACTCGGATAGGAAACCTAGGACGGATAGGAAACTTAGGAGGGAAGAAATGACTCGGATAGGAAACCTAGGACGGATAGGAAACTTAGGAGGGAAGAAACAGGAAGAAGCAGGAAAATGCCGGAGAGAGAGACTAGCAAAGAGCCTAGGTGCCGGAAGAAGCTATTGAAAGCCTAGGCATAGACTCGGATATGGACTGTGGGAAAGAAGTTAGGATTGAAAGCGAAAGTGAAAGCTTTCATAGACTCGGATGCGGACTATGGCGGGGAAGCTAGGAGACTGAAAGCGAAAGTGAAACCTATAAGAAACTTAGACTTGGATACGGACTGTGGGGAGAGGCCAGGAGAAATGAGGGAGGAATATTGTTGGAAGAAAACTTAGGGAAACACACCGGGTAGAGAAAAATGTTAGGGAGGATGAAGCCGCGAGTGCAGGCCAAGCCATCTTGGAATTCTTCAAGTCACCCTGGGGAGCAAGAGGCGAAGATCTGGAACCAGAGGCAGAGACGTGGGCCGCCAGGATTCGCCAGGTTAGTCCGGGGAACTTGGACTGAATGCCGGTGGTGGCGGAAACATTCGCGGAAGCCGCCGCGTGCAGAGAGAGCACGGGGCATTGGCGCGAGGCCGTGGTGCGGGCGCGAAGTGCGTGGAGACCGCGGAGCGTGCGCGCAGAGCCTGGAACCCGCCGGCGGGGCGAGGCGCCGGGAAGCCGCGCAGAGCTGTGAAGCCGCCGCGGGGCGGGCGCCGGCGGGGCGAGGCGCCGGGAAGCCGCGCAGAGCCGTGAAGCTGCCGCGGGGCGAGGTGTCGAGAAGCAGCCTCGGGGCGAGCGCCGCCGGGAAACCGCGGGGATAAGAGAAGCCGCGGGAAGTTTAGAAGTAAAATGAGAGAAATAGGAATGCTGGAAGATAGAAGTAAAATGGGAGAAATAGGAATGCCCGGAGATAGAGAAATAGAGAAATAGAAAGGCCTCCCTACAACACTGCACTGTGAGAGCTTGGATTCGGTCTGCCTGATTAAGTGAGGCGATGAGCACGATGAGCACCTGCGGCGGCTAGCAGCTTATGCGCCGCAGGTCACCGAAGACAGGCACGAATTAACATCAGTAAGGCTTCCCCACAATGCAACAATTAGGAGGCTTGGATTCGGTCTGCCTGATTTAAGGCGGTAAGCACCAGCAAGCAGCTCGACCAAAGCATGAGCTGCAGGTCACCGAAGATAGGCACAAACCAACACTAATAAGTCTCCCCCACAATACGGCAATGAGAAGGCTTGGATTCGGTTTGCCTGATAGGTTTTGTAAGCACCTGCAGGCAGTTCTAGCAGAGCAGAGCATGCGCTGCAGGGCACCGAACACAGGCACGCATCAGCGCCTAAAAACCTCCTCACAACATGGCGAAGAGAGGACCCGGATTCGGTTTGCCTGATGGATAGGACTTGTAAGAGCCTGTGGCAACTCTAGCAAGTAGAGCAGAGTGTGTGCCGCGGGACACCGAAGACAGGCGCGTATCAACGCCAAAAATAAAAAGAAAGGGGGATCTGTGGGGAGCAATCCGGACTGGACTAAGTTACTGGAATTAAGACTTATTCTATGCATCTGCTCTCCCACAATATGGCGCTGGGAGAGAAGTAAACAGCTTCCGCACAGCTGCCTCCAGTTCAACCAATTAACTGTAGGACTTGCTCCTGATTGGAGAGCAGCGTACTTGGCGTGTGGGCAGCCGAGTTAGGATTGGCGGAGGAGGACTATAAAGGAGGAGAGAGACGGCATGCACCGGGAACATCTATGGGGAACATCTAAGGGAACCCGTGCAGCCCCCGAGAAGAGCCGGCCGGCGGTGTGCCGCTCCCCTGCGGAAGTGGGGAATGCGGCCAGGGGGAACTGCCCTTCCACGGAGGTGGAAGGGATAGTAGCCAACCCGGGAAGAACCAGCAGCAAACCCGGGGAGGGCCGAGCAGACAAGAGAACAGCGCAGGGTCCTGTGTCGTTCCTCCACGAAGAGGGGGAGCGACACCATTCACATCAAGATTCCTTTTCAATTCTCTTTCTATACAGAAGATCAGTTTAGAATATATTAAGTAAAGATTTCAACAGTTTGCACCCACATAGAAACACAAAGTGAAAAATACTGTTTGAGTACTAGTTATAGTATTAAATCTCAATGTACAGCACATTAAGGACAGAGATCCTACATGAGGAGTAAGTGCACAGTGACTCCTGTTGTTGACTTAACAAATTGACACTCTTGTTTATGGCATTAGTAACCACCCTAGGCTCTTGTCATGAGTCGCCAAGGCTATGGAAGCCTTTTGAGTTCACCAACTCTGATCATATTTAGACAAGGTCGTAGTCAAAGTCAAAGTTTTCTCCTCCCTTCAGAGAAAGGTACCTCCTTCTTTGATGACCTGTTCTTTTCACTGGGATCTCACTCGCGGAGATCTTTCATGTAGGGTTTGGTTGTTTTGGTTTGGTTTGGTTTGGTTTTTTTTTGGCAGAATGTTTTGGCTTTCCATGTCTGTAATACTCTCATGGGCTTTCAGCCGGATCCGCATGCTTTAAGGGGTGATTCTGAGGCCAGAGTGCTGGGAAACTCCCTATGAATATCAACCACACTACACAGCTGTGCCTTCCATCAGCCACACTACACAGATGGGCGTACCTGAGTAGGTAGTCAACTGAGCACCGTATTGGGTTTTTTTTGGTTTTTGTTTGTTTGCTTGTTTTGTTTTTCGTTTTTTGTTTTTTGTTTTTCTGTTTTTTTGTTTTTCACAGGTAGAGTTAGAGTTGAGAGAGAGACAGAGAGAAAGGTCTTCCTTCTGTGGGTTCACTCCCCAAATGGCCGCCATGGCCAGCGCTGCGCCAATCCGAAGCCAGGGGCTAGGCGCCTCCTCTAGGTCTCCCAGGTGGGTGCAGGGGCCCCAGCACCAGGGCCATCCTCCACTCTCCTCCCGGCCAACAGCAGAGAGCTAGACTGGAAGAAGAGCAACTGGGACTAGAACCCGGGGCCCATATGGGATGCCGGTGCCGCAGACGGAGGATTAACCAAGTGAGCCACGGCGCCGGCCCCGAAGTGCAGTGTTGTTCAAGGCAGACTTGGACAGAGGGCCCACCGTGTAATGTGGATTGCATAAAGTGAATGAGAGAGGTGAGCATCTGGTAAAGGGGAGCAAGTTTTTGGGAACTAGGGTGGCCCAAGCCATATGCAGGTGAAAGTAAGTGGCAACCCTGTTGTGGAAGAAAAGACAACAGCTACTAGAAAAGAAAGAAGCCGTCACTGGGTGGGAAGGAGCTGGGAGGCTGTGGGCCGAGGGGGTGGGGGTAACTCCCAGCCTGACCCATGCGAGGAGAGCTAAGTGCAGAGTGGGTCAGGGAAGTCAACAGCAGTGAGTCATTTGATGGCCAGGTCTGTGTCTCCCCTGTGCTGCGGGAATCTGAGACACCCAAGGAAAAGCACTAAGAAGCAACTTAGGGCGAGCTCCAGGATCTGCATAAGGCTAGGGCTCTGGTCTCCCTGAACCCTCCCTCTGTCTCCACCACATCGCCATCCCTCTTCTTTCTACGAACCCATGCTCAGGTGGCCTGTTTCCTTCTCTGTTGTACAAAGAATCAATCCATGTGTACCCCACCTCTTCTCCTCACCCGACATTTGCACCAGGGCATCGTGAGGAGTCTAAGTTGCTTCTCCACCTTTGCAGCATCCTCAGGTCAACATGAGTTTGCTGAGCCTCTCTAGGGAAGTCGTGCATGTGGATTCAGGAGGTTCTGCCTGCCTTCTCCTTTGGCCCAATGCCCTGTCCCCAGGGGAAATGTCTAGTGTGCTTTCCCATGGATCACAGGAGTGACAGGGAATCTGGTTTCACAGCCCCTCCCCTTCACACTTACCTCCTCCTGGAGCTGTCTCCCTGGGCTTGGACACTCAGCAGGGCTGGCTGGCCGCCTCCACAGTGGGAAATCACCAGTTCAGGACCGAGGCAGGGAGCGGGCTGCTCAGAGTCCAACTGCTGCTGGGACAAATTTAAAGGTAACTGGAACGGAATGTTGGGTTCAGGCTTCCCTGGTGGGGGAGGGGAGGCAAGAGATGGCCTGGGTGTGGCTGGGGACACATTCCATGGGGGTTCTGGCAGGCAGGCTAGAACCACAAGTGACACATTTGACACACAAGGGATGTCTGTGTCTTTAGGCCATTTTAAAGTGCTGCAGATTCCCAACAGGAAGCTTGTACTTGGTGACCCTTTCACTCCATTCCATCTCAAGAAGCCTTCCTTTGCAGGCCTCACCCACCCTGCTTCCCGTGTGTGCAAGTAGGCTCTAAGGATGTTCCAGAATGGCTGCCCTTGCTCCTCCATTTCAGAGCACAGTATGAGGGCATGCTTGCTTTGGGATGCTATAGGAGTGGGTGTAGCGAGTAAGGCCTCTCAGTAATCAGTACATTGGTCTCCTGTGGACACTTCATCCTGAAGGATTCATTCTTGTCTCTCCAAGTACTGTTCCCTGCTAAAATCTCTGTGTTCTGCAAAGGACCCTCTTAGTTTTGATCCCCTTCGATAAAGCCTCACTTCAATAATGAGTAATATTAAAGTCTGCAGACTAACACAGAAATTCTCTGCTTTTTGTTACTGATAGTGTTTGTTGTTCAGTGTGTAATGCTCTTCATTTCATACTGTAACATCCTCTAACAAGAAGTTGTATAGTTCATAAAAATTTCAAGTCCCCTAGGGCCAGGCATTTTTCTAGGAGTCAACACATGCCTATCTTATATCAAAGTGTCTGGGTGTGACTCACAGCTCCTTTTCCCTTTCGGCTTCCTGCTAATATGCACCAAAAGAGGCAAATGGAAGGCTCAAGTATTCAGGTACATGCACACAAGTGACTGTCCTGGATTGACTTCCAAGTCCAAGTTCCCAGCATTGTGTTTGCATAGACTTAGACTTTGAAGGTATTGGAGAGTGAAGCAGAGTTTAGGAGCTATGCTGATCTGCCTATCTACTTCTTTAAAAAAACTCCTAGTACCCAAAAGAGCTATGTGTCCAAATTTATCAAATATAAACAAATGATACCAAGTTGAATTTGAATTTCAGATATGAGAGGTAGTTTTGAATATAATCATTTTCCATAGATTGAAATTTTTTATTATTTATCTGATAACTTTTTATTATTTACATTTCATTGGTTCCCTGCATTGTATCTGAAATTGCTGTCTACACAGTGTAATATTAAGCTGTTATCATTTTCTAACTCTTAAAAGCAGAATTTGAAGTAAAGAGAGTGAATGGTCACGGTGGCTCTACGACCAAGTACAGTAGTTGCAAGGAAACAGAACTGTAGTCCTTTTTGATGATACTGAATTTGCAGTAGCCATCCCAGAATACTGACTATCTATCCTTAGCGGAACGTGAGCTGTATGTCAGGGACAGAGAGGCAAGTGACTTTTTCTTCTGCTCTAACATAAAACTTACTGGGCTTTCCTAGAGCCCTTGAATCTCGAGGAGTTAAAAATCTGCTGCCCAAGCCAAACACACTTCTCATTCTCAATCTGTCACTCCCATCTAGCTGGCCCATCTTGACTGCATCACAGAATGTAGCTCTTTGGATTCCAGGGTCATCATCTCATGAGTGGATGTCATTGTCACATCCCTTTATCAGAAAGTTGAATCATTCATATTGTGATATTGTGAAGAATTGCCAGTTTATCAGTGTCAAAATGCTATGAAATTGCAATAGTATTTCATCATAGTAGAAAAGTTTTTGTTACTCAAAACAGACAAGGCACACACACTCCAAAGGATTGCAACCACACCCCAGAAGACTTTTTGGCATTTTGGATGGTTTTTTTTTTTTTTTTTTTTTTTTTTTTTTTTGACAGGTAGAGTGGACAGTTAGAGAGAGAGAAAGGTCTTCCTTTTCCGTTGGTTCACCCCCCAGTGGCTGCTCTGGCAACACATTGTGGCCGGTGCACCATGCCGATCTGAAGCCAAGAGCCAGTTGTTTCTCCTGGTCTTCCTCGCGGGTGCAGGGCCCAAGCACTTGGGCCATCCTCCACTGCCCTCCCGGGCCACAGCAGAGAGCTGGACTGGAAGAGGGGCAACCGGGACAGAATCCAGCACCCCGACCAGGACTAGAACCTGGGGTGCTAGCGCCAGAGGTGGAGGATTAGCCTGGTGAGCCGCGGCGCTGGCTGGCTTTTTGGACTTTTGCCAGTGTGGGTCCATGCTGTCCTGCACCTCCAGGGCATGTGGCCTTCAGGCCACCCGCTCCATGCTTCCTGGCCTGCGTGCTCCTCCACGTGGCTGACTCCTGGTGCTCAGTATGAATCCAGATTTCCCTCTCTCTCTCTCTCTCTTTTTTTTTTTTTTTTTTTTTTTTTTTTTTTTTTTTTTTTGGACAGGCAGAGTTAGTGAGAGAGACAAAGAGACAGAGAGAAAGGTCTTCCTTTTTCCATCGGTTCACCCCCTAAGTGGCCGCTACTGCCGGCGCCCTGCGCCAATTGAAGCCAGGAGCCAGGTGCTTCCTCCTGGTCTCCTATGTGGGTGCAGGGCCCAAGGACCTGTGCCATCCTCCCCTGCCTTCCTGGGCCACACAGAATCCGGCACCCCGACCGGCACTAGAACCCGGGGTGCCGGCACCGCAAGTGGAGGATTAGCCTAGTGAGCCGCAGCGCCAGCCTTCCCTCTCTCTTTAGATAGGGCCCTCATTCTACTATGCATTTCTTTGACTGAATAAAAGGTTTAAAAACGTACGCTGCCTCATTCATTTATGCCGCTATTCAGAATTCTCTGAATATTAGCAAAACCCACACAGGCCTATTACTACAGGGAGTTTATTAGGAAGCACACGGTGATGTCATATGGCACCCATATTCTGATGTCACAACTGCAGGGACTTTGCTGTAGGCTGCACCACTGCAGAGTCTTTCACCAAGGGTGAAATTGCGTGGTGAGAGATTCTGTGGTTTTGAAAACCGGAGATGTTTCCTGGGGCTAGTTAAAGGAGAGATGGCCTCGGGAAGTCGAGGAAGGACCAGTGCCCTTAGCAGCTGAGCCCCAGAGGCTTTTCGGATCACAAGTACTCTGCTCTCGGTGTCCCTGGCCCCTTCAGGATGCCAGGACTGCGCATGCGCACGCCCTCTGTCAACTGCACATCCCAGAGCTTGGCCTCCGCCCTTCGTCGTCTTCCAGTGTCTGCAGCGGCAGTGGGTCCCAGGAGAGGCGCAGGCATGAGAAGAAAGCGGGTTCCCGATGGTCTGTTGCTCCATTAGTGGAGACTAGGGTACATTGCAGACAGGAAGTAATGGATACCCAGGCTCGCCGCGAACTAAGCGTCACTGCTCTCACCTTTGGTCTGTGTGGCTCCGGGGGCTCCGTGGGAAATTGGCCTCCGCCGATCCTGGTGCTTGTCCTTGCTGTGTAGACATCCGAACTTGACGTGAGGCTGCTGTAATATTGCAGAGGGACCCGGGTGCCCTGTGGGTGACACTGTGTAAGGAAGACGTTGGGATTCTAAAACCCCGATCCAGGGCTGCAAGGACGGAGTCCATATCTCACATACAGCATCTCCTGAAAGTAAGGAACAGATAGCGCTTGTGTTTTTGTTACAATCGTGTGTCAGCTATGTCATTGGTCTGCTCACTTTAATAATAAGCTTTTTGTTCCTAGTCTGATGTTAGATCATGGTCGTCTTGCCAGCATAGGTTAGAAGTGGATGCAAAATTTAGGCCAAAATCTTTAAAAGTGGGATCTGAGATATGCATCTCACTGCATGAAATTTATAAAAAAAGAATACATTTATAGAACTTACAGTACAGAATTTTGTATATGCTATGGTTTGTATCGTGTTTGCTACTCACCTGTTAACATCAGTGCCACATACTGCACACTGGTATGGGTGTGCATTCATGGGATTTGGGGAGCACTGTGTTTTTTGAGGATGTTGAGTCTTGTTGAATTGGAGGGCATGTGAGAATTACAGGGTGGTTGTGGGTATCTGAAGGTATGACTGTGTATTTGTTAGTGTTTTGGTGTTTTCAGGAGTTCAGGACATGTATGTTGCTATTTTTGTGTTTTTGGAGGGTTTTGGTAGGACTGTATTTTTTAAGATTTGTTTACTTGAAAGGCAGGACAACAGAGAGAAGAGTAGAGAGATCTTCAATCCACTGCTGCATTACCCAAGAATCCGTAACTGTCAAGTCTGGGACAGGTGAAACCTGGGAGCCAAAAGCTCCATCCTGGTCTCCTGCACCGGTGACAGCAGGTACATTAGCAGCAAAGCTGTTCAAAACAAAGCAGCAGGACACAGACTGACAATGCTGTGTCAGAAGCAGCTGCTGCACCACAGTGCTGGCCTCTTAGGAATCTGTTTGTATTCCTTCTTGGGTTGGTTATGTCTTTAAGAGGTTAGTGAGAATCTTATTTGTGTGCACATATGTGTGGGTGGTGTTGTTTTTGTGCATATTTGGTATAAAGGGTGGATGAGGATTTCTTTGTGAGTCTGTATTTTTTAAATATTTATTTATGTGAAAGAGTGACAGAGTGAGGGACACAGAAGGAAAGAGATCCCATCCACTGTTCGGCTCCCCAAATGGCTGCAATAGCCAGGGCTGAGCCAGGCAGGAGCCAGGAACCTGGAACTCCATCTGGGTCTTGCACATGGGTAGCAGGGGCCCAAGTTCTCGGGTCAACTTCTGCTGCTTTCCTAGGCACGTAACCACGGGAGCTTAGTGGAAGTGAAGCAGCTGGGACTGGACCTGGCAGTTTGATAGGGGACAATGTCCTTGCAGACACTTGCCCAGCCTCAAGTAGGCTTCGGCATTGGTCCTGTGAGTCTGTGTTGTTGAGTGTATTTGAGGCGTGTGAGATGCAGTGCATGTGCACTCAAGGATTGGCAGGTTGACTGTTAGTAACTTTGGATTTGTAAGAGTATTTTATCTGTTTTTCCCAAGAATATTGCAGTTTATGTGTGTGTTTGTGTATATGTGTGAAATGAGCTTGCAGGAATTATCTGCATGTACATAGCTGCTGTATAAAAAGCTTATTTGGCTGTGCAATGCAATTTGTATATTTGAGATAAAGAATCCTTTTTTTTACTGGGAGTATACTTTGCAGTTATGTGTGGGTTGATGGTGACTTTTAGTGGTTGTTTAGGCATATTGTAAGTGTGAGGGCATGCCGGCGCTGTGGCTCAATAGGCTAATCCTCCGCTTTGCGGCGCCAGCACACTGGGTTCTAGTCCTGGTCAGGGCACCGGATTCTGTCCCGGTTGCCCCTCTTCCAGGCCAGCCCTCTGCTATGGCCCGGGAGCGCAGTGGAGGATGGCCCAAGTGCTTGGGCCCTGCACCTGCATGGGAGACCAGGAGAAGCACCTTGCTCCTGCCATCGGATCAGCGCGGTGCGCCAGCCACAATGCACCAGCCGCGGTGGCCATTGGAGGGTGAACCAACGGCAAAAGGAAGACCTTTCTCTCTGTCTCTCTCTCTCACTGTCCACTCTGCCTGTCAAAATAAATAAATAAATAAATAAATAAAAATAAAAAATAAAAGTGTGAGGGCATATTTGTAAAGATTTTTGGGAACTGATTATATACTTTGGGCTGTAAATGATTCTGTATTTAGGGAGAAGGAGGCGTTATATCCATGTGAGTACTCTGTTTTGCATGATTATGTATATGCAGGTTATTTGGGGTTGTGTGTACAGAGAATATAAAAATTCTTGGACGTGGAATTTAAAGTTTGCTTTTTTTGCAAGAACTTGCTATTTCCATTCATATAGGAGATCTTCAGAAAGTTCCTTCACATGTGCATTTTGAAAAACCTGTGCACATTGGGAAGAATTCTGGGGTGTTTCTAAATATTTTGGAAATGTTGGGGTGTGTAGTCAGGAGGCTGTATTCTGAAGACATGGCATATAGTATAGTGTGTTAAAGATATATATATTCTGTGATTGGGAGTGTGCGTGTATGCATGTATATGTTTAAATTTGTTAGTTGAGTATGTATTAGTCTGTGTTCAGGGATATTTAGTGTTTTATGTTTTTGTGTGTATGTATCTTGAGTGGTTGACACAAATTCATGAGCTTTGTTGGCAAATGTATATAAGGTGATCATATACTTTATGTTTACTATGGAGCATAACTCGAAGATTTTGGTAATGATGTTTCCATGTATCATCCTAGCATTGGCGTTGTGTTCTTATTTATCTGATACAGCTTGTTTGTGGCTCTTTATGTACTTTAGGTTATAGAACATAAGAAATATGTATTTGGGGGCATTGGATTTCAATGTGTGTGTGTGTGTGTGTGTGTGTGTGTGTTTGGAAATAGAGAAGCTATGTAGGTTATATGTGCTTTCAAGAATTGTGGTATATGCTCCATAGAATGCAACACAGCAGTAAACAAAAAAATACAAAATCCTGTCATTTGCAATAAAATGGGTGAAACTCAAAAACATCATACTTAGTGAAATAAGCTAGTCTCAGGACAAATACCATATGTTCTATTAGTAATAACTAATAGAGCATGTAAAAGACAATCTATAGAAATAAAATTGAGAGCACTGACTTTGAACAGCCCTTGTCACCACTGTTGAGGAGAAGTTTTTTTTTTTTTTCAAACTATTTGTTGAACTCTTCAATTAACATAGAGTTAATCATATCATATGTGTATAAAGTTAATTGAAAATAGATCTTAGTGAAAAATAAGAATGGGAGTAGGAGAGGGAGGAGGAAGACAGGTGGGAGTGTGGGTGAGAGTGGATATGGTGGGATGAATCACCATGTTCCTAAAGCTATAATTATGAAACATATGAAGTTTATATTCCATAAAAGGTTTCTGGAAAAAAAAGAATTGTAGTATGTGTATATTTTATAGCTGGGTATTGCATGTAGATCTTTCTGGTGTGTGGGCCCCAATTGTTTATATTCATTGACAGCCTGTATATGTAAGGTTTTCAGTGTGTGTATATGGGCATTGCCTCCTTTGTACATGTTTGCATACAGATGCATGTTTGTGTGAGTGTGTGTATATGTGTGACTGTATTTGTAGGAATGGCATGTGAGAATTCAGGGAAAGTAAGTTTTTTTCTGTAAAAATTGAGGTAGGAATGGTTACTCTGTTTCGGTGTATATGAGTATGCAGAATTTTCCTGGGGCGTACATTCTGCAGCAATGTAGTGTGGCTTTACTGAGGTAGGGGCATAGGGTCCTACTTGCAGAGCAATTGGAATGTGTGTACAGATTCATATGATGGAATACAGGTGAGCTTAATGTGGCTCATAGAAGCTTGGCGCATATCTCTGTCCAGTTCTGTGTTCATTGACATCAGGTTGGTAGCTTGAAATTAGTCATAGTGGGATATTTACACCAGATAAACGTGAAAATACAAAGCCTCTTCCATACCCGTGGAGGGAATCTTGTTAAGCATTTAAAGTGCACCACTACACACTTCACAACTGTGTGTATGTGTGTGTGTGTGTGCACATGCCTATATGTGTGTGTTTTATTTTGTTCACAGACACAAAGGGACAGTTCTGTTGTGGTGTTGCCAGAAAACTAGTCTGAAACAGCAGTTGCTCAACAGTTAGCTTCATTTTCTTGTGAAAAGTAAAGAGACAGTGGGCTGTTACAATTCCCTGAGGAACCTGCCTCTCCAAGAAGTGATTTTCTAGGGCTTTCATAGCGAGGGTTAGGGGAGTGTGCAGGATGTAAAAAACCGAGAAGAGGAGTCCCTTCTTGCTTATAATAAACAGCCAGGATATAGGATGGGGGAAGTAGGCACTTCCTATTCCACCTAAATACATCTTCATACTTTGTATGTTCAGAAATATGTCTTTCAACCTTCCTTGTTTCTGGTGGTCTGGCTTCCTGTGAGTGTAGTGTTACAAGATAATGCTTCTTCCAACATCCTCTGAAAATCAAACTGTGATTAATGAACTGCTTCAGGTTCTGCACTCTTGTTCCTGTGCCCCTTTTTGCCAAAATGCTGCTCTATTGATTACAAAATGTTCCTAAGATACTGCACTCATCTTCCTTTTTAAAACATAGTTTATTTGCCAGCACCACGGCTCACTGGGCTAATCCTCCACCTGCGGTGTCGACACCCCAGGTTCTAGTTCCGGTTGGGGCGCTGGTTCTGTCCTGGTTGCCCCTCTTCCAGTCCAGCTCTCTGCTGTGGCTCAGGAAAGCAGTGGAGGATGGGCTAAGTACTTGGGCCCTGCACCCGCATGGGAGTCCAAGAGGAGGCACCTGGCTTCTGGCTTTGGATCGGCGCAGCACACCAGCCATGGCAGCCATTTCGGGGGTGAACCAACAGAAGGAAGACCTTTCTCTCGGTCTCCCTCTTTCTCTGTCTAACTCTGCCTGTCCAAAAAAAAAAAACATAGTTTATTTTGATAACATATTTTAATTAGATTATTGTCAATAACATAAAGCCTCGGCTAAATAACAAGTTAAACAGATAAAAAATAGAACGACCATAGTCCAGCAGGAAAATATGCAAAGGCTATAAGAATGATCAAATGGGAAGGTGTTCAACTTCATTCATGTAGGCTTTAAAAGTCACAGAATCATGAATACTATAGTGATATATCATTCCAATAAGTTCATTGGACAAATATTTAAACCAAAGTTTGACAAAACACTCTATATACAACAGAACTGATAGACATGGCATTTCTTTTTTAATTTTACTTCCCACATATAAAGGAGATTATAAAGTATTTGTCTTCCTGTGTCTGGCTCATTTCACTCAACATGATGTCCTCCACTTCCAATTTTAAATTTGCAAATTCATCATATTGCTTTAAAGTGTCCAAAAGATTCCTTTTAATAAATGGCCTGACTTTAGTCTAAGCCACGAAGTACCAAATCACAAGAATTGCCATTACACCCAGTTCTAGGTCTCCCAAGAGTTCTGTGTGGTCTTCCCAAGATTTGGCTGCTGGGAGCACAATCTTTTCTAAGGGATTGTACAACCCTGAAGAAGCATTTTAACATGGAGAACAAGAACAGTACCCGCATATACCTCTGTTTCTAACAAATTTCGTTAAACATTTTTTGGATCCACTTGTCCAAATTCCCTCTCATTGTATGAAGTCCCAACATCCATCCTATGTTAAATGATGTTTTCCTCTTTGATAAGAATGTATTGTAAATATAGTATGACTAAAATGCACTGCTTTCAAATATATGTGATATGAGGTCACCGTTTTCAGCATTCCTGTAGGTAACCATTGTTCAAAGTATGTACTTGCCTGTTATTTTTGTCCAAATAAAATCACATTGAACTCTCCTCAAATAATATCAAGGGGTTATACTCAAATGCCACAGTTGAACCTCATTTGTACCCCTGCAAGAGTCAGAAAGTGCTTAGAATATTCCTCTGTTCAAACAGAATTTGGGGTAGAAAACCCTTTGTGTCCTATCAACCTCAATGTCTGGAGGTGGAAGGCTCAATCTGCTCTGATGATACTGTCACATGAATCTTGTGAACAGAGGCCAAAACTAATTTTGAAGTGTATGAATTATGCTTAATGTTATTGTAGTTAGACTTTAATAAAAATACATGAAATATGTTTACTGACACCTCTGACTGTTGGTTCTGAAATTTCCACACGGCATATGTCTGATCCTTATCAGCCACATGATAGAAAAAGGCTCTGATGGAGTCAGCAAAAGAAGAGAAATGTACAGCTTTTAAAAAGCCATTTGTCTGGCTTTTCACACCTTAATAATGATGAAGTGTCTAGCTCTCAGGATGGTGACTCATGCTTCCCTAGTCCTACACCCAGTATTAAGTGACCCTTCTAGGACATAGAATATCCAGAGTGACATTTTGGTGACAGCAGTGCATAGTGAAGAGAGAGAACCCAGCTGTGTTGCATGCAAAGTGTGTTCATCTTACTGTTATCCAGTACAGTGCTCCACTATGAATTGCAAGGAAAGGATGCATTTAATTTCTAGACTTATCCCATGCAGGTCAGAGAAATTTGCTTCTTATCTTCATAGAATTAAGCCATTGGCACAATTCTTTCAGAAGAGATCAACATTGATTGATAATGTTACTCTACATTTGCAAGCCTTTAAACTAAGCAAAAAGAAAAACAGAGCCCAAGGCTCAGTTGACAAGAAATGGGCATGATGCTACAATGACAACAGGTGACCCCTGCCCTGCATCTTTGGAGGAGGCTGATGTGGGCCTTGGCCACTTAGGACCATGTCTTTATGACATGTGCCTAGGAGGACACACATGCTCATTATAGGTATGCTTTGGTGCTGAGTATCCTAAAGAGAATAAAAGCACAAAGATGGCTGGTGCATAGATGGTAAGGAAGTGCCACATTTCAGAGCACATCCTGGAATCACAAAGCATGCGGTCAAAGCCTGGAAGGGCTTGTATGACCTGAGAGAAAGCCAGTAGCTTAAATGTTTGACCACGTGGAGAGCCATTCAGGGGCCAGGGGCTAGGACGGGGCCTGTGCCCTTTGGTGCCACTGTTGACAGCCTGTCCCCTACCCTCCTCCACTACAGAGAGCTCACAGACTCCCTCCCTCAGCCCTGTCCTCACATTCTCAGCTGTTCTGACTGATGCTACCTGGCGAGCACTACACTGAGCAGTGTGATCAAGGTGAGCACTCCATGAGGGAATGAGGAGAGCCCCACCCCAGTGGGGAATTGTTTCAGGAATCTGGGGCGCTCGCACTGCATTGCGCCCTTATAGCTCAGTACTGCTCCCCCTGATAGCACTGATCCCACACCTCTTTCCCTTGCCTGCACCCCATGCCATGAGGACAGGCTGAGCAGAAGGGACCCTGGGCATCCGGGCTGTGGCTCTGCTGTCCTCCATGGGAGACCGCAGTCCTTGCAGGAAGAAAGTCCCTGCAACTGGCAGCCAGGAACTAGCCTAGGACAGATGGCAGAGGCTGGCCCGAGTGATAGCAGTGCACAAGGCTGTGTTCCTCCCAGCCCCAGCTGTGGATCCTGGACCAGGCCCTGGCGCCCTTCTCAGCCCCATGGACACCCACGAGAGGGCACATGAGCCACCCTTTGAGGAAGGGAAGGCAAATGTGGAAGAAGAGAAAGGGTATCTGCCTCCTGCCACAGACCAAGCCCCCAACAGGCTCCTGGGGCCTCAGGCCTCCACTCTAGCTCCCAGGACTGGGAAAAGGTCCAGGAACCCCATCACTGAAGGGTGTGCTGGTGCTGTCCAGGACCCAGAGGGTCCAGCGGCAGGGGCCCTGCTTATGGGAGAGCCCTGTCCTCAGGAGACAGTGCTCCCTGAGCCTGTCTCAGGATGCTCCCCACCTGCCCAGGAGTCAAAAACCACAGAGGGGCCAAGGGAGGAGCAGCCACCCAGCTCTTCAGGCCCATGTAAAGCAGCCCACCCAATCTTGGTGGGGAAAAAATGCCCAAGGCCCACCTTGGAACCACGCTGCACATATCTCTGGAGTTCAGCACCTGGCATAGAGGGCTTCACTTGCTCGGGATCCTGCCCATGCTGACACCTCTGTTCTTCCTCCTCTGAGACCCAGGTGAGTTGCATTGCTGTTGAGGGAGAGTGGGACTGATTGTCCAAGTAACAACAAGGCCTCGGGGATGGACTAGGCCCTGGGGGAGACAACAGAGCCTCTCCACCCTCCCCTTTCTCCCTGCCTGTGAAAGAGACTCCACACTCCCTGTCACAGCCCCCTAACACTTGTCAGGTCCCAGCTGCTGCTACCACTACTGGCTTTGGGAAATTCTCTACCCTGGCCTGGATCCTTCATGTCCCTGTTGCACACCCCCACACCCCACTTAACACACACGTCTCTAAGTCTTCCGTGAGTGTCTCTACTCACCCTCTTCCTCCTCCCTTTAGGTTCAGACCCATTGTAGGGATTTCTTTTTCCAAGTTAGTATCAGAAGAATAACTGGTTAATGTCAGGTTTCTTGAGGATACGCTTGGCTGAGAATGAAAGCAGAGGGAACTTCATCACGAAGGTTAGAAGCACCCTGTTTGGTAAATGTGGTTGTTGTCTGCTTCTCTTGATTTATAGGAGGGTTGGATGACGACTTAGTTACAGTTGGTTCTGATGGAACTTTAGCATGAGCGACTCCATGTTGATGTCCAGTCTTGGGTGCTTGAACCCAATCAGAAGCTTGCTCGAAACCAACATTTCCTGAAATTTTTACCAACACTATGTCGGGAAGGTCAGGGGCGAGGCGTTACAGTCAGCCTCTGGTGACAACAGTGTAAGCCAAGCTCCTCAGTTCTCAGCTGCAAGGTACTGAATTCTGCCAACAAAATCAATCAGGGAGTGAACACAGCCCTGCCCGGCATCTTGATTGCAGCCTCTCACAGAACTCAGCTGGACACTGTCTGCTCCCAACCACAGGACAGTGAGGTGATACATGGTTTGTATTGGGCTTCTAAGACTGTAGTGATATTGTTTTGCAGTAGTACGTGTCTAACACACCATGTAAGAAAAGGAAACGAGAGAAATGTTAAATAAGGCAGTGCAGGTGGTCATTTGGCTCTGATTAAGACACCAACATCCCACATCATAGTCCCGAGGTTTGAGTCCCAGCTCCAATTCCAGTTCTAGCTGTTAATGTGCACCCAGGAAGGCATCGGGTCAGGGCCCAATTACTTGAGTCCCTACCACCCACAAGAGAGATCCAAATTGAGGTCTAGGCTCCTGGTTTCAGCACACATCAGCCTCTGCTAAAGCAGGTACTTGGGACTGAAACAGCTGATGGAAGACATGTCTTTCACTTGCTTGCTCTCAGCCTTCTGAATAAATAAAAAAGAATGTAAACAAATTTGAGAACAGAAAACAGTGAATGTAAAACAAGGAGAAACAAAATAACCAGGTATTTTAGAGAAAAATCCTTATGATGTAGAATGGACTGAAGGGTCCCTGGGACAGATGAAGCCTTGCTGAGGGAGATGCTGTGCAGTGGACACCACTGACCATGGCCTCCCTACAGATTTCAGTATCAGCCCTCTGATTCTGGGGAGGAAGAGGAGAGCAATCCAGAGTGTGTGCACTGTAACCGCAGTAAGCACCAGGATGGCTTCTCAGGACCCTGAGGAAATGAGTAGTAGCTCCACAGGGCAGATAGAGGGGATGTGGAGCATGTGGGGCCTAGAGTGGCCTGTTCTAGCACTCTGTACCGACTGACAGCTGAGGCTTTCTGTCTCCTGTGCCTGGCAGCTGCTAGGCCCTGCAGCAGGAGCAGATACTTGGTGTGATGCTAGTTCCAAGGTTTGTGTCCTGGCTGCTCCTCTTCCAATCCAACTCTCTGCTTGAGGCCTGGGAAAGCAGTGGAAGACGGACCAAATTCTTGGGCCCTTGCATCTGCGTCGGAGACCCGGGAGAAACTCCTGGCTTCTGACTTCGGATCAGCTTAGGTCTGGGAGTTGCAGCAACTTGAGGAGTGAAAGAATAGATGAAGGATTTTTCTATCTCTCTCTATCTCTATCTCTGTCTCTGACACTTGAATAAATAAATAAATAATCATTTTAAAAATTGTGTCTCCTTAAAATATATGTTGAAGTGTTCAGGGAACTCAGATTGTGACCTTACTTAGAAATAGGGCCTCTGCTGATGTGATTAGATGAGATGAATTCCTACAGAGAAGAATGGGCTCTTAGAGACCCAAGATGACTGCTGTCTTGGTGAGAAAAAGAGAAGATAAGAGAAGGTCATGCAAATACTTAGCCAGAGGCTTGGGCAGGGAGAGCATCTACAAGCAGAGGAACTCCAGGGATTTAGGGAAATCAGTGAACAGCAGCAAAAGGCAAGGAAGGATTTTCCCCTAAAACCTTCAGAGAGAGCCTGGTCCCCACAACACCTTGATTTTGAGCTTGCAGCCTCCACAGCAGTGAGAAAATAATGAGTTTCTGTTGTTTCAAGCCGTCCATGTTTGCAGTAACTCTTACACAGCCATAGAAAAAATTAGATATGATGATAAAGTTTATAGAGATCCATTATTTTCACTAATCAAGAGGACTAACATTTTAAAAACAAACTATTAATTTAGGTTAACTTTATCTGACACTACTGCAACAGAAAAAGATGGTAGAATATCAAAGAATATGAATCATTTATTCTGTCAAGTTTGTATGGCAGGGCAAGGGGCCAGTGACATCAGCAGACCCTGTTTCAGGAATGGTGGGCTGGGGCCAGTGCTGTGGTATAGCGGGTAAAGCTGCCGCCTGAGGTGCCGGCATCCCATATGGGCTCTGGTTCGAGACCCAGCTGCTCCACTTCTGATCCAGCTCTCTGCTATGGCCTGGGAAAGCAGTGGAGGATGGCCCAAGTCCTTAGGCCTCTGCACCCACATGAGAAGACCTGGAGGAAGTTCCTGGCTCCTAGCTTCGGATAGGCACAACTCCATCCATTGCGGCCAATTGAGGAGTGAACCAGCAAATGGAAGACCTCCCTCTCTCTCTCTCTCTGTGTCCCCTTCTTTCTCTGTGTAACTCTGACTTTCAAATAAATAAATAAATCTAAAAAAAAAGAAATGGTGGTCATAACATCAGCAGTTGTCCAACAGACACAATTACTTCTGTAAAATTAAAGTGGCACTGGTGAGAACCTGACGATAAATAGGAGGAGCCCACTGTTAGCAGACACGAGGGCCCATTCTCTGTGGTGTCACCAAGCAGGAGTTGTTCAGAGGAACGGTTTATGGATGGTGGCAAGGAAGGGAGACTGGGAAGGCTGAGTTCCCTAAAGAAATGGCCTTTCTGAGAAGCAGTCTTCCACGGATCCTTTAGCCAGAGTGAGGGGAATGTCCAGGATGGAGAAAGGCTGGGTGACAGGAGGGCCCTTCCTGCTCAAGCCACATCCATCTCACACCCTGTAGATGTGAGACTCTGACTCAGACCAGGTGCATGAGTGGTGGGCCACCCTCTAGTCCAGTGTAGCGAGAGAGGCCTTCGAGAACATTCTCTGAGAAACAGGCTGAGGTGGGTGAACTTTCCAGATTCAGTGTCTGTTCCTGTGGCCCGCTCCTGCCCAAATCCTACACCCTTGCTTACACCTGTGGCAAACATGGTTCAAACCAAGGTTGAATTCTCAAGTTCAATCTGCCAACTGACTATGTAAAAAATGCTCTTAGACGGACCGGCACTGTGACAGCGGGTAAAGCCCCTGCCGGCAGTGCTGGCATCCCATGTGGGCACTGGTTCTAATCCCAGCTGCTCCACTTCCAATCCACCTCCCTGCTATGGCCTGGGAAGGCAGTGGAAGATGGCCCAAGTCCTTGGGTCCTGCAGCTGCTTGGAAGACCCGGAAGAAGCTCCTGGCTCCTGGCTTCAGATCAGCTCAGCTCTGGACATTGCAGCCTTCTGGGGAGTGAACCAGCAGATGGAAGACCTCTCTCCCCTCCCCCCTCCACCTCAGCCTCTTTGTAAGTCTGCCTTTCAAATTAGATAAATAAATCTTTACCCATTCCCCCTGCCTTTCACTAGGAATTGTGCAGTGCACCCTAAAGGATGGTTGACATCTTACCATGTCTTGGAAAATGTTTTCAAGTAAGTTAGCAGATTGTGTTTCTCTTTCTGACTTGGTATTTTAATGGATTTAAAATAATGTATGTTTTCCCATAAAGAACATACCTGATGCCTTCTTACCACCTGTGCTGCTTCTGGTTCCCCTGGGCACCACATACCTTCAGGAGGTATCTGCTCACTCAGGGCTCCCAAATCGTCCCCATGTGGCCACAGCTGTGACCTCCAGGGCAGTAACAAGTGGGAACCAGCCACCAGCTCCTCTAACTGTAAATAGGAAATAGGGAAACAGAACCATGAATAAACCAGAAATCAATATCAGAAAGACAGGTAAAACTGCAAACACTCAGGAAGTTAAGCAACAATCCAAATAATCCATGGATCAAGAGGTCTTAAAGAGGGATGGGTATGTGGTGCAGCACGTAAAGATGCAGTTTGAGATACCTACATCCCATACTGGATAGCCTGGGTTTGAGTCCTTGCTCTACTTCCAGCCACAGCTTCCTACTACTGCACATAGCTTAGGAGTCAGCAGGTGATGGCACGAGTATTTGTGTCTGTACCAGGCATTGTGAAGATCTGGGTGGGTGGGCTTCCAGGCTCCTGGCTTCAGCCTGCCTCAATCTTAGTATTTTCAGGCATTTTGGAAGAGGATCATTGGATCGAAGTTCTCTCTCTCTCTCTCTCTCTCCCTCCCTCTCTCCCATTCTCAATTCTCTCCTCCATCCCTTTGAAATAAAATCAAAATAATAAAATTATTTTTTGTTTCTTTTTGCATTATTTTGTTTATTTTTTAGGGTGAACAAATTTCTTTCTAAGATTTTATTTATTTGACAAGTAGAGTTACAGACAGTGAGAGAGAGAGAGAGAGAGAGAGAGGGAGGTCTTCCATCTGATGGCCACAATGGCGAGAGCTGCGCCGATCTGAAGCCAGGAGCCAGGAGCCTCCTCCTGGCCCCCACGCGGGTGCAGGGGCCCAAGCACTTGGACCATCTTCCATTGCTTTCCCAGGCCATAGCAGAGAGCTGGACTGAAAGAGGAGCAACCAGGACCAGAACAGGTGTCCATACGGGATGCTGGCACCACAGGTGGAAGATTAACCTAGTATGCCATTGCACCAGCCCCAAAGGTGATCATACAGATCATTCTGAAGGTGCAAATCATGTATTGGGTACAAATCATGTTTAAAACACAAAACTGAAAAATATCTGATTAAATAATAAATCCCTACATAAGACTAAGCATCCCTTGGCAAAATCCCAACAAGAATTTAAAAATACAAAGAGGGGCTGGCATTGTGATGTAGAGGGTAAAGCCACCACCTGCAGTGCCAGCATCCCATGTGGATGCCAGTTCAAGTCCCAGCTGCTCCTCTTCTGATCCAGCTCTCTACTACCACCTGGGAAAGCAGTGGAATATGGCCCAAGTGCTTGGGCTCCTGCACCTGCATGGGAAACCCAGAGGAAGCTCCTGGCTCCTGGCTTCGTATCAGCACAGTTCCAGCTGTTGCAGCCAATTGAGAAGTGAACCAGTGGATGGAAGACCTCTCTCTCTCTCTGTCTCTCCTTCTCTCTGTGTGTAACTCTGACTTTCAAATAAATAAATAAATCTAAATAAATCTTTAAAAAATGCAAAGTATATTTTTATCATTTTTATATTTTCTTTGATAGGCAAAAAGAGCTGTTAAAGTGACATACATTTCACAATACTGATTAGAATGTGCTGAAAAATAACATCAGATGAACAGTTTGGCACCACTAGACTACACACACTGGTGTAGAATCTGACTTGAGAATCTCAACATGGGAAAAGTGGTGCTGACAACGGTGTGGTAGTGTGGGACATCGCATGAGCCCCCGGAGGACTTGCCGTTCAGTGTCTGGAACCAAAGTAAGACTACATGTGTAAAATTAAAGTTAATTTCAGAACTAATAACCTTTACAGGAGTTAAGATATGATTTGAAACAAAATGTCTAAATCCTTCTAGAAAGTGTGTATTTAATAAATACGTAAATACAAAACCCTGCAGCTTCATTCCCAGAAAACATCTCCTATGCCTGGTGAACACAGACCCCGGTCCTCAGCCAGAAGACCTGCCAGCTCCTTGTTGTTTCTGATCATGAAACAGGGTTAAGATGTTGCACAGTCAGACTCACCAGTCTCACTTCCTGGCCTTTGGGAATTATGCACTGGAAGGCTGTCACATCTTCATTTTTTAAAGGAATTCATTTTTTTCAACCTAAATATCTTTTATAAGAAATAAGGCTTGAGGCCGGCGCCGCGGCTCACTAGGCTAATCCTCCGCCTAGTGGCGCCGGCACACTGGGTTCTAGTCCCGGTCAGGGCGCCGGATTCTGTCCCAGTTGCCCCTCTTCCAGGCCAGCTCTCTGCTGTGTCCAGGGAGTGCAGTGCAGGATGGCCCAAGTGCTTGGGCCCTGCACCCCATGGGAGACCAGGAAAAGCACCTGGCTCCTGGCTCCTGCCATCGGGTCAGCGCGGTGCGCCGGCTGCAGCGCGCTGGCCGCGGTGGCCATTGGAGGGTGAACCAACGGCAAAAAGGAAGACCTTTCTCTCTGTCTCTCTCTCTCACTGTCCACTCTGCCTGTCAAAAAATAAAAAAAAGAAATAAGGCTTGAAACAGAGATGCATATTTTTCATCTAAATTAATATGAACCATAATTTAATAACCTATTTTTTTAAAGTTTTTTTGTTTATTTGAACATCAGAGTTACACAGAGAGAGAAGGAGAAGCAGAGAGAAAGAGGTCTTCCATCTGCTGGTCCACTCCCCAGATGGCCACAACGGCTGGAGCTGAGCCGATCCGAAGCCAAGAGCCAAGAGCGTCTTCCAGGTCTCCCATGTTTGTGCAGGGGCCTTCTGGACTTGGGCCATCTTCTACTGCTGTTCTAAGCCATAGCAGAGAGCTGGATTGGAAGAGGAGCAGCCAGGACTAGAACCAGCGCCCATATGGGATGCCAGCACTTCAGACCAGAGCTTTAACCCACTGTGCCACAGCACTGGCTCCAACCTAGTTCTTACTAGCTTGAAAATCTATCTGTATTACATTTAAAACCTCACTGTGTACCAATTATTTGTATATTATGTGATCTTGATCTATCATTGAATCATGTAGCATGCTCTTAGTTACTTTATTTTTATTATGAATTTTAATAGTATAGTAAGGCTAACCCACTTTTGTAACACTTAGTTTTCATAATTTTCCTACCTATCCACACACTATTCAAGCAAATGAACTTTAGCATAAGCTTTTTTTTAAAGATTTATTTATTTTACTTGAAAGTCAGAGTTACATAGAGAGAGGAGAGGTAGAGAGAGAGAGAGAGGTCTTCCATCTGTTGGTTCACTCCCTAGTTGGCCGCATTAGCAGGAGCTGCGCCTGTCCAAAGGCAGGAGCCAGGAGCTTCTTCCGGGTCTTGCAAGTGGATGCAGGGACCCAAGGGCTTGGGCCATCTTCTACTGCTTTCCCAGGCCATAACAGAGAGCTGGATCAGAAGTGGAACAGCCAGGATTCAAATCGGCCCCCATATGGGATGCCGGCACTGCAGGCAGCGGCTTTACCTGCTACACCACAGCACCAGCCCCAGCATAAGGTTTTCAGAGTCAGGTATATAAAAACATACAAACAAATAAAACCTTGTCTTTTGTACAGAAGCATTTTAATGTGACATGATTTCATTTGTCAATTTTGAGTTTTGTTAAGACCTTGTTTCAGCCATGAACGTGCAAAAATATGATCCAGTTAACCCAAATGTGAAACTTTGAATATCTCTGCCTGTGTTTTGGGGCTCTTACTCAGAAAACCCTGCCCAGAACAGCATTGTGAAGTATGTCCAGTATTTTTTATCTTCTGCTAGTCTTCTCATTTAGGGGCTTTTCATTTAAGTCTTTAATCCATTTTCAGTTAATTGCTGTACATGAAGAGAGATTTGATTCAGCTTTATTTTTCTGCCTGTGGATACCAAGTTTTACCAAAACCATATTTTTGTACTACTTTTTTATGTTTTAATTTTAAGAACCATGTATTGGATAGACTGACGTGGCTGGGTTGAAGCTGAGAACCAGGAATCCAATCCAGGTCTCCCACACGGTTGGCAGAAACCCAGTTATGTGAACCATCACTGCCGCCTGCCAGGGTCTGTGTTGGCTGGATGCTGAGTCAGGCACTGGGAGTTGAACCAAGGCACTCTTGACTATTACGTTACACACCTGCTTCACGGGTTTATTTCTGTGTTGGCTATTCTGTTCCATTGAACAAGGTGTACATTTTATGCTAGTAATATTTTTAGTATTATTGCTTTATAGAACATTTTGAAACCAGGTAGTATGATGCTTCCAGCTTTTTTTCTTTTTGGTCAAGATTGTTTTAGCTGTTGGGAGTTTTTTTTCCCATTGCATAGGAATTTTAGAGTTTTTTCTATCTTTGTGAAGAATGCAATGATATTTTGATAGCGTTTTCAATGATTCTGTAAATCACTCTGGGTAATAAGGACATTTAACAATATTAAATCCAACTATTCATAAGCATGTAATATCTTTATATTTATTTGTATCTTTTCTAATATTCTTTATCAGTGTCTTATAATTCTCAGTGTAGTGATATTTCACCTCCTTGGTTAATTTATTTTTAAATATTTTTGGTAGATATTGTGTGTGGGATCATATACTTAGTTTTTTTTAAATATTTTGTTATTAGTATATAACACTACTAATTTCCAAATATGTAAATCGAAATCTAAATAAAATGATGAGACAAGCTTCCCTGAGAAGACTTTGAAGAACTATTGAAGAATATAATGGAACAAACTTTTCAGGTATCTAGAAAATGCTTCAACCTGAGAAAGCTGTCATAAGGCAGGGTGGTGGCAGAGGCTATCCCGAGTGGCTGCAGTAGGCATCTGGAGCCACACAAAGGATCCATGCAGTCCTCGATGTTACACAGATCCCACAGCAATGACAGCAGATCCTACAGCAAGAACAGAGAGCAGGCCAGCACGGCTGGAGAAGAACTGAGGAGGCAGAGGAGGACACATCATGGGAGGTATTGCACACCACTGCATTTCATACTTGTTCAGCATAATGCATTTGAGATTCACCCGTCGCTGCCTGCTTTTTTTTTTCTGTTTAATAAAATGTTTATTCAGGATAGTAACACAAGATAATTCATGCAAGAGCTCACTTAAAAAAAAGAATATATAGAATGGTAATTGATGCTGCCAATTAAAAAAATTATTTTTCCACCCAAAAGTGACATGAGAAACTACTTGAATCTGAGTATGAACATGGTTGTAGTACTCTTCAGGAACTGTAAATTAAAATGACAGGTAACTACCTGTGTCCCAGTCCTCAAAGAAGTAGAGTTCAATACCCAAAATAATCCTCCCATCCCAAACTTGGACCCCCCCCCTGCTGCCCACGGAGTTACTCAACACCCGCGGGAGTCTCCCGCTGACTCTCAGCAGGGGAGGAGGGCAGGCACCTTTGGTGACAATTAACTGACACTCTATCTACATTTAGAACCTTATCATTTTTATAATGAAAACCATAGGACCTGCAAGTCATCCTTACCAACCTTAAATGTAGTGTTGCGATGTCCAAGGGAAGATCTCTGTGTTAGGTGGATGGATGTGGCACTATTCGTTAAGCCATTGGTGGACACTTGAGTATTATCCAGGTTTTGGCTTTTGAGAAAATAAGGATTCATTTTTCAGGCATTTTGCATTGACATATATCTTCCATTTTCTTTTGGGATTACCTAAGAGTGAGTATGATTAATGAGCCTGCATGGCTGATTTCATAAGATACTAACATTCTAGCATTCTATTTTCCCAAGTGGTCTATATCTATTTTGCCAACAATATGTGAGGTTTCCAAGATTTTTAAACCCCTGCCAGTATTATGCATGAAATATTCTCCTGATTTCTAGCACTCTACTTTGTCCAACTTCTCTTCCCACTATGAATGCACTTATTCTAAGCTTTCAAATTTTGATGTTCTCTAAAATTCTGCACTTTGTCCTTTTCTCAGTTTACATTATTTGGCCTTTCTGAGTCAGTTGATTCTCTATGGTGACTACCCTTAAGGTCTAATGTCTCCCAAATCTTGATCTTCGTTTTAGACCTCTTCTATAAAGTCACAAAACCAGCTGTGCAGTGGAACATGCATCTGTAATTCACAGATACTCTGAGTACAACATGGACCAGATGTATCTCACCGTGAGCCTCTGCCCAATCCTTTGCCTCTGTTTTTCAGTCTCAGTAGATGGCACCAGTCTCCAGAAACTGCTCATTGCAACCTCCTGGGTAGCTGCTAAGAAACTAGCATTTCCTTCTTTTCCTGTGCTTCTTCCTCTTTTCCTTTGCCTTCATACTGGTGAGATCTCTTCTGTTTTGTGTTCTTAAGCATGTCTCAACCTGCTCTGCTCTTCATCAGGAACATATGTGGATTTATGAGTTCGTGGATTTGCTTCTATTACATCTAAGTAATCCTATGGTCATCTTGTTTGAATTTTATTTCTGGCATTCCCTCAGTCTCCTCATTTTCACAAACTAGTATTGAAGTGTTGTATTTTGGGGGGATGCATAATGTTGTCTTCTTTATTCTTGATTTTTGAATTTCTGAATTTATTTTTAGGCATTTCTGGAAATACTCATTGGTTTGTTGGTTTCTTCCCATCTGATGGCTTTTATCTTTGGACTATGCCTCTGTGACTTAGTGAAGTGTCTGCTGTTTCAGTGAATACCCAGAGGTGTGTGCTGGGTGTAGCCAGGGAGCTCTGTTCAGTGCTCCAGGGTGAGGGGAGTGTCCAAGGTGACATCCACATTGGGCATGGTTAATCTCTTCTTCTTTATCAGAGGGGTGGGTTTGATCAGTTCTGTTGGCATAATCTCACATTCACCTCCTCTCCTCCAAGGAGACCAGTGCCTGGTTGCTATCCCCAGTGGGTGCAGTAGGCATCTGGAGCCACACAAAAGATCCTTGCAGTCCTCGATGTTACACAGATCCCACAGCTATGACCCTCTCCATGCCATCAATGAACCCGGAGCATATGGAACCTCCCACAGCAACTGCCCAGTGACCCGGCCACACCCTGTGCCCTCCCACAAAGCCAGTGTTTTAAAAGTCCCAACATACAAGGCTCCTACAGTCACAAGCCCCAGACCCCTGTCAGTGCTCCCAGTTAGACTCAGGTGTCTCCTGTAGGCTGGTTGCTGGGCTCATGAACACAAGCTGGTGTAGCAGTTACATATGTCCAAAATGGCGCCTGCCCTATCTCAACTAGTTACAAGTCATCATTGTCAGGTGGCTGGGGAGTGAGAAACATGCCAGTTTTTCTTCCTCTGGGTTGGCAGGTACATTTTACCCAACAGAGCTTTAAGCCAGACTCACTCCATGATCTCCCCGCAGCTTTATCACCAATGGCTTGGGCTGCTGCCGTCTGGTCTCACCTCATTCTCCAAAGCTGGTGCTGAGTCGGCTGCTGGAGTCCTGTGTTTTATCCACGTTCATGGTGTGCATCCAGACTCTACACATAAATCCACAGTATCCCTCTAACTTGCTTGGAGTTTCCACTACAGTTTTCTCCCTACCTGGTCTCTGAGATTGCACTCTCTCCACTTTTTTTAACTGTCTTCCCTAGACTAGAACAGTAAGCTCCCTTCCTATTCCACCATCTTCTGGAATCAAGAATTTTAAAGCATTCACAAATTTATTTAAGAAGAAGAGTAACTAAGAGAGAGGGAAAGAGGAAGAGAGAGAGATATCTTCCATCTGTTGCTTCCCTTCCCAAATGGGCCACCATCAGCTGCTTTCCCAGGCACAGTAGCAGAAAGCTGGATTGGAAGTGGAGCAGCCAGAACTCAAACCTGGAACTCCAATAGAGGATGTTAGTCTCACAAGCAGCAACTTAACCTGCGTAACACAATCCCACCCCAAAGTAAACATTTAATTCCATTTTTCCATGATCTCTGTGAAGTCCACTGCTGTAAATGTGTGTGGTAACCTTTGAAATTAGAAATAGCAACCATTCCAACTCTTAACACTTCCTTCAGACTTTTTTATTTTCTTGTTGTTCTTGTATTTAAATTGGTTTAATTTGCCCTTTTATCAGCTCTTTTTCTCAGTATAATGGAAGCTTAGACTATTTGAGAGTTTTCTTCATTTATTCATTTGAAGCTATAAGGCTATATATTTAACTGCAATCTCTACTTCTGATCCGTTCTGCGGATTTTCATACTTCGTGCTTTTATTTTCACATAGTTTGTGATAATTTTTTGGGATTTGTTTTTGACCTTTTGATTTTCAGAAGTTTAACTTCCAAAAACTTGCATATTTCCCAATTTTTTGGTTATAGATATTTAACTTAATTATTCTTATTCAAACAAGATACCCTGCAACTTTAACTTGATAACTTATAGAGACTTTGTTAGGGTACATTATATAATCTGACTGTTCCATTTGTTCATGAAAAGATGGAGTTTCTTTTGTTTGGGATCTAGTATTCTATAAATAAAAATTAAATTCAAGTATGGGGGTGTTATTTCTTATATCTTATGTATCATTATTATGTTCTTCTCTACTTACACTATTAATTATTGAGACAAGACTTACAGTCCAGGGGCCAGTGCTGTTGCACAACAGGTTAAAGTCCCTACCTGCAGTGCTGGCATCCCATATGGCACCAGTTCAGGTACCGGTTGCTCCACTTCTGATCCAGCTCCCTGTTGATTCACATGAGACAGCAGCAGAGGATGGCACAAGTCCTTGGATCCCTGTGCCCATGTGGTAGACCCAGAAGAGGCTCCTGGCTCTTGGCTCCAGATTGGCTCAGCTCTGGCCATTGTAGCTGTCTGAGGAGTGAACCAGCAAATGGAAAACCTCTCTGTCTGTCTTTGTCTATGTAGCTCTATCTTTCATATAAACAAAAATAAATCTTTAAAAAAAAGACTTATAGTCTGTGGGGAGCAACTCGGACTAGACTAAGTTACTGGAATTAAGACTTATTCTATGCATCTGCTCTCCCACAATATGGCGCTGGGAGAGGAGTAAACAACTTCTACACAGCTGCCTCTCGCCAGTTTGACTGATGAGCTGCAGGAGCTGATCCTGCTCCTGATTGGAGGAGAGCAGCGTGCTCGGCATGTGGGTAGCAGAGTTGGGATTGATGGAAGAGGACTATAAAGGAGGAGAGAGACAACATGCACCAGGAACATCCGGATAACATCTGAGCAGCCCCCGAGAGAGCCGGCCAGTGGTGTGCTGCTCCCCCGCGGAAGTGGGGAAAGTGGCAGGGGGAACCGCCCCTCCACGGAGGTGGAGGGGTTGCCAGCCAACCCGGGAAGGACCAGCAGCAAACCCGGGAAGGGCCGAGCAGACTAAAGAACAGCTCAGGGTCCTGTGTCATTCCTCCACGAAGAGGGGGAGCGACATAATGGTGCCGTGACTCGGATAGGAAACCTAGGAGGGATAATGGTGCCATGACTCGGATAGGAAACCTAGGAGGGAAGAAGCGGGAAGAAGCGGGAAAATATCGGAGAGAGAGACTAGGGAAGAAGAGGGAAGAATCAGGAAAATACCGGAGAGAGAGACTAGCAAAGAGCCTAGGAAAAAGCCGGATGGAAAAAGTGCCGGAAGAAATCTAGGGTTGAAAACGAAAGTGAAAGCTAGAAGAAACTTAGACTCGGATACAGACTGCAGGTTGAAAGTGAAAGTGAAAGCTAGAAAAAACTTAGACTCGGATACGGACTGTGGGGAGAAGCCAGGAGAAATGAGAGAGAAATATTGTTGGAAGAAAGTTAGGAAATATACCGGGTAGAGAAAAATATGTTAGGGAAAATGAAGCCGCGGGGGCAGGCCGAAGCAGAGACGTAAGCTAGGTTGGGATTCGTCAAGTCAGCCTGGAGAGCAAAAGACGGGAAGCCAAGCCGAAAAGCGGAGACGTAAGCGAGGTTGGAATTCGTCAAGTCAGCCTGGGGAGCAAAAGACGGGAAGCCAAGCCGAAAAGCGGAGACGTAAGCTAGGTTGGAATTCGTCAAGTCAGCCCGGGGAGCAAAAGACGGGAAGCCAAACTGAAAAGCAGAGACATAAGCTAGGCTGTGATTCACGGAAGCCGCCACGCGCAGAGAGAGTGCGCGGGGCACAAGCGGAGAGAGCGCATGGGGCGCGAGTAGATAGGAGAGCGTGGGGCTGGTGCGGAGGCTGTGGTGTGGACGCGAAGGGCGCGGAGACCGTGGAGCACGCGCGAAGCCAGGAAGCCACACAGATAAGAGAAGTGCGGGCTGAAGCTGTGCAGAGCCAGGAAGCCGCTGCGGTGCGGGGTGCTGAGAAGCCGCCGCGGGGCGGGCGCCGGGAAACCGCGGGGATAAGAGAAACAGAAGTATAGAAGTAAAATGAGAGAAATAGGAATGCTGGCAGATAGAAGTAAAATAAGAGAAATAGGAATGCCCGGAGATAGAGAAATAGAGAGAAATAAGGCCTCCCCACAACACGGCAATGAGAGGGCTTGGATTCGGTCTGCCTGATTAGTAAGACGATAAGCACCTGCGGGCGGCTAGCAGAATATCTGCTGCAGGTCACCGAAGACAGGCACATTATCAACACCAATAAGTCTCCCCACAAGACAGCAATGAGAGAGCTGGGATTTGGTTTGCCTGATTAGTAAGGCGATAAGCACTTGCATGCAGCTCGAGCAGAGCATGCACTGCAGGGCACCGAACACAGGCACACATCAGCGCCTAAAAACCTCCTCACAACATGGCGAAGAGAGGACCCGGATTCGGTTTGCCTGATTGGTAGGGCTTGTAAGCACCTGTGGGCAACTCTAGCAAGCAGAGCAGAGTGTGTGCTGTGGGGCACTGAAGACAGGTGCGTATCAACGCCAAAGAATAAAAAGAAAGGGGGAACTGTGGGGAGCAACTTGGACTAGACTAAGTTACTGGAATTAAGACTTATTCTATGCATCTGCTCTCCCACAATATGGCGCTGGGAGAGGAGTAAACAACTTTTACACAGCTGCCTCTCGCCAGTTTGACTGATGAGCTGCAGGAGCTGATCCTGCTCCTGATTGGAGGAGAGCAGCGTGCTCGGCATGTGGGTAGCAGAGTTGGGATTGGTGGAAGAGGACTATAAAGGAGGAGAGAGACAACATGCACCAGGAACATCTATCTGAAGGAACACCTGTGCAGCCCCCGAGAGAGCCAGCCAGTGGTGTGCCGCTCCCCCGTGGAAGTGGGGAAAGTGGCAGGGGGAACCGCCCCTCCACGGAGGTGGAGAGGTTGCCAGCCAACCCGGGAAGGACCAGCAGCAAACCCGGGAAGGGCCGAGCAGACAAAAGAACAGCACAGGGTCCTGTGTCGTTCCTCCACGAAGAGGGGGAGCGACAATAGTCCAAATATAATTGGGCTTTTTCTGTTCTTTTCATTATTTGCTTCATGCATTTTGGTTGCTAGATTAGGTTGCATTATTTTAAATTTGGGGACATTTGCCTAAAATTAATAATTATTATTATATTTATTATTATAATTAATAATAATTGGAAGTAGTTTGACCCTTTCAAGTTTTGCTTTTGGGATTTCTTCTGGATGTTAAAATACATGAAAAATGTGGTAATTTAAGCCACAGAATAGCAGAATCTGTTTACAATGCATAAATACAAAATATGACCAGTATCCAGAGTAAATGAAGAACCTCTGCCAATCTCTATGAAAGCAGCGAGTAGTCCTTAAAGAAATGGACAAAAAGTTTAATCAGAATTGTCCCAAAAGGGGAAAATCCAAATACTCTGTAAACATGGAAATTACTGTTTAATCTCTTTAATTCTGAAATTTGGGGGAAAAAAACTTACTTTTGAAATTGGCGGAAAGTAAGAACTCTAAAAATAGCAAGAGCTGTACTGCACCAGAGACCCTAATTCACTGGTCATTGACATGTGGACTGGTGCAACTGCTTTTGAAAATTGGGAGCACTGTGAGTGTGTAGTGAACTTAAACAAGTCAAAAACCCACCAGCAGATAAATGTAGAAATAAACTGTGGCACATTTGTTGTGTGGAAAGCTGTACATACAACAGAGAGAATAGACTAAATAAGCTCTGAGCAGAAATATGGATGGAATTCACTAATGTTGAGCAAAAAAATAAGATGATATGGCAGTGTCAAGCTCCGTATTCAGTTTAAGTGCAATTAAATTGTGCACTTTTAGAACTGCCTGTGTGGTTTGTGAAACTCTGGAGGTAGAGTGATGAGTTCGTGACATGCTCAGAAAGCGTACAGAACGTTGTGCTCCAGGAAGCACCACCAGGTTTCCCTGTTGGAGTCACTTTCAGTTTCTTGACCTGGATAAGGCTCCAGAGGTGCACACCCTGGCATCAGCTAACCTTCATAAAAGAAATCTAGAAAGTTATGAACCAAGCTGTGGAAGACATCTGTTACCAGTCAACCCCAGAAAGGTGTTTGCTTGTGTGATGGCCGAAAGATGCAGATGGCGAGTGTCTTCATACAGTTGCCCTGGGCCCTGCTGAGTGCAGGCAGCTCATCTTCATCTCGTTTTTCTTCAAAGAACCCATTACCAAAAACAGTTGAGTATGCATAATCTGGAAATCTTAAATCCAAAATGCCACAACACCTGCAACATTTGAGCATTCTACTTCTCCATGGGCATTCAGCCCGCATGTCATTCAGGTTCTTGAGATGTCTAGATTCCCGCGCAGTCTTGGCCAGCTTAGACAGTCAAAGGACCCCCAGAAACAAAGCCTGAATTTGGTGTCCTCCAGGGTCCTGATGTCCATTACACCTTTCCAAATATAAGCCCTCGCAGACCCACAGACCTCTGGGGTAGGACCTGCCTAGCTGGGACATGCAGACCAAGCTACTCATAGCACCTTATGGGGTATGGCCAAGCCTATGGGTGGACAAGCAGGAAAGCCAGCACCCCTAGGTAAGGAGAGTTGATTGGAATAGTTCTGAGGACTTCCTTGTGCCAAGCCCACCCCTCCCCAGGTATTCTGAGAGCACAGGGGTCTGACGGATGGAAACTGTCAGAGGAGACATGAAAAACATTGTTTACAAACATAGTCCCTTTGGGACAAGAGAAGACAGGGACACAGGTGCAGTTAGGTATGTAGCACTGCAGGCTTCCAGCTGTGAGCTGTCCTCTTACCACCCAAGTTAGGAAGAAGCCGCCAAATATCCTGTGGCTCTCAGTCTTAGCTGAGAGGGAAGCCCACAGTCACCCACTGACCTTTACTTCAGCCTGGAGAGCTGACTGGTGTCAGTCAGAACCCTGGAGATGCAGCCCTTCCTTTGTTTTTGTTTTTGTTTTTTGACAGGCAGAGTGGAAAGTGAGAGAGAGAGACAAAGAGAAAGGTCTTCCTTTGCCATTGGTTCACCCTCCAATGGCCGCCGTGGCCGGCACACAGCGCTGATCCGAAGCCAGGAGCCAGGTACTTATCCTGGTCTCCCATGGGGTGCAGGGTCCAAGCACTTGGGCCATCCTCCACTGCACTCACTGGCCACAGCAGAGAGCTGGCCTGGAAGAGGGGCAACTGGGAGAGAATCCGGCGCCCCAACTGGGACTAGAACCTGGGGTGCTGGTGCCGCAGGGCGGAGGATTAGCCAAGTGAGCCGCAGCGCCGGCCCCTTCCTTTGTTCTTTTCATGTCCCACATGCTCAGGTTAGAGCGTGTGTGTGTGTGTGTGTGTGTGTGTGTGTATGAACCTAGAAAGCAAGGTCCTTGGAGCCGGGAACACAGAGCCCACTCAATTCCTTAAAACCAGGTGTAGGCTGATAGGAGACATTGCTGCTCCCCGCGGGTTTCCACTGGGGACAAATGTGACCTTTACTCCTATGCCGTCCTCAAAGCAGGGACCCACCCTGTGGATTCTGATTCATTACTCCTGCCACTTGGTTGATATAAGCACATCTAGAAGCCAGAGCTTAGATGCAGAGACAGAAGGCTCCTGAGGCAGAATGGGCTTTGCATAGAAGCTCTTAAGTTCCAATTCCTGGTTCACAGTTAGGGTTCAAAATAAGGGACTCGTGGATTCTCAAGTAATACTGTTCTTCTTGAGGATAATACATGGACTGGAAGATAGATTTCTCAGTCATTTGATCTTTATCCCTTATTATCAGGTGGGAACATCAGGATTGACAAATACAAGCCCTGGCCCTGGCTGGACTCTGGGGAACCATGAGCCTTCAAGACGCGGCACAGGGTGGCACGGGATGCCCATCAACACTAATGCGAGTCCTGACTGTAAACTCGGGACCACTGATGCCTGCACACCTCTTAGCCTAATAGAGTGAAACACTCCACTGCTCCCTGGTACCATACACATTTCCCAGGCCTTATTTTGATAACTTGTTCATAAGACTGACTGCTGTGTTTTTGAAAGCAGGGCATATAGGAGCAGCTTGTTCTACAGCAGCCAGGAATGTCCTTCCTCCAACCTGCATATCATTGATTATTATTAAAAGGGGTAAAGGTACTGAGATGGTTAGGGCCAAGGGAGTAGATCACAATATGTCCTTTGGGATAATACAAATGGATTTATGTAAGAAAGAGGCCCAGAGATTAAACATGACAATAGGTCTGATCTGATTTCATCATCATTTAAAAAAAATCATCTATTATTTTTCACTTTATGTTTCTGTGTGGGAGCAAACTGTTGAAATCCTTACTTAATGTATACTAAGCTGATCTTCTGTATATTAAGATAATCGAAAATGAATCTTGATGTGAATGGAAGGGGAGAGGGAGTGGGAAAGGGGAGGGTTGTGGGTGGGAGGGACGGTATGTGGGGGAAGCCATTGTAATCCATAATTCGTACTTTGGAAATTTATATTCATTAAATATAAAAAGTTAAAAAAAAAAAAAGAAAGAGGCCCAGAGTCCAAAGGTGAGTAAATGTTTCACAAAATGTTCATTAAATGTTTTCCTGGGTGACCTTCCTCAGAAACTCCAGCAAGACATGCATTGTGACCCTTTAAACGAAAGCAGCATTTCTCAGTTCCCGTGCTTTACGACAGCAGTGTGCAAGCAAGATCAGCTATTCCGCAGAACAGCTTCAGCGAGCACTAAACCAGGTAACTTTAACTTTTCCAAAATGTTTCTGTAAGGTAGGATGGTACGTTTTGGGAAATCCAGTTTTTTCAATGTGACAAAATAGAATGGGGCTGCTTTAGGCCAGCACTGAGGCTCACTTGGCTAATCCTCCGCCTGCGGCACCAGCACCCCAGGTTCTAGTCCCTGTTGGGGTGCCGGATTCTGTCCCGGTTGCTGCTTTTCTAGTCCAGCTCTCTGCTGTGGCCCAGGACTGCAGTAGAGGATGGCCCTAGTGCTTGGGCCCTGCACCCGCATGGGAAACCAGGAGGAAGCACCTGGCTCCTGGCTTCGGATCAGAGCAGTACACCAATCATAGCGGCCATTTGGGGGGTGAACCAACGAAAAAGGAAGACCTTTCTCTCTGACTCTCTCTCTTGCTCTCACTGTCTAACTCTGTAAAAAAAAAAAAAAAAGAATTGGGCTGCTTTCTTCAGTTTTTTGGAACAGAGGATAACTAACTTGACAGAAAGGACACAGGAGCAAGAAAGTGTCAGGTGTGTGGCATTCCTCATTCCTCACAGCCACTCCGGGGTAGATATCCATCATCCCACAGATAGGGAGTCTGACAGGAAATACTCAGTACCACACCCATGGTCCCATGGGCAGGAAGTGAGGTGACGGGGCTGATGTTGAGAGGCAGATCTTTAGAACGCTGAGTTCCCCAGCTCAGCGCCAGGAAGCCAGCAGAGCAGAAGAGAACTGATTTTGTCTTCCTGGCCACCCAAGTAACCAATGCTGAGGAGCGGTTGTAAAAGTCATTCATCTCACAAAGAGTGAGAACAAAAGAGGCCCCACATCAGCTTTTCATGGTGGACAGAAAGTCATCTTTCTGCATAAGATAGCGTGGGAGGCCGGCGCCGCGGCTCACTAGGCTAATCCTCCGCCTAGCGGCGCCGGCACACCGGGTTCTAGTCCCGGTTGGGGCGCCGGATTCTGTCCCGGTTGCCCCTCTTCCAGGCCAGCCCTCTGCTGTGGCCAGGGAGTGCAGTGGAGGATGGCCCAGGTGCTTGGGCCCTGCACCCCATGGGAGACCAGGAAAAGCACCTGGCTCCTGGCTCCTGCCATCGGATCAGCGCGGTGCGCCGGCCGCAGCGCGCCGGCCGCGGCGGCCATTGGAGGGTGAACCAACGGCAAAGGAAGACCTTTCTCTCTGTCTCTCTCTCTCACTGTCCACTCTGCCTGTCAAAAAAATAAAAAAAAAAAAAAGATAGCGTGGGAAAAAATAGGAAATTCATTTTGCTGGAAGTTCAGTTGCAAATAAAGGAAAATCCCACTCAGGGAAAAAGTGAAATGAAAGGAAGTCCATCCTGCTCATATGGACCCAGGAAAGCTGGTGGTGTGCTGCAGTGCACGTCCACATGCCTGAGGGAGTACTTAGCGTAAGTCTCAGTGCAGGGCAAGAGAAGACCGGCGCCCCAGCTCGTTCAGGCAGAGGACAAGGTGGGTGTCCCTCCTTTCCCTTTTGCTCCAGCCAGGTTCTCACGGGATTGAGTGAGGCCTACCCACACTTTGGAGAGCTAAGTGCTTTACTGAGTCCACCAATTCAATTGCCAATCTCCTTGGGAAACACCTTCTCAGACGTAGAAGTGATGTGTATTTCATATCTGGGCACCACGTGATCCAGTCAAGTTCACACAGATGCTTAAGTATCTCACCAAGTCTTTATAGGGGCATATGTACACCAGGCCACCATTCCTTAAAACATCCTTGGCAAAGGGTGGGTTTGCTTTTGTTTTCACCTCCTGCTGCCCACTGTGGACTGGTACTTGTGTGAAATTCAGTAAAAATGAATCACTGGAAAAATGACACAAAAGTAGACATAAAATACGACTTGTTAAAGTCTTTATTAAGTGGGGGATTAAGCTTGTGATTATAAAGTAAATAAAAAGTATGTCATTGTAAAAATTAAAAGAAAAATAAGATAAAGAGAAAGGAGGGGGGCCGGCGCCATGGTGCACTAGGTTAATCCTCCGCCTGCAGCACCAGCATCCCATATGAGCACTGGGTTCTGGTCCCAGTTGCTCTTCTTCCAGTCCATTTCTCTGCTGTGGCCCGGGAAAGCAGTGGAGGAAGGCCCAAGTGCTTGGGCCCCTGCACCCATGTGGGAGACCAGGAAGAGGCACCTGGCTCCTGGCTTCAGATCAGCGTAGCTCTGGCCGTGTGGCCATTTGGGGGGTGAACCATCAGATGGAAGACCTTTCTGTCTCTCTCACTGTCTGTAACTCTACCTGTCAAATAAATAAATTAATTAAATATTTTTAAAAAATAGAGAAAGGAGGGTGGGGTGGGAAGTATCATGCTCTTAAAACCATGTACATATAAATTTTATATATAAATTAAAAATAATAAATTATTTAAAAATACAATTCTCAATTTTTAAAAATCTTTGAAATTTATTACACTTCACATTTCTAAACTTTCCAACTACCATGCTGAATCAAAACTCAATAGACTGAAGTAAAAAAATATGAAAAATTGGAAAGGCTACCTGATTTCATTTTTGTGACACACTGTATAATACTAAAAATCTATTTTAATAGAGCAAAAAGAATTGCAGTTACTAAATATCATTTTCCCTCATACCACAAAAGAACTATTGGAAGAAGCTGACATTTATGAGAATCTAATTTAGTTTAGGGTTTAATTAAGCATTTCATAGGATTATATACATTAATAAGACACACCAGCAGGTCACATTTATGTCATGTTGGTGTTTACTTGTCATAAACATCAGAATCATGACTGTATGTTACAATAATTGATTCACATATAAGATGTGTCAGCCTTGTTATTGTTTGTTATATCACAATTTGTGTCTTGTTCTCTGGCAAATGTGTTTGAAGAAGATAACTGTTTTTACTAGTGGAAAGGATAATCTTGTTTTTCTTGGGTAAAACACTTTTCTTCCGTCTTCTCTACACCTTTCCTAGCATTTCCCTTGTCTTTTCCTTCAGAACAGTAGACCACAGAACCATATGAAATGTAAGGGAAATGTATTCTAAGTTTGGGGAGTAGGCACAGTGCTTTCATTGTGGATTCTATATGCACAATAGTGTGTTTACCAACTGCTCCATAGGTCTCTTTTTAAGTCATTTAACAGCCTACAATCCATTTTGTCCCTAAAACACACTTTGGGAAATACAACCTTCTCTTATAAGATTTTTTTTTCTTTTTTATCAGCAACATGGGAAAAAATGAAGAGCTAAGAATAACAAAGGTAGAGAAGGGCTGCTCCTTGTCTACCTTTGTTACCTGCTGTTTCCAACCAAGGTAAAGAACCATGGGGGAACAACCAAAAGAGACGCCCAGCAACATTGAGAGGACAATGATGATGAACTTAAGTTATCTTAATGATGGTAAAGTTTGTCTAGGAAGTATGAATGGAGAATTTGCTGAATTTGCTAAGGGTTGAAGAATATTTATGGATGTATTAGGTGGTGAAAATTAAGGCATTCTGGGGAAGCATTTATTTATTTATTTATTGACAGGCAGAGTTAGTCAGTGAGAGAGAGAGACAGAGAGAAAGGTCTTCCTTTTTCCATTGGTTCACCCCCCAAAGTGGCCACTACGGCCGACGCGTTGCAGTCGGCGCTGTGCCAATCCAAAGCCAGGAGCCAGGTGTGTCTTCCTGGTCTCCCATGCTGGCGCAGGCCCAACACTTGGGCCATCCTCCACTGCCTTCCTGGGCCACAACAGAGCTGAACTGGAAGAGGAGCAATTGGGACAGAACCGGCGCCCCAGCCGGGACTAGGACCTGGAGTGCTGGTGCCACAGGCGGAGGATTAGCCTAGTGAGCCACAGCGCCGGCCAACAAAAGCTTCTAACAGCTCTCCAATTCTATACAAGCAGCCCTGAACGTATGCGTTTTGAAAATATTAGCAAATAAGGGGCCAGCATTGTGGCGAAGGTGTTTAAGCTACCACCTGCAAAGTCAGCATCCCATATGACTGCTGGTTTGAGTCCTAGCTGTTCCACTTCTGATCCAGCTCCCTGCTGATGCCCCTGGGAAAGAAGTAGAGGATGGCCCAGGTACTTGGGCCCCTACAACCACAAGGGAGACCTAGAAGAAGCTCTTGGTTCCTGGCTTTGGACCAGCTCAACTCTAGCCATTGCAACCATTTTGGGAATGAACCAGCTGATGGAAGATGAATCTCTTTGTCTCTCCTTCTGTCTCTCCACCTTGCGGTGCTGGCACACCGGGTTCTAGTCCCGGTCGGGGCACCCGATTCTGTCCCGGTTGCCCCTCTTCCAGGCCAGCTCTCTGCTGTGGCCCGGAAGTGCAGTGGAGGATGGCCCAAGTGCGTGGGCCCTGCACCCCCATGGGAGACCAGGAGGAAGCGCCTGGCTCCTGCTTTGGATCGGCGCAGTGCACCGGCAGCAGCAGCCATTTGGAGGGTGAACCAACGGAAGGAAGACCTTTCTCTCTGTCTCTCTCTCTCACCGTCTAACTCTGCCTGTCAAAAAAATTGTTTAATAAAATGAAATAAAAGTAATAAATGGCTTGCTGTAAACCATCCACCAAGCATCTGATCTTGCAGAGTATTAATAAAGTTTCCATTGTGCTGTGCTCCCTGAGTCTGAGTTTATTCTTTGAGTGGACAGGTGAGGCTGTTTCTCACAGAGGGAATGGAGAAAAGTCCTCTACGATGGATGTAAGATGTGAAAGAAGGGAGCAAGTGGACAACAGAATGGCAGGGCTGGGGCCTATGGCTGAGGGAGGAGCGTGGCACAGCCTCCTCATGTTGTCCCCTCCCCACCTTCACAAGCCCTTTGTGACTCTCCCGTGCTCTGTGATGTAGGCCTGGGACTTTGGTGGAGCCTGCACACTCTCAGAACTCAGTTGCCTCAGAGAGCCATGCAGTTCTGACAATGGAGCAGGTTCTCTTGTTTCTAAAGAGCCACGCTGAGCCCTGGCAAAGCTTCAGCTCCGTGTACTTAGATGCTGTCCCCAGCTGCATCTTTCTGATTGTGATGGGGCTGCTGCTTCTCTACCTTTGCTACCTGCTGTTACCAACCAAGGTAGGGAACCATGGGGGAACCCCCAGGAGAGATGCTTTGTTGGTGGTGCTTTCCATTTCTAGTGTCACATGTCTACAGAAATGTGGTTGGGTCAGAGATGGCTCAGAAGGGAAGTGTGAGGAAAGGACAAGACCTCGCTCTTGTAGGGGAACAGGTTGGGCAGGGACAGGGGATTAGGGAGGACTAAGGTTTCCATGTGAAGCTCTCAGAGAATCTTCATGGTGAAGTAGAGGCTGCCAGGACACAATCCCAAACACAGTGAAGCTGTGGTCCTGGCTTGGCTTGATTTGGGAGTTGGATCATCCAACAGAGAGGAGTGTATCTACACCCTACACCATGAGTTCCATTCCCAGAACAGGGGTTCCTTGACCAAGCCTTCCATCATGTTGGGTTGAGACTATTAGAGCCCACAAGCAGATGCTGGAGCCCAAGCTCTGTCCCCAGGACACAAGGTCCTCTGAAAAGTACAGGTGGGACAGCTGGCCACAGATCCTGTGCCAGCAAAGGTCGTCAGACTGTGAGAATACCTGAGGATTCCAGAGACACCATCCTTCTTTCAGTTTTACAAAAAAAAAAGGAGCATTTGAAAATATTTGATCACCTTGAAAAAATAAAAAATAAGGAGGAATACCCCATTTTGATTAAAATAAGGAAGTGTAGGAGTCCTGAGAAATGAGGTGCAAATCATCCTGGAGAAAAAAGTGAGAGAATTGTGTCTCAACCCACCCACTCCCCATTATTTTGTGTTCTCAGCATCGGAGCAGAACCAAGAGGAAGAGGAAAGGTGGAACATTTACAGGTAAGGTTCTGCTCATTCGACCCAAACCCTCCAAGGATGACTCTTCCTATCCCTTCCATGAAGGTGCAGGTCCATGATCTCTGAGGATGTCAGTCACTAAATACTGTCCCTCAGCAAACAGAAATTGTCAAAGGCCCAGGGAAGGCACTGAGACCTGAAACCTCACGTTGAGAACTGTGCACCCACGAGCAGGAGGCAGAGTTGACATGGCAAATGGGTGCTGCCCAATACATGGTGACATGAGATGTTGAGGAAGGATTACTGCATGTTTGAAGCCAGAACTTCTACTTACAGCTTTGTATAAGTCCTTTAACATCCTGAGTGGTCACATTCCTCTTTGTGGTAACCACTGACACGTCTAGAGAGATTTACACATTTATTTATTTGAAGGAAGAGTGACAGGAACAGAAGGAAAAAGAAAGAGATCTTCCAATGTTAGTTCATTACACTATTGGTAGGCCAGTCTGAAGCCAGTTTAGAAGTCTATCCCAGTCTCCCCTGTCAGTGAGAGGGACTCAAGTACTTGAGCCATCAACTAGTGCCTCACATATATAGAAGGAAGCTGGATTGGAAGGGGAGCAGCCGAAACTTGAACTTGCACTCCAATATGAGATTCAGGCATTCCAAGTGCTGACGTAAGATGCTGCCCACAAAGCCTGCACCCATGTGGTGGTTCTCAGCATCACCAAGGAATGAAGCAGATTAAAAATACTTTGTTATTGGATGTAGATGCATGTATGACACTTATTAATAATTGTTGACCATTTGATTTTGTCTGTCAACTTTGGGGATTTCAGGGATTCATGACTCAAGGGGCTCCCATAAAAGAATATCCATGCGCTTCTAACTTTTTACATATAACCCACTCTCCTGGTTTCCCAGGTTGGAGATCTCACAAGAGAGAAGTAGAGGAGAGAAGGAAGCTGTCTTCCATTCTGAAAAGGTGAAGAGTCTTCCCCTTCCCTGATTCCTTTTATAGCCTGTTCTATGCATTCCAGGGGAACAGTGTAGCCTGCTCTAGGAGCAGGGAGGAGTAGATGGGGAAGGCTTGAGGAGAAGATAGAAAGTTCATTGTGAAGTCCTGGAAGTGAGGCAGTGTGCAGGGGATAGCAGCTCCCGGGTTCCTCTAACCCCCATAGGTCAGCAGGCCCTCCTTTCCTCTAGTGGTCCTGGCTACAACTTTGTATCTCCTTTCTCCTACAGTCCCCTGGGCCACCACCATGACAGCACACCCTTCCGTCACATGTTGTGTCCAGAGCCCTCCTGTGAGGTGTGTAATAGAACAACAGCAGAGATCCAGCAGCTGCTGTCCCAGGGGTCCCTGCAACATGCTGCTCTCTCTCAGTGTTTTTCACCATCCTCTGATTCTATGATCGAGTCCTCAGTAAGTCTCACCTCTGACCTCTTGGCAATAGCTCCAGGAGACCCAATTCCACCCCCTGTGCCTGAGCCTTCTCCATCTCCCTGTTCAACTCTCTCAACTAACCTGGACACCTCCTTTGAAGACTTAACTTCCTCCTCAAATCTTGGTGACTTTCTGCCTCCAGAGCCTACTCCTGGCTTGGATTTCTCATTCCCAGGGGGACATTTTCCAACACAACCGCTTGGCATTCTCCCTCCTCCACCTTGTCCAGGCCAGGAAACAGATCCTGTTCTCCAAGGAGAAGTCACAGTGACTCTGGGGGACAGCGTTTGTGGGTTGCCCACCCATGAGCCAAAAACCAAAGCCACTCAATCTCCTGACATGGCAACATCAGAAATCTGGCCTCAAGGTCATACCAAGCACTTACACATCTCAAACTGGGCACAAGGAGATGCCAAGCAGAATAATCTTGGCCTCCATTCATCCAGGCCATCCATTGAGATTGATCCTGCAGTCAACCTTCCAGGGAGTCTGTTACTTCTCAGTCCAGATACCCTGGAACTCCTAGAGAGACAAGTCAGAAAGAGGGGTGATTTCTTGATACACGAGGAAAAGGAAAAGACAGCAGGACCTTTTCCAAAACAACACAGGCCAGATGTCCCACTTCATTCTCCAGGGAAAATGCTAGAGTCAATTTCTGTCAAGCATGACTTGGCAGTCTCCCTTCCTTTTTGGAGCAGTGAGGACAAACCACAGGAGCTGCAGATGATTCAGCAGCCAGTATCTCCTAAGATGTTTGAGGTCCATCTACAGAGGAAATGTATCCAACTCACCTGGGGTCAACCAGCTCTGAACCATGACTTCCTTTACCCTGCTGGCCTTGTCTCAAGTGGTTGTTCTTCAACCCTAATCGTCTTCAGTAGTATGCAGGACAGCTCCACAGACCAGGAACCCCCAGCGTTTCCAGATCCCCCACCTCTGTCTGAGCCTGAGATCCAAGCTCAACCCCTGCTGCAAGCCATGCCCCAACCCCAGCCCCAAATTCTCACTGAAGACCAACCTCAATCCTTTCTCCTGAACCTGCCACCCTCTCCTGTACCTCAGTGTAACTCCTGTGGTGTACATTTCCTTGGACTCCCAAATGAGGCAGAGGCTCTCATGCCATCTGAAATCCAACACTTGGAACACCACTTATTGACAAAAAAGCAGGAAAGTTTGTGGGATATACCCTCAGTGGTTCTTTTGTCTCAGAAAGACTTTTGTCCCCCTGCTCCCAACCTATCCTTGACAAGCCAGTCTTCCAAGGCTTGCATTCCAATCTGCATTCTTAGTGGAGATTTTTCCCTTCACAGTGAGATTCGGGAGAAACTAGAGCACCACCTTCGGAAGAGGCTAATCCAACATCGGTGGGGCCTTCCCCGCAGGGTCCAAGAGTCTCTGTCATTGATTAACCCTCAGACAGACATTCCTGAGACATCTGAATCAATGGGCAATAAGAGACGCTCAGGAGTGTGTTTGTTTACAGGTCAGAAGAGCACAGATGCAATGGATTTGGAATTCAGAAAACCTGGAAATTTCTATGAAAGGACCTCAGAAATGCTTCCTCTAGAAAAACATGTGAGGAAGTCCCAGGGCCCTGTTTTGAAGAGTGGTTTATATGATCATCTAATTAATGATGCAAAGAAATCTTCAGATATGAGTCCGTGGTCTGTCTCTGAGAGAGAAAGTCACATGGTAAATCTTTCTGGACATAGTTCAAGAGTCTCAGGGATGAGTGTAAATCAGAAACAACTTGAAAATGCCTTGAAAGCCCATTTGAGCAAGAAAGTTATGCAAATCAATGACAGTCAGATCCCTATGAGTGTATATAATTCATGGTATTCTATCAAACAACCATTGCCTCTCCCTGAGAAGTCATATAACCAAGAGGAACACAAAGACTTGGCTCAATTGGTGAGTTTAGACAGTAATATCAATACCTCCTCTGAGATTTCCTTCCTCTGTTCCAGCAAGCTAAAGACATTGGAAGACCATATCAAAAGTTTTCGCAAAAGGATAATGTGGGGACTTCCCAAAAAAATCCTTGAATCCATAGAAATTTTTAAAACAAAAGGGAACCCATCCCAGTGCAGTTGTCATTCAAACTTTCCCTCCTCAAGTAACTTTATCTCTGAGGTTGATTCCCAAGGTAGAGTCTCCAAGCCCATCAGAAGAAGCTCCAGATCTTCACAGGGAGACAAGTTGGAAACAACAGTCTCTGGCCCCAGTCTGGATTTCACTGTCCCTGTCACCTCACCTGTATGCAAGGAAAGACTGAGGGAAATGAGACAAATACCCTGTGATATCTCTCAGGAGCCAGTAGGTAACATTCAGGGGTTTCAGGATTGCAGACAGCATTTTCTGTCTTGCACAAATGGCATCATTGACAAAGCAAAACAGAAACCTCCCAAATTAACAAATAGAAGTAGACCGATGCTGCCCACAAGGCAGGACGGGGATATACCGGAATCATATGCTAAGAAAGAGAGCTCTACAAATAGAACTGAAAGGCTTCAGAGCAAAAATATGCAGAATTCAGAACATTTTCCCACATATATCATGTACAGGGAGATATTCAAGGCAAAGGAACTCTGTTCTCCCCCATCTCCACGTAGTAAAACCTTGAAAACCAATGAGCCAAAAAGCTCCCCAGTAATAGGTGTGACTTTGGAAAAAACACAAACTACCCTGACAACTAAACATCCTCCACCAACACTATCCAAACCTGGAGATCCTGAACTGTCAGACCTTAAAAATCGTATGCTTTGTGAGTTAAAGTTGAAGTTGGCTAACAGAGATTGTAGCCAGGTCCATAGCCATCCCACTGACATGCCTCTGGCCTCAGAGAACTTGAAACCCAAGCCTGTTCTGACACATACCCAAGGCATCTACCCTGGACACACAGCCCCTTCCCAGGTGCTGCATGTCCATATCGACAACACAAGGATAAGGAGGGAGCAGATGCAGGAGCCCTGTGTCCCTGTGTGTGCCTTTTGGAAGGACCAGGATAAGAATCTCCCAGCAGCTTCCAAGACAGTAAGCCCTCCAGAACCCAAACCAGAAGAGCTTGGTGGAGGAGATGCAGGCTTAGGGCCATCCCAACCCAGAAGGAGGATCCATGCTGCTCAGGGTAGGACATTAAAGGACACGCTTGAGAGCAAATATTCCCCATCCCAGCCACTGAAGGGGCAGCCCCCTGCTGAAAGCCATTTCAGAAAACGGATGAAGCACTTTCTGCAGTGGATTTGGCCTAGCAGAAGATGTGAAAGGCAAAATCGTTTCCTGGAACAGGGACGTTCCCTGTCATCTGAGCAGAGCATGGGCCCAGGTAAAAATCAAGCCACCTGCATCGGGAACACTGAGGTTCAATCAGTGAAGCCAGCTAGTGGGAAGGTTCCAGGGAAGAAGCTGGGGCATGATCACGGAACAGGTAAGACCTGCCACCAAGTGCCCCTTTCGACCCAGGTCAAGTTTAGCAAAACTGAGCAGCAGGCAGAATTGCAGATGGGGGCAGCACCTGTCCAGGGCCATCCCTTCAATCACAGGGTCACTTCCTGTAAAGGGACAAGTACCAAGTCCTGCCGCCAAGAAGCTGCATTTGCTGGCCAGAGTTATCCTGCAAGGAATACACACATGAAACACAGAGACAGAGAGCCCAAGAAAGTTGTGCCATTCAGGGACCAGCTATGGTGTCAGAGGTACCCCTCAGCTGTGTCCCAGAGGGAACCTGTGCCACATCCAAGCCCGACCTGCAGGTGTCAGGTTGGCCAAGTGCCGTGAGTTGCCCTTGCCACTGCTGAAGCCTCTTTTAAATAGAAAATGCTTCTCCAGCATTTCCAGGGAGGAAAACTGCCCTGCTAAAATCATTAAATCCTTTTTGAAAATACTGATTTTTCCCAATAAATATTCACAAAGAATGCTGTCTTCTCTGTGTACTGTGTTGGGGGTGTGGGTTTTGGTCATCACAGGGCCTCTGCTTAGAGAAAGGAAGGAGTCAGATAAGCTCTCAGTGTCTGCCTCTGTTGGTGTCTGAAGGGTGACCAGTCCCTTGGAGCTCTATCATGGATGTGTATTTAAGTGCCCTTCCCTCCAAACAAAGTTGGAGAAGACCTCTATTTTTTTTTTATTTGATGGATAGAGTTAGACAGTGGGAGAGAGACAGAGAGAAAGGTGTTCCTTCGCTTGGTTCACTCCCCAGATGGCTGCAACAGCCAGAGCTGCACCAATCCAAAGCCAAGAGCCAGGTACCTCCCCCTGGTCTCCCATGTGGGTGCAGAGGCCCAAGCACTTGGGCCATCCTCCACTGCCCTCCTGGGCCACAGCAGAGAGCTGGACTGGAAGAGGAGCAACCGGGACTAGAACCCGGCGCCCATATGGGATGCCGGTGCCGCAGGTGGAGGATTAACCAAGTGAGCCATGGCACCAGCCCCGAGAAGAGCTCTTTTTACCACTCTCTTAGTTTAATGACATTGTATGGCCACCTGCACCTCTCCCCTCACTGGCTATTTCACATCCCTTAGCACAGTAAATAAGACGGTTCTTCCAAAAAGCGAGTCAAAAACTGATGTATTTTTTCAGAATACAGTGGCTGATTTATTTTTAGAGTCTGTTATCAGTGACCAGAGGGTCACACCAGTGGGTGTGTCTTGAGTAAGGAGTTCGAGGGAGTATTTCTGCCGGACACTGGGCTGGTTGTGGTGGGGTATGGAATCAGTGGAGATGATCCTTACGATTCTGTAGTGCAGGGCATGATACTCTGTTGGGGAAGCAGTCCTTGTTCTCACCACTGAAGTTTGGAAAATCACCTTTGGGAAGTGACTCTGTACCCTGGGCATTTCCTTGTGCTTCTTGGATAATGAGGATTTTTTTTTTTAATTTTTATCATTCCAGTTCAAAAGGATCAGTGGTCAGTAGAGAAAAGATGCCTTGAGCAAGTAAGCAAGAAAAGGGGTGTAAAAGATGATCTTCCTGGAGGAACAAAGGTTTATGCCCCTTCATCCCCATATCATGGCCCTTCCTTACCCCCCCCAATCTGACCCAGAACCATTTCCTTGATGGGCAGCACAAAGCTTACAAGGGCCACATTGTCAGAATTGTACATGAGGCTGTTCTTTGATCACTAAAACCATCTACAGGACTGTTATCAGGTACGGCATCCTCTCTTTTTTATATTATTTCAAGATTTATTTATTTACATATTAATTTATTTCAATTTTAGTGAGTTTTTGACAGCTTCAGTGTACTTTATTGATACAATTCTAAGAACGTGGGGTCGGCGCCGTGGCTCACTTAGTTAATCCTCTGCCTGTGGCACCAGCATCCCATCTGTCAAAAAAAAAAAAAATTCTAGAACATAATGATCCTCCCGTCCTCCCTCCCTACCCCTCTCTCCTCCCTCCTTCCTTCTCCCTTTTTTAAAAATTTTTATAACATTTTTAATCTTCATTATAGTAAAAAGGCATAATACTTTTTTAATTTATTTATTTGACAGGTAGAGTTACAGTCAGTGAGAGAGAGAGACAGAAAGGTCTTCCTTCCGTTGGTTCACTCCCCAAATGGCCGCCATGGCTGGTGCTGAGCCGATCCGAAGCCAGGAGCCAGGCGCTTCTTCCTGGTCTCCCATGTGGGTGCAGGGGCCCAATCACTTGGGCTATCCTCCACTGCCCTCCTGGGCCACAGCAGAGAGCTGGACTGGAAGAGGAGCAACCGGGACTAGAACCCGGCACCCATATGGGATGCCGACCAAGTGAGGATTAACCAAGTGAGCCACGGCACCAGCCCCCCGAATAAGAAGTTTAACAAGTAAAAAGCAAAAATACCCTAAATTATGGCACCCTCTTGTTAAGGATCACACCAGGCGATCCAGGTGCCTGCCTGCCTGCCTTCCATCCATGCCACATGAGAACTTGCAAGACTTCACCCTAGTGTCTCAATTTCACCTGTAAGGGTGGATCTTCCAGCTTTGATCTTCATGGGTTTCTGAAGCATGGTAGATCTGCCCCAGGCAGCTCAGGATCCAGATGGCAGTCCTGGACTCCGCACCAGGGTTAGACTTTTGAGAATGCACAATGACCTTCACAGAATGTTTTTTAGCCAAAATTGTGCATAAACTTACCCTGAAAATAGAGACCATGAGGGAAGACAACAATTACTTATACTAATGGGGTCTAAAAAAATGAGGTGACCCCTCTACAGGTCAATTGAGACATTTGACTGTTTTTTTAAAGTACAGATAATATCAAAATAAAAAAAAATGTTCACTCCAGCCCTCTCCCTTTATCATACTTCTAGCATCCTGTCCTGAGTTACACCAATGATACTGCAGTGTGTGAAGCATGGGGTTGCTAAAGAATGGAGATTCTAGTGGTTGTGATGTGGCCAAATTGTGGAGAATGAAAGTGAACACTATAGTAGAGGTGATTATGACTCTATCAATAACAACATCATATAAAAACAAAGAGTTGGGGCCAGCCCTGTGGCATAGTAGGTTAAGCCTCTGCCTGCAGTGCCAGTATCCTATATGGGCACCAGTTCAAGACCCAGCTGCTCCACTTCCAATCCAGCTCTCTGCTTACGGCCTGGGAAATCAGTGGAATGTGTGCTTGGGCCCCTGAACCCATGTGGGAGACCCAGAAGAAGCTCCTGGCTCCCAGCTCCAGTCGTTGTGAGCATTTGGGGAATGAACAAGCAGATGGAAGACCTCTCTCCCTCCCTCTCTTCCTCTCTCTCTCTGTAACTCTGCCTCTCAAATAAGTCTTTAACAATAACATAAAGAGGGCCAGCGCCACTGCTCACTAGGCTAATCCTCCACCTTGCGGCGCGGTCACACCGGGTTCTAGTCCCAGTCGGGGCACCGGATTCTGTCCCGGTTGCCCCTCTTCCAGGCCTGCTCTCTGCTGTGGCCAGGGAGTGCAGTGGAGGATGGCCCAAGCCCTTGGGCCCTGCACCCCATGGGAGACCAGGATATGTACCTGGCTCCTGCTGGCCGCAGCGCGCCGGCCGCGGCAGCCATTGGAGGGTGAACCAACAGCAAAAGGAAGACCTTTCTCTCTGTGTCTCTCTCTCACTGTCCACTCTGCCTGTCAAAAAAAAAAAAAAAAAGAGTCTATATTTTCTGTCACTGACATAGCTAATTACCATAATTCCAGTGGCTGGATAGAGCACACATTTGTCATTTCCCAGGTCCTTCCACCAGGAGTCTGGTGCAGGTCTCACCTGGATAAACCAAGGTCAAGGCTGCATTCCTTTCTGGGGGCAAGAACATGTGGTCCCTTGCTCATTTATTTTTTGGCAGAATTCAGGCTCTTGCAGTGGAGAGACTGAGGTCTCGTTGGCATTGTCTGTGAGCCCAGGACTCATACAGCCTCTGAGTCTAGAAACCGCCTGGGTGCCTGAGCTCAGAGTCCCCTTCCTCCACCTGCAACACCTGCAGCAGAAGGAGAACCTGTCACACCTGGACTCTCTTCTGCCTCTGCTTCTGGCTGGCAATTTCTCTGACTCCTGCATTTGAGGGCTGTTATGTTTAGATGAGACCTATGTGGAGAAACCAGAAGCTTCCCGTTTAAAGTCGGCTGGTAAACATCCTTAATTCCACCCTACACCTGGTGACCTGGTGCCAAGGAAAGGAACACTCACAGGTTCCAGGGACTAGGGCATGGATATCTATGGGGTCTTTTTTATGTGCGCCTGCGCCATGGTGTAACGGCGCACTAAACAACAACTGCCACTCTCGATTAAGAATCATCATCCACCTATAAATGCCCATGAGAAATCTGCTTTAAATATAAATCGATGTGTTCGATGGAAAAGAACAGCAGAAGACAAACCGTGCTAATCACAAGAAAGCTGAACAGAGGAGAGTGAAGTTTGCAAAAGGGCAGACGACGGAACTCGGAAAAAACGGTCAGAATCCGCATCAGGAGCGCCGTGGGACACAGCCACGGGGTTACAACATACACACACTTGACCAGGAGCAGAACGCCGAAACTCTGCACAGAGCGCAGCGGCTCAAGCTCGCCCTCGACGCGTCCACTGCCCCGAGCACGGGGCGTCTTGGCGCTATGGTGCTCCCCGGGGAACACGGCCCGCCTTGTCCCGAGGCGTCCAGTTTGCGTGTCTGGACCCGTGTGAGAGTTCCCTGAGGGGCAGAGCAAGGGGCTCGCCCTCGTTTCTCCTAGCTGCGCCCTGTGTCCTGCAGAGAAGCAGCGGCACGGGCGCAGGAGAGGCAGTGCGCAGCCGGGCTGCCCGAGGGCTCCACGCAAGCCGCCGGCGTCGCGGCTCCCCCGGCGGTGGCGCTTCCACCCCGGCCTCGGTGCTCTCAGGAGCGGGATCGCGAAGCCGGCTCCAGGGCTCAGCGCCCTCGCTGGCAGCCCCACAAGCGCACGCGGATCCCCGGCGCTGCGCTCGCCCTGGTCCCCACTTCCCAGAAGGAGGCGGCGGCGGCATGAGAAGCAGCTGCGCCGACAGGCACGCGTTAGGGCCGCGACGCGGACCCTGGACGACTAGGACCGAGCTTCCACGGAGAGCGCGAGGACCAAGCACTGCTGGGAGGAGCGGGCAGCACGCCGACCGCGGGCTGTCCAGGAGCAGGAAAGGGGCGCAGGGAGAGCCCGGCGGTGCTGCATGGGAGACGTCAGCGGAATAGAGTCCCAGGACAGCGACGCTAGGGCTGGGCTTGTTTGAGAACCCGACCAGAAGCCAGGCGCGCACTCCTTGTATGCGCCCTGAACAGTCTTGGATGAGGTGGAGCACTGGGGAGAGCCGGTTGACATAGGTCCGGGGGCAATACGGACACGAGCCCAGGTCTCCGCCGACATAAATCTGGTCGTTTCCAACCAGTGGGGACCGCCACGCCCTGCTCCTTGCTGGGAACTTCCGCCCACACCTCTTGAGAGACAGAGTTGGGGCAAAGGCTCCCTCCACGTGCGACCCCACAGGGAGAGGGACCCTCACTTTGTCACATTTGAATGACACGTGCAAGCTGTGAGGTTGCTGTGTAGGGTTTTCAGGCTATTTGCATTGTTTTTCCAATGCTTGCTTCTCACTCTTCCCGTTATTCTTCCTTTCATACATAAATAAATTTGGAAAATAGTTATAATAAGCCAAAGTCATGTGAAAAATTTTCAGATGCCTTAATAGTATCTCCCACTGTCCCTTTCACTTATTTTTTTTTCCCTTCAAAGCATTTTCTCAGCTTCTTGCCCGTTTGACATCAGTCTCTGGTTTATTTCATCATTCCAAATTAATTATATATTTTCTCCCTCACTTGTTTTCTCATTCACAGGCATAACATTCAGCAAAGCCTACTGTAGTTGGAGTGAATTACAAATATTCCTAATATTACAGAAACTCAACCACCCCAAACCTTGTTTCACAAGAAAATAATTTTAATTCACCAGCTGCGGATTTGGGCTACTTCTGTGTGGTCCAGTACCTATTTGGACAAAGGACCTAATTTGCCATTTTCAGGACTGTCTCAAAACATTTCTCGGAGTTTCCACAAGAGGGAATATGTCACTATCTACCAGATATGGCTATTTCCTCAGCAATTCAATTGAAGTTCTTCCCAAGGTATACTTCTGCACAGTTGGCAGCTTTTAGGGAAATATCAGTAGCAAAATGCATGTTATGAGTTCATCTTACCATGAAAACCAAATTCACAGACTCTATTTAGAGAACTCACTTGCCAATTCCCTTTATCTAATCTGTCTTTACGCAGAACACCTGAGAACCATACATAGCCCTCAGTGTGTATTGCTCTATAGTATAGTATTGTGATTTAGTGCCACCTTTTCAGCTACACGTGCGTCTACAGTAACCACAGCACTGGAGTCTCACCTTCCATGACAGGCAGTGGGAACTGCCTCAGAGTCAAGTCAGATGGCTTCCTTGCTGCTCAGCTGCTACAGATTTAAGACTGTTAGAGCCCTAGGGGCCCTGCTGCGGCATAGTGGGCTAAGCCTCTGCTTACCCACCGGCCTCCCATACGCACCACAGTTTGAGTCTTGGCTGGTCCACTACCGATCCAACTCCCTGCTGATGGCCTGGGAAAGCAATAGAAGATGGCTCAAGTGCGTGTGCCCCGGCACTCATGTGGGAGACTCAGAATAAACTACTGGCTGCTGGCTTTGGATCTGCTCAACTCCAGCCATTACGGCCAATGGGGGAGTGATCTAACACACGAAGACCTTTCTCTCTGTCTCTCCTCTCTCTGTCTGTAACTCTACCTCTCAAATAAATAAAAAAAAATTTAAAAAGACTCTTGGGCTCATCAGAAGGTCTCACTTTTTCTAGATTGTCACATAATTACCTCCTTGGGTCATGGAACATGTCTTAACTCAGAATCTTTTGTCTTATACTTGTCCTTTTACTCACTTAAAATCAGAGGTCTCTTGTCTGAGACGCCTGCATGTCCCCATCCAGGTCACAAATGAGAGTGAGGGGAAAGCTTTGAGTAAGACCGTGGTGGGGAGGGGTGGATTTTTCCACATGGTCTTTAACCTTCTGTAATTATCGTAGCTGGCGATTATGAAGTAGCAAGTGAGTATAGTTAAACATTTGTTCTGGGGTAGGTGTTTTTGTGCTGCGGCTGAAGCCACCACTCACATCTTGTATCAGAATGACAGTTTGAATCCTACATACTCCACTTCATATCCACCTGCTTAGCATCCTGGGAGGCAGCAGATGATGGCTCAAGTGCTTCAGCCCCTAACACCCAAATGGAGTTCTCAGATCCTGACTTCAACCTGGCCCAGTCCTAAGTGTTGCAGGTATTTGGAGAGTGAACCAGTAGATGGAAGATAATCTCTCCTCCATGGAGTCTTTCAAGTCAATTTTAAAAAATGCATAAACACTAAAATAAAATAATTTGTTCTACAAATTGTTACCTTTCAAAAATATAACAATAAGTGTCAGTGTTGTGACGTAGTGGGTAAAAAACCACTGCCTGCAATGCCAGCATTGCATATGGGCATTGTGAGATTTGTGTCTCGGTTGTTCCACTCCCAAATACAGCTCCCCACTAATGGCCTTGGGAAAACAGCAGAAGATGGCCTTAGTGTTTGGGCCTCTGCTGCCCATTGGGAGACTCAGATGAAGTTCCTGGTTCCTGGTTTCAACCTGGCCCAGTCCTGGCTGTGGCAGGGAATCAGTGGATGGAAGATTCTCTCTCTCTCTCTCTCTCTCTCTCTCTCCCTCTCCCTCTCCCTCTTCCTGTCCCTCTCCCTCTATCTCTGTAACTCTGATTTTCAAATAAGTAAATCTCTTTTATTTGATTTTATTTTTTTAACTTTTATTTAGTAAATATAAATTTCCAAAGTACAGTTTATGGATTACAATGGCTTCCCCCCATAACTTCCCTCCCACTCACACCCCTCCCATCTCCTGCTCCTTCTCCAATTCCATTCACATCAAGATTCATTTTTAATTATCTTTATATACAGAAGATCGATTTAGTATATATTAAGTAAATATTTCATCAGTTTGCACCTAAGTCAACAACAGGAGTCACTGTGTACTTATTCCTCATGTGGGATCTGTCTTTAATGTGTTGTCCAATGTGAAGTAATGCTATAACTAGTACTCAAACAGTATTTTACACTCTGTGTTTCTGTATGGGTGTAAATCGTTTTTTTAAGTGGACAGTGAGAGAGAGAGAGAGAAAGGTCTTCCTTTTCCATTGGTTCACCCCCCAATGGCCGCTGCAGCCACCGCGCTGATCCGAAGGCAGGAGCCAGGTGCTTCTCCTGGTCTCCCATGCAGGTGCAGGGCCCAAGCACTTGGGCCATTCTCCACTGCACTCCCGGGCCAAAGCAGAGAGCTGGCCTGGAAGAGGAGCAAGAGGACAGAATCCGGGGTGCCGGCACCGCAGGCAGAGGATTAGCCTATTGAGCCGTGGTGCCGGCCAAAATAAGTCAATCTTTAATACATATATATAAAACAACAGAAAACCATTACAATAAGGAAAATTGGTGCATTTCAAAATGAAATCTTGTGCTACCCACACATGCTGCTGAACTAATAAATATTAGCTCAAAATCCATCCCTAGGAATGCTTAAGGCAGAAAAATGATTAATCAGTTGTACAGTGTGATCCGACATGATATTCCAGAAGTTTTACATTTTTCTTTGTGCAGAGTTTATGTATTTTGTGTGTTTTTCTAAAAAGGAAGCTTTGTTAATACCTAGAATTGAAATTTCCTAACAATCATCAAGGGACTAAGTTTTTTTTCTCAGTAACCCCTGAAATTTCTTTAAATCATATAGTTAAGACAACAGAGAACATGGATTCTTATTGTATGTAAGACTGCTTCCACTTATGATCATATCATAATTACTTGGGAAATTCATCATGTGTGTGATATTATTTGAGGTTATAATGTGAGTTTATGAACTGTTGGACTGTGAATTTGACATGTAAAATACATAGAAAATTAAACAATTGTCTCTTAAAAGGTAGCCTATAAATGAACAACCCACTTCCACCTGAGGCAAACATTAACAGTAAAGGAAGACAATTCACACACAAAACACTTAGCCTGTTCCTCCATATATTCAAGAAACTAAAAACTCACACACATGCACACAGGAAGACAGATACTCACAAGATACCCAAGACCACCCCAAATTTCCTTCTGCTTCTGACCGTTTTGTTCAGAATTAACAGGAAGTGAAGGCTAATGTAGACCTGGAAAACCTCAGAGACACAAGGCCAATCTGCAAATACCTAGGATATTCTCTCCTTTCTTTTCTTTTTGCCATCCTCTTCCCCTTTCTTTGTCTCCAGGCTTTTTTTTTTTTTTTTTTTTTGACAGGCAGAGTGGACAGTGAGAGAGAGAGACAGAGAGAAAGGTCTTCCTTTGCCGTTGGTTCACCCTCCAATGGCTGCCGCAGCCGGCGCGCTGCGGCCGGCGCACCGCGCTGATCCAATGGCAGGAGCCAGGAGCCAGGTGCTTTTCCTGGTCTCCCATGGGGTGCAGGGCCCAAGCACCTGGGCCATCCTCCACTGCACTCCCTGGCCACAGCAGAGGGCTGGCCTGTCTCCAGGCTTTTAAGATAAACCATTAGTAGACCAGTAAGATAAAAGGACAGAAACTTCAGAGATAGGACAAAAATATGCAGGCTTTGAAAAATTAGTTTAGAACAAAATTGACTATGTGATGGGTCCATATATCTTAGAATATGTTAGAAGTCATGGAGTAGTGTACTTCCAATAGGAGAACAGTGTGGTATGTGAATTATGTCTCAATAAGGCTCTGAAAAGTCATTAAACAAGCAAAAACTCTACTACCTGGAGAATAACAAATCCTGGAGAGAAGGAGCAATCTGATTTCCAAATACTACACTGTAATCCACAAAATCAAATTCTCAGTTTAAAAAAAAAAACAAGACATGCAAAGAAACAAAAAAGTGTAGTCCATTCACACACACAAACAATTTAAAAGAAAATCTCTAGGAGGTACGGACATTGGATATATTGGAAAAAAACTTAATAATCAACTGTCTTAAATATATTCAAAAAGCTAAAGGAAAACATGGACAAAAAACTTAGAGAAATCAGGAAAACAACATATCATCAATTATAGAAAATCACAAAAGAGACAACAATTATAAAAAGAAACCACATAGAAATTTTGAAGCTGGAACTACAATAAATGAAATAAAACCTGACTGTTAGGGATAAACAGTGGATTTCGGCATGGAGAAGAACCAGTGAACTTGGAGAGCATGGAGCAAGCGTTTGGTTGCCTGGTTTGGGTCATAGCAACTCTGCTTCCCATCTAGCTTCTGCTAATGTACACATGGGAGGCAACAACTGATGGCTAAGCTGGATTCCTGACGCAGGTAGAAAATCTGGATTGAGTGGTGGGCTCCTGGATTCAGCCTTGCCCAATTCTGGCTATTATGGGCATTTGGGGATCGAACCAGCAGAGTGAAGATATCTATTCTCTCTCTCTCTCTCTCTCTCTCTCTCTCTCTCTCTCTCTCTCTTCTCACCTCTCTCCTCTCTCTTCCCTTTCTCTCTCTTTCTGCCTTTCAAATGAAATGAAAAAAAAAATACATTGTGAAAAACAGAAAATTATGAAATTAACCAATCTGAGGAGAAGAAAGTAAAAAAGAGAGCTGTAGTATCCATCAACATCAAAGCAAACTTCATAGAAAAAAAGTATTATATAAGAGAAGAATATGGGGCCGGCGCCATGGCTCACTTGGTTAATCCTCCACCTGCAGCACGGGCATCCCATATGAGCACTGGGTTCTAATCCCAGTTGCTTCTTTTCCAGCCCAGCTCTCTGTTGTGGCTCGGGAAGGCAGTGGAGGATGGCCCAAGTGCTTGGGCGCCTGCACCCATGTGGGAGACCAGAAAGAAGCACCTGGCTCCTGGCTTCAGATTGGCGTAGCTCTGGCCGTAGCGGCCATTTGGGGGGTGAATCAATGGAAGGAAGACCTTTCTCTCTCTCTCACTGTCTAGCTCTATCTGTCAAATAAAAAAAAGGGAGAAGGATCCATTTTATACAGATGAAGGTATTGGCGATGGTGTTGTGGTGTAGGGGTAAAGCCACTGCCTACAACACCAACATCCCATGTGGGCACCAATTCGAGTCCCAGCTGCTCTACTACTGATCCAACTCTCTGCTAATGCACCTGGGAAAGCAGTGTAGGATGGCCCAAGTGCTCAGGCTCCTGCACCACGTGGGAGACCTGAAAGAAGCTCTTGGGTACTGGCTTCCACCAGCTATTTGGGGAGTAAACCAGCAGATGGAAGACCTCTCTCCCTATCTCTGTAACTCTTTCAAGTGAATAAATAAATATTTTTTGAAAAAAAGATGAATGTGTTGATGAATTAATCAAATATAAGAACCCTAAATATTGCTGCACTGAGAAGAGCTCCAGAGTGAATGAGGGAAAGCAACATCCCCACGAGAAGCAAATGAACAGTGACGTATTTGGTAGTGCCCTCCTTCTTAGTAATTGCCAGAAAAATAAAACTATGAACATGTAATGGCATAGTATACTTGAAAATACTATCATTCAATTAGACGTGATGAGCCTTTATAGAAAACTCCACAAGAAACAGAGAATATAGAAGTGCACACACATGATTTACCAAGACAGAATGTATCTTTAGGGCTGATTCTGAGGCCAGAGTGCTATTTAGGACATCCGCCATTCTATGAGTCTGCTGAGTATCTCACTTCCCATGTTGGATCACTCTCCCCTTTATTTATTCTATCGGTTAGTGTTAGCAGGTACTAGACTTGTTTATGTGCTCCCTTTGACTCTTAGTCCTTTCATTATGATCAATTGTGAACTGAAATTGATCACTTGGAGTAGTGAGATGGCATTGGCACATGCCACCTTGATGGGATTGAATTGGAATCCCCTGGTATGTTTCCAACTCTACCAATTGGGGCAAGTCAGCCCAAGCATGCCCCAAATTATACATCTCTTCCCTCTCTTATTCCCACTCTTATGTTTAACAGGGATCACATTTCAGTTAATTTTCAACACTTAAGAATAACTGTGTGATAATTACAGAATTAAACCAGTCATATTAAGTAGAACAGACAAAAAAAAAAATACTACGAGGGATAATGTATTAAGTTGTCCATTAACAGTCAGGGCTATGCTGATCAAGTCACCATTTCTCATAGTGTCCATTTCACTTCAGGAGGTTTCCTTTTTGGTGTTCAGTCAGTTGTCACCGATCAGGGAGAACATATGGTATTTGTCCCTTTGGGACTGGCTTACTTCACTCAGCATGATGTGTTCCAGATTCGGATCTGGCTGAAAAGCCCATGAGAGTATTTCAGGCATGGAAAGCCAAGACACTCTGGCAAAAAGATCTCTGTGAGTGAGATCCCAGTGGAAAGAATAGGTCTTCAAAGAGGGAGGTGCCTTTCTCTGAAGGGAGGAGAGAACCTCCACTTTGACTATGACCGTGTCTAAACAAGATAAGAGTCGGAGAACTCAAGGGGCTTCCATAGCCTTGGAAACTCATGACTGGTGCATAGGGAGATTACTGATGCCATAAACAGGAGTGTCAATTTGTAAAGTCAACAACAGGAGTCACTGTGCACTTACTCCTCATGTAGGATCTCTGTCCTTAATGTGCTGTACATTGAGGCTTAATGCTATAACGAGTACTCAAACAGTATATTTCACTTTGTGTTTCTATGGGGGTGCAAACTGTTGAAATCTTTACTTAATGTACACTAAACTGACCTTCTGTAAAAAAAAAAAAAAGAAAAAAAAAAGAAATTATCAATTCCCAACTTGACTCTCACTGGGATTAAACATGACAATAGGTCTGATCTGATTTCATCATCATTTAAAAAAAAATCATCTATTATTTTTCACTTTATGTTTCTGTGTGGGAGCAAACTGTTGAAATCCTTACTTAAGGTATACTAAGCTGATCTTCTGTATATTAAGATAATCGAAAATGAATCTTGATGTGAATGGAAGGGGAGAGGGAGTGGGAAAGGGGAGGGTTGTGGGTGGGAGGGACGGTATGGGGGGGGAAGCCATTGTAACCCATGAGTCGTACTTTGGAAATTTATATTCATTAAATAAAAGATTAAAAAAATAAAAAAATAAAAAAAGAATGTATCTTTAGTTATAAAAATAAATCTCAAAAAATATTCAATTTAGACAAAATATATTTTCCTACTAGGAAGGAATTTTATTAATATACCAGATAAGTCTCCAAGAGGAAAAACAAAACAAAATAAAACACAGCATACTGAAACTTCTGAGAAGCAGCTAAAGCCCTGCTTAGAAATAAATTGCTAATGCTAGATGCCTCTATTAGAAAAGAAATTTCTCAGATCAATGACCTTACCTTCTACCTGAAGCAATTACAAACCAGTTACCTAAATTCACAGTAAAAAAATAATAAAGTAAAAAAAGAAATCATTAATATATGAAACAATAAGACCAATGAAAGCAATAGGTAAGCCTCTGAAAATATCAGTAAAATTGATAAACCTCTCTTGTAGGCAGCCTTTGGACAAATCAAGGTCAGTCTTGGCTTGTGGAGTTCTTGGGATAAGAAAGTCACATACTCCCATCCTGAAGGAGGATGATAATCAAGAACGCTCTGTTAAAATTATCTGTGCCACCAGAGGCCCCAATAAGTTGCTTACGTATGTTGTTATCTTTTGTGCTTCTTTGTTCTGCAGCTGGTTATGTATAAATACCACCGAGACATTGGAATAAATGAGCCTTGATCAGCCTTGTTTCATTGGCTCCATTCTCTGTGATCACTTGTCTCTCTTTTAGGTTCCTCTCCCTCCCTTAGGTTCCGTTCAACTGGTGCAGCTGGCCCGCAGACTCTCTCCAGACTGGCCAGGAAAGAACTAAAGAACTAAATTACTTATATCAAGAATTATAAAGGCAACATCCTTAAAAATACTAATGAATAGTGAAATTTAATGAACAAGTCATCACTAATAAATTTGAAAACAGAGTACAGACACAGATTTCTTTTTTAAAGAAGATTTATTTTATTTATTTGAAAGGCAGCATGACAGAGAAAGGGAGAGACAGAGAGAAAGAGATCTTCCATCTGCTGTTTCACTCCTCAAATAATTAAGAGCCTGGAACTCCATCCAGGTCTCCCATCTGAGTGGCAGGGTCATCTTCCACTGTTTTCCAGTATGCATTAACAGGAAGCTAGATCACAAGTGGAGCAACCAGAACTCGAACCAGTGCCAACATGGGATCCTGGCATTGCAGATGGCAGTTTAACCTGTTACACCACAATGCCAGACCCCAAAAAGTTTTAATTAAAAAAAGCAGGGACTGCCACTGAAGGATAGAAGGTTAAGTATCTGTCTGCATCGCTGGCATCCCATATGGACGCCGGTTCGAGACCTGGCTGCTCAGCTTCTGATCCAGCTCCTTGCTGATAGCCTGGAAAAGCAGTAGAAGATGGTGCAAGTGCTTGGCTGCAGATCAGCCCAGCTTTTCCCTTGCAGCTATCTGGGGAGTGAACCAGTGGATGGAAGACCTCTCTCTCTGTGTCTCCCTCTCTTTGTCTGTAATTCTGCCTCTCAAGTAGATAAATAAAATCATTTTAAAAAACTCAGCAGAGGATATGGATATGTTATCTTGATTTTGATAACTTAATATGCATATATACAAATCCATCCAATTTTACACTTTAAATATATGCAGTCTTTTTCATGGTAATTAAACCTCAACAAAATGGGAGAATGTTGCAGCATTTCTCTTTTTGAATAATTTAATCTCATAACCATTAGGTAAAACAAGTTAATTAGGCATCAACATTTAAAAGGGAAGTGATGGGGACACTTAGGGAGCTGTAGTGGTGTCCCAGAGTGGAAGGTCACAGTCCGGGGATGGTGGAATGGAAGTGTTACCTGGTTCAAGGTGTTGGATACACATTGGGTTCAGAAGGGTGGCTGCCTAACACAGTGCCAGGTGCATAGATGCATGAGCCCAAGTGGGAGGAAGAAGACATCAGACACAGATGTGACAAAGACAGATGGTAGCCAAGAGAGATTGCTTACAGACAGGGGGGGTGGATTGAGCAAGCAAACAGGTTAAAGATAATAGGGAGCAGATTTTTCACTGTTCAAGAAAGAAGTAACTAACACAGAAAGGAAAACACAAGAATGAAGCCTGCGGTACTGGATTGCAACTGGAGGTATTTGTGTGGACTCGTGATTTTCAACATTTAATATAGAGAGACAGATCAAGATTTGAATGTACCAGTACACACACAAACACACACACTCTATAGCTCTGTCCACTGAGAGGACCAAGAAATAGTAACAGGCTAATAATTATGAGCACAAGTAGCACAGTGGCCTTGACTACGAAATGCATTCTCCATTAAAGGAAGCAAAATTATACAAAGAAATGGCTAGACTCAGAACACAAATCAGGAAAGGACAAAATGAGCCAGAAGCATCATTTTGAAAGGAATAAATAATAGAGATATTAATAGAGAATAGTATTAATAGAGAATAGTATTAATAGAGAATTAATAGTATAAATAGATAATTAATAGTATTAATAGAGATGGTGTTAATAGAAAATAATAGAGAAAAAGAAGTCAGTGGCTACATTGATGTAAGCAGCTACATTTGTACCAGGTCAGGCACCAAAATCAATATTGACATTACCAGACTAATGTAATCGGGTAAGAAAGAGTTTGTATCAATATAAATAGTAAGGAACGAAGGAAATAGAAAAATTGACATGGAATGGGATATGCGTTTTTGTTGCTGAATGAGATATTTAACTTTTAAAGAATGTCTTAATTTAGAATCAGAATGTGAACATGTACTGTTACCATACTTAAACTTGCTTTCAAAAGCACATTCATGACCTGAAGGACCTTGAAGTCAAGTTAGGGGAATGCAGTGTGCATGAGAACTTCAAGATTCTCTCTCCAGCACACATGTCCATATCATCCTGGTAGTCATGGGGAAAATAGAAAGAGTATAGCATGGCTCCTCTGCTTCACGCTTGATGTCCCCATGCTAACAGCTGTTACCGGAAACAAAAGAGGAAAAAAAATGTAGTGACAGAGGAAGATGCTACATTGAGGGTGATTAGCAAGCTATGTCTTAACCTTCAAACAGAGAGCATCAAGTTTCGAAATTGCTAAGCCCATGAGTGGATAACTCATCTATAGGAGCCAAAGTAAAAGTAGTAAGACAAGGGCAGGATCCTGAGTTAGGCAGAAACCAAACATTTAGAGAAAATTTTATGTTGTTTGGGGTAGTACAGTTTATAATCAAGTACAATATGAACAAATAGTCAAAATAGGAGATACTTTTAATGGAGCCAGCTTGGTGGCACAGTCAAGCCACTGCTTGTGACAGCACCATCCCATATTGGAGCTCTGGTTCATGTTGTGGCTTCTTTGCTTTCAATTCATCTTCCTGCTAGTGCACCTGGGAAGGCAGTAGATGATGACCCAACTACTTGAACCCATGCCACCCTTGTGGGATACCAGGATGATGTTCCTGGCTCCTGGCTCCTGGCTCATAGCCTGGCCCAGCCCCAGCTGTCTCTCTTTCCCTGCCTTTCAAATAAATGAATTTTTTAATTAGAATTTTTTTATTTATTTGACAGGTAGAGTTATAGACAGTGAGAGAGAGAGACAGAGAGAAAGGTCTTCCTTCCATTGGTTCACCCCCCAAATGGCCGCTACAGCCGGCTCTGTGCCGATCTGAAGCCAGGAGACAGGTGCTTCTTCCTGGTCTCCTATGTGGGTGCAGGGGCACAAGCACCTGGGCCATCCTGCACTGCCTTCCAGGGCCACAGCAGAGAGCTGGACTGGAAGAGGAGCAACCGGGACTAGAACCAGGTGCCCATATGGGATGCCAGCACCTCAGGCAGAGGATTAACCAATTGAGCCACGGCACCGGCCCCTAATTAGAATTTTTTTAATTTTTAAATTTAATTTTTAATTAATTAATACCACTTACTAGAACATTACAAAAAGCATTCGTAGAGGGTCCAGCCTTGTGGGATAGTAGGTAAAGCCACTGCCTGTGATGCTGACATCCCATAAGGGCATCAGTTCATGTCTCATCTGTTCCACTTCCCATCTAGCTTCCTGGCCTCCCAGGTAAATAGTCTTGGAAAAGTAGTGGAAGATGGCCCAAATGTTCGGGCTTCTGCCACCCATGTCAGAGACCTGGATGAAGCTCCTGCCTCATGGCTTTGGCCTGGCTCAGTCCTGGCTGTTGTGGCCATCTGGGGAGTGAATCAGTGGACAGAAGACTCTGTGTGTGTGTGTGTGTGTGTGTGTGTGTCCCTCTCTGCAATTCTGGCTTTCAAATAAATAAATATTTTAAGAATGTTCATAGAATAAATGTGTATTATAGTGTGCTTTTTTAAAAAGATTTATTTATTTGAAAGTCAGAGTTACACAGAGAGAGGAGAGGCAGAGAGAGAGAGAGAGAGAGAGAGCGAGGTCTTCCATCCAATGGTCCACTCCTCAATTGGCTGCAACGGCCAGAGCTGTGCTGATCCGAAGCCAGGAGCCAGGAGCTCCCTCCAGGTCTCCCACGCTGGTGCAGGGCCCAAGGACTTGAACCACCTTCCACTGGTTTCCCAGGCCCAGCAGAGAGCTGGATCAGAAGTGGAGCAGCCGGGTCTCGAACAGGCACCCATATGGGATGCCGGAGCTTCAGGCCAGGGCGTTAACCCACTGTGCCACAGTGCCGGCTCCTATAGTGTGCTTTTTAAAAGTTTTTGAGACAGAGAGAGAAACAAAGGGCTTCTCATCTACTGTTTCACATCCCAAATGCCAGAGCCAACACCAGCTGATGGCAAAGCTGAGAACCAGGAACTCAATCCAGCTCTTCATGTGGGTGGCAGAGACCCCGTCACTTAAACCATCACATGGTGCCTCCCAGGGTGAGCATTAGCTGAAATCAGAAGAGGAGCCCGGACTTGAACTCAAACACTCAAATACTCCAACAATAGGTGATGAAGGCATTCCAAGCAACGTGGTAACCTCTGCTAAGGGTGTCAGCTCGCGATTTTCCTTTAGAATACATAGTTAAACAATGAAAAATATTCATAGCAAAATATATAAACATCAAACTATTAAGGGTAATGATTTTAGGCCAGCGCCGCGGCTCAATAGGCTAATCCTACGCCTGCGGCACCGGCACACCGGGTTCTAGTCCTGGTCGGGACGCCGGATTCTGTCCCAGTTGCCTCTCTTCCAGGCCAGCTCTCTGCTGTGGCCCGGGAGTGCAGTGGAGGATGGCCCAAGTGCTTGGGCCCTGCACCCCATGGGAGACCAGGAGAAGCACCTGGCTCCTGCCATCGGATCAGCACGGTGCACCGGCCGCAGCGTGCTGGCCTCGGCAGCCATTGGAGAGTGAACCAACAGCAAAAGGAAGACCTTTCTCTCTGTCTCTCTCTCACTGTCCACTCTGCCTGTCAAAAAAAAAAAGAGTAATGATTTTAAAGATAAGAATCTGTGGGGTTCTTCCTTTTACTTTTCCATGTCCTTTGAATTTGCTAGACACTATTTTTAAAAGAAAACAGTCACAAATGCATTCCCTCCCATATCTTATGAATATAAATATATAGCTCCTATCTAATAGGGAGCACAAGCACATAGTAGATCCCAGTAAACATGTGACTATAATGACACATGTAAAATCAAAAGTAGTTGACCGCAGAGCACCTGGTATTGCTATCCTACATCTCAAGGGGCCTAACTAGAGGTTCTGATTCCACAATTTCCACAACCAAGAATAGACTTCATTTCTGGCTTCTAGAACAGTGCTCTGATAAGCCTTTACCCTGATTCCCATCAACTGTTATTACTAAATTCACTGCTGTGTACACTGGGGAAGGGGAAAAAGCACATGTTGACTCCTCTGAGAGTGAGTGGCTAGTGAGCATTCTTCCAGTTACAACTGATCCTGCAGAGAACTAGGGAGGATGCTTCCTTACTATGGTGTCTGCGTTGGCATTTGATGGCTTACACTGTCTTCTGTCCAGTGTGGGCATTTCCAAGACACTGGGCTCTCTGAGGACTGGCACAGCCCAAACAGTAACCATGTCAGGGCCCTCAGCCCATTCCTCAACTTTGGCCCTTGAGTGGACAAACCTCTTCACTGTCCTTTCCAGTTCTCAGGGTCATCCCAATTAGTGGGTATTAGTATCCCTCAACATTAACAGATGAAATTCATGACTTAGGATAGATTCCATGTGCAAGAGCATGCAACCAGTGCAAAATGAAGCCTCAATAGTCATCTAATTAGTGCTATTCTGGGTGCTATAATCCTCACTATCAAATTCCATTAGCTGTTCAGAGCAGGTGCAGCCCAGTGCCCATGCTTTAGAGCAGTTTGGGCGGCAGAGGCATCACCAGGATTCAGCATCTCCTGTGAGAAGCCATTTCAAAGGTAGGAGCATAACAGCATCAGTCATTCCTTGAGCAAACAGAGGTGCTAAACACAGGCAATGCAATGTTTCACGGCACCCCTCAAGCCGACTTGCTTGAAGTTTAGTCATCTCAACAAACATCACTTTGTCCTTTTATTGATCGTACTGTATCCTAGAGTATTTCCACACAAAATTGATCCCTTCAACCAACCCATCTTTTCACCCTATTCTCAAAGTATTGGAACCATTGCTATCCTTAGTCAATTCTCCCTCTTAAACCAGGCATCTGTGTCACCCTCCCAGCTTCTGCCATCTAGGAAAACCCAGTCAAATTACTCTCCCAAATGAGAGTCTCTCGCATGCTCCAAAGCTTCTGTTTGTGTTGAGAAAACAATAAAGTTATTAACAATGCTGAGACCAAAAACCCGGAATTTTCTGGACAACAGAAGTGGAAAATCAATTCTGATTGTTTCTGACATCATTATTGACGTGGAGCAGAAATGGAAACAAATAGGTTGGTAAATGATCCTGCCACCAATGCAGAAGGCGTAATACTGGCTGAATAAGTAGAGCTCAGGTACCACAGGGGAAACTGCCCCCTCATTCATGTCAGCACAGCCCCTCCCACAGGGCAGTGCTGGGAAATGTGCTTCATAACCAAGTGGGATCACTTGCTGTGCCGCACTGTCATTGGGTCACTGTGTGCTCTGTGAGTGAAAATACTGTCTCACTGCCTCAACCAATGCTTCTCTGATGGAAGCAAGCACATGGGCACCAGGTACGACTTGTTCTATGACCCTTTGGCCAGTAATTCGGCCTCTTTATGCCACCAAATATACCTTGGTTAGAATTTCAGGCCATAGGTACATGGAAAACATTCCCGCATGGAAGTTGCATGCTCTGAGTTGCTTCCGAATATATTTTTTCACCAGCGAGTTGACTCATCCTCTGGGATGTTCAAGCTCTGAGAATCAAAGTTGAAGTGAGGGCTATGCTGTATTGAATATATTCACAAGAGCAGAAATTAAATCTTGAATGCTATGGACTGGTTTTCTCTATCAGCCTGGCTTTCCCAGCAGTAGCTGAAGGTTGTTTCCTTCTGTCTGGGAGTGAAGTCCCAGGAGAGAGACTCGGGTGAGCACGAGCCACGTTGCCCCTAGTTCCTCTTCCCCTCCAGGTCTGACTCAGGCAGTGCTAGGCCAGGTGGTTCCAGGGCTCCTGTGTCTTGACCATTCATGATGGCCCCGCACCCACATTTACCTTAACACCAATTTTTGGTCCTTCAGACACTCCAAGCTCTGGGGCTTTCTTTCCATCCACCCCTTTACTCAACTGTCACCTTGAAGACATGGTTATGGATGAGGACAGAGATCCATTTGATGCCTTTGGCAGTGCTGGCTTCAGCGAGCTCACTGTGGTATCCAAGAAGTGTTCTGGTGACTTCTCAGATGGCTCCACTAACCCTGCATCTGGACACTCACACATGGTAATTTTCCATCCTCCTGTCATCAAGACTTATTAATTTGCTCCTAATAAGAGGAATAATGAAGATATTATGGGATATTACTTATAACTGTGGTTCACAAAAGATTTATAGCTTCTGTCATGCTTGGAATCTTTCTCTTTTCCCATCTTTGATGAAACTGCAACATGGGAGAGTCCCACAGGGCCCAGAATGGAGGGTGACCTCCAGGTAATTCCAGCCAGGAGCCTGCAAGGAACTTAAGCCCTCAGTCCAACAGGCCTTGAGAAGTGTAATCCTGCCCACGGACACACAAAAAAATGAACAGGCACATTTATCCCTTCCCAGATAAACCTCCAGAGACCCTGGCCACAGCCGACATCTTTATTGCAGCACTGGGGAGAGACCCAGAAGCAGAGAACCCAAGTGGGTCATGTCTGGATTCCTCACCCAGAAAATTGTGAATCAAAAATTTGGGGAGGGCATTCAATTTTAAGGTACCAATGATAACAATAGAAAACACACACAACTGCAAATCAGTGTGATTTTGTAGCATGTAAGATATAGCATGATTGGAAGGCAGAGACCAAGTTTACCTTCCCCAAACAGGAAGATATGGTCTTCAGTAACATATCTGCAGTTTCCCCATGATCAAACAGCATCCTCACCTTCTTACATGGAAATGCACTCATTGTGCTCCAGAAAGCCCTTACAAGGGGCCAGCGCTGTGGCATAGAAGGTTAAGCCACTGCCTGCAGCGCCAGCATCCCATATGGATGCTGGTTCAAGTCTGGATGCTCCACTTCTGATCCAGCTCCCTGCTAATGAGCCTGGGAAAGCAGCAGAGGATGGCCCAGGTCCTTGGGCTCCTGCACCCTCATGGGACCCAGAAGAAGCTCCTGGCTCCTGGCTTCAACCTAACCCAGCCTCCAGCTGTTGCAGACATTTGGGGAGTGAAGCAGCTCACGTGCACTCTCTCTCTTCTCTTCTCTGCCATTTGAATAAATAAACAAACCTGGAGGGAGGTAGGCAGGCAGGCAGGCTTTCTGCCCTTATGAGCCTGAAGAGGTGAGGCCTTGGAAAGGTAGTAGCAAGTGGAGGGAACAGCCAGGATGGGGTCATGTCTGGATGATGGGCTCTATCTTTCCTCTCCTCCTTGTTGTATTCCTTGTCCCATCACTCTATCATTACACCTTCCTCTTTCCTAAATTCAAGTTAGCTGTCTAATGTCCATTCCTACAAGAGAATGCCAGGTGACCTCTTGATCTCAGCCAGGCAACCTGAAGAGGTCCCCTGGGGTGGGCTCCTCCCTTGCCTTATGTTCCCCCAACAAGCAAGCACCCCTCGTTCTCCAGCTCCAAGTGTGCTTCTCAGACAGACAAACTTTCAGATTTGTCAGCAGCACCCACCCAGTTCCTGGACCCCACCCCAGCTGACACAGTGTCCACAAGAGAAAAATCCATCTATACATGCCCCACTCCGTGACCACTGCCTTTGAGACATGCTAGAATCAGCCATCATTTTAATGACAACAAGCACTCATCTCAGGAAATTATTCCTATTCGTTGCCCCATTCAAAGCTGCATTTTCTGTCCTCTATACTGCTTCAAAAAATGTAGATAGAAGGGACTTGGTGAACCACTCCCCATTTTATGTGCTCACAAAGGAAGGGAACATGACCCATCGATGCACATTTCGTGAGGGAGAGAGGGCTGGGTCTGTGGGGCAGGAAGCATTTATCCATCACCAAGAAACCCAGGAGGGGGACTTCTCCCTACCACAGACCTTAGTTTCTACAGGTTCCCGTGCCTCCACTTCCCAGACTTCCTGGTACAGCAAGAGGGATTTGCGGCTCTATTATTCCAGAATGTTCTCCTCCACAGCTGTGAATCATTTAGGAGACTGGGGAAGCAGTTAAATTATTGGTTTCAGACCTTTGATTTTCTAACTTTGAAAAGACTAGAAGGTTTTACAGTACATTATGCACATTTTATGAAAAATAAAGCGTTTAAAATTTAAAACATCAGAAAATGACCAAAACAGAGGCCTCAGGATAAGACAGAGGCAGCCATTGACAGACTCTTGGGTACAGGATGGATCATCTTTAGAAGCCAAAAAGGAAACCACACAATAACAAGAGCCAAGCTAACTCCTTCCTTTCCCTAAGTACAAGTTCAGATTCACAAATCCCATGCTCCCAGTGCAGGACACAGAGAACAGGCTGTCTGTTAAAAGAAATGTTTAATGGGGAGATAGCCATTCTCTGTTATGCTAAGGGGAGAGACTGTTCTCAGGTGAGGATGTACTGTCATCTCTGCAGCTCTTCCAACAAGACCTGGGTTAATTTTGGAGAATTCTGCCTTCCCACAAGTGCTGTGCAAGCTTTTTTCCTGTTTGCATAGAAGAGTGAAATCTCTCAACCAGGTGCCCTCAGCAGGCATGAGGGCAGCAGGAAGCCTTGGCGTCCTTGCATGTGAGTGAGGCTTGAAAAGGTCACCAGTTCTCCGCAGGCTGGGAACAGGGGTGACTACAGAATAATTGCCGGTCCTTGAAAGCCACAACTTTCTGGGGACACCTGATCCTGTCTGATGTCTGTCGAGCTCTTGTAGGACAACTTGAGCCATGATAGCCGGCTTCCTGGTTGTTAAAGTGAGGACATGGCCTTTCTCCCCACCACAGGTCAGAGGGCACTCTACAGTGGGAGAGCTGTCTCCTACAGGGTTCTGCCTGGGCCTGCAGGTCCTCCTTCTGCTGATTTAACTGCAAGGCCTCGAGTCCCCGCTTGCAGGCCAGAGTGTCCTCTAGAATTTTTCCAAGGGCTGCCATGAGCTCATAGGCTTCAGGAGGTCCACAGCTCATAAAGAGAGCTCTGTCTTTCTCAGGGATTTCCTGCCCTGGGCTATTTCTCTTGGGACTGAGCCACTGAAAAAACTGTCTCATCTTTCTTCTGAAGTAGCTTTCAGGAGGATGTGGTTCCCTCTGTGACAGGGTCTCAAACGTCCCCTCTAACTTCCCGTCCTCAGCAAGATGGCGCCTCCTTACAGCTCTAGATGTCCCCAGTCCTGTGTCCTCACATCTGCGCTCTCCTGCCGTGAGTCCCTTAGGGCACAGTCTCCTCTCCGCTGGTGGGGTGTTCTTACGCAGGCACCCCCTTAGGATATGATCATGGTCCCAGAGCTCCTGATGTGGCACCAGGCCCGACCCTTTGCTCTTCCAGTGGAAATGCAGCACCTGGGAGTCTGCCATCTCACTACTGGAAACACTGTAGGAATCAGACAGTGAGGAATCAGAAGTCACACTGTCTGGAAAAATGGATGCATCACTGGGACAGTCTTGACTCTGGCTCTGATCCCCACTCTGAAATTTAAGCTTCAGCTCCCTAAGCAGCTGTTCCTTACAGGAATGTAGTGCAGGCTCTTCAGGGCCTGGGATTCCTGGTGGGGAGTGTTCACTGGTGCTGGGAATGTCCGCCGCACTTGGAGTCACAGTTTTCCTCTGGGCATTGGTGATGGTTAAGCTGTCACCAGCTTGTAGTGGAAACAGGGGTAAGTCACGGGCCTTGAACATTTCCCTGTGCATGTTGGATGTGGAAAAGTGTTCGGAATCCTCATCCTGCATCTTCTTTTCCTGACGCACGTCTACGCGCTCACTGTGATCACTGAATCTCACTTTCCCACATCGTGATTCACAGCCAGCTTCAGCTTGCACTGCGGGCTGCTCTGGGCCCTCGCGTTTCACTGTTACAGCCTGTTTCTGACTTGCTTTGTCAAAGATGCGGTGAGAGAGGGGCCCAGAAGCCCCTCTGCCATCTCCGACTGTCTCATCCTTCCCTGAAAGCACACAGCTGGCGTCAGCAGGTGATTGTCTCAGGTACTCCTGCCCTTCCTTTCCCACAGGGGAGGTGGCAGGAAGAGAAAAATTCAACCCGGGAGCTGGGCTTTTTGTTTCTACCTTGTCTCCATGCAAAGATTTGGAGCTTTTGTCAAGGGATTTAGAGCCATTAGCCTTGGTAGCCATCCCAGGAATATGGGTGGCAGACAAGCGAACGCCTAATTGTGGAAGCGCCCATGTTTTTGCTTCTCTCGTTGTAAAGAGTTTTATGGATTCGAGAACCTTCAAGGGTAGGCCCCACTTCTGGTTTAGCTGAAACCTTATAATATGAGCTTCTAGTACCTGTTGGGTTTTGGGATCAAGAAAGGAAAGCACAAAAGTGGTAATCTGGTAGCAGGTCCTATGCACCACGGGTGCCAAATGTCCATTTTGCATACTGACATGATAACTCTGAGGAAGAGGTAATGAATCATCACCAGCCAGCCACGAGCAACACACTAGTAAAGGAATCCTACCCTCAGATATCTGCCAAAACTTCCTTTTCAAATGTAACCTGAGGATGCTTTTCATCTGATTCTCATATAAGGCCCTCCTTGAGACCCTTCGTAATTCATTCGTTGAGTCGTCTCTCATCAAGTCATTTTTTGTCTCAGACACAACCTGCTGAGTCTTCACTGGGTAGCATTCAGACACTGTTGCTGGGTTGTCTAATGAATACCTTCCCAGGATATTTCCAAGATTCTTTGCCATGTCCTTCCTCAGCTGAAAACTTGTGTGGACTCTCTCGTGGAAACTTCCTGGGATTGGCAATTCCATGTTACCTGCATCCTTGCTTCTGTGGCACTGAAGCTCAGAGAGTTGAGGGTGAGCATGTCTGAAATTCTGCTGAACTGTTCCTGTTGAGTTGCACTGAGGTTCGGTCAGTGCTGGAAATTCTTGACTCCTGTGGACATGGGCACAACAGCATGGGGTTAGCCTCTTTGGAACACGAAGCTCCAGTCTCTCCTGATGTCCACTGTCGATATGAAAATGGTCAGGAAAAACGGATACTGGAGTCTGGGAGGGCTGCCTGAGCAATGGAAAGTTGGAATCTGGAGAACTAGGGAGTTCTTGGCATTTTTGGAGCCCAGGAACTAAATCCCATAAACTTTCTTGTTTCTGAAACCCATGCCATTCCAGCTGCTGATTTTCATTTGAGATGAAAGAATCAGCTCCTCTGTGTAGTCTATGGAAAGATACTCTGTGGCCCTCGATCTGGGGTGAGGATGACGGCAGTAGAGTGAAAGGGCACTGAACTTGGGCATGGGAATGGACATGAGCTGGGGATAGAATCTGTGGTTGGAGCTTGCTTTGAGGAAAATGTTGGTGATGTGGGTTAGTGAGGGGAAGGGTGTGGACATGAGGAAGATGCGGAAGGTTTTGCTCCTGTATTTGGAGTGCGAAAGCATTACAGCTTCCATTGAATAAGACAAAGTGATGTTCAAATGAAGAACTGCTCCTAGAGACCAGGACAGTGGCCACCAGGGACTCACTGTGCAGAGAAGGAAGACCCCAGAAGAGCTGGCTGTACTTCTGCTTCAAGTGTTCCCCCAAGTTCTTGACATACAGGAGCTGCTGACAGAGGCACAGTGGCGCTGGGTTGCCTTCGGTGCCCAAGCCGCTTTTGGTGGCTGTGGCATCCTGCTCTTGCACAAGAGGCAGCAAAGAGTCGCCTGAAGAAGTCAGATGGTGTTCTGACCCCATTTGGCTTGAAAGTGTTTCTTTCATATTTTCTTTCTTTTCCAAAGTCCCAAAAGCCATTCCCTTTCCTGTTTGTGTCTCTGAGAGTGACTTTATGTTAAGGCCAAGGAGAAAAAGGCTACTGACATCCATGTTCGTAGTATCAAAGTCTCTACAGAAACAGGTCCTGGGCGGAGGGTGGGAAACATGCGCTTGCTGGAAGTCTCCGTGTTGTAATCCGGGGAATATTACATTCCTGGTAGGAGCCTGCCACTGAGATAATCCTGACATAGCCAGACTTGAAGCGTCAGTGCTGCTGGTGGTGGGGATGTAGGTGGATGACTCGCCAGGGTGACTCACCATGGACAAAGCAGCCTCTGCGTGAACAATAGAAACCGTTCTCTTATCACCATGTGATTGAGGGCCAGGAATGGCAAGTGGTTGGGATGAGAAATGGTCCTCTGGCGACTTGAAATTCAAGGGAGAAATAGGCTCTGGTGGCACAGAGTCACCCAGTGGTGAGAGTGAAAGAAAGTCAGATAAGGGGGTGGCTGGCTTAGGTGAGATGATGGAGGGGGTGCCTGGAGAGGGCCCAGATAAAGTGTCTGGTACTGCGTCTCCTGAGGGGACTGCAGAGACAGTGGAGGTCACAGGAAACGATGGCTCAATCACAGAAGATGTGGAAGACGAAGACGCAGCAGAGGAAGCATCATCCAGGCACTCCGGAAGCAGCAGACGATGGACCATAGCACTTGCTCTATTACACACCTCACAGAGGGGGTCTGGACATAGCAGGTGACGAAAGTGAATGATGGCATGATGCTGGCCCAGGTGGCTGCAAAAGACAGGAAGTGCAAAACTCTATCCAGCACCAGAACAGGGAAAGGACAGCTTGCTGGGCTCTTTGGGGTGAGATGAGCTGACTGCTGCTACCCCCTGCACATTATCTCACACCCATGTCTTCACAATAACTTCACAGACTCTCCCCCAAGGCTTTCATCACATACCTGTTCCAGAACCACTTCTGCCCATGACTAAAGCAGGCTGAACTGATTCCCTGGAATGCAGAGAACCTGCTACATAACAGAGCCAGGAAAGACAGGGAAATACTCATCACCTTTCCAGCATAGAAAGCAACTTCCTTCTCTCTTCTGCTTCTCTCTGGCATGTTCTCCAACCTGGGGAACCAGGAGAGTGGATTACTATACGAAATAAATGTAAATGCATTGCGATCATACAGGCGTTCCCTTACAGGAGCCCCTTGGATTAGAAAACTCTGAAGACTCCAAAATGGGTATACAAAATCAAATGGTCAACAATAATATTTAAAAAGTTCATTTGTGTATGTATATTCATTAATAAAGCATTTTCACATACATCAAGAATTGTGGAGCTCAAAACCGATACATCAAGCACAGATGTCAGTGGTGACTTCAAAAAGTAATCTGAGCATCCAGGATGTCAAAGGACTTACACAAAACTGGAAACCGAAGTCCTGATTCCCAAACTAGCTGTCTTTCCATAACATCTTACATCACCAGGTATTGGGCAGTAGCCGCTGCTCAGGTCCATCTCTGATTCCTGCACATGGATGGGTGCAGCAGGGACTCTGAGGAGGGTCTCAGCTCCGCCTGCCCTCCTTGAGCCTCCGAGGTTTCTGCTTGCTAACGGACAGCATTAAGTGACTACATCCACCTGGGCATTCATGGAAGGGACAATGAAGGGTCATCCTCGGAAAGCTCAGGTCAAATAGAGAGAACCTTACCTCTGTATGTTCCACCTTTCCTCCTCCTCTTGACTCTGCCCCGACACTGAGGGCGTAAAGAAAATGATGAGAGGCTAGGGCTCACTTCTCTCCCTCCTTTCATTATCCAAGAATCATTTTCCTCCCAATTATAAATAATAGAACATTTTCACTTCTTCTCATTTGTTTTTACTGGTGATCAAATATTTTCCATTTTTCCTTCTTTCAAAATTGCTAAGGAGAATGGTATCTGTTGGATCCACCCCTGCGGTTCTCAATGTGATGTTGTCTGAATAAAGAAGGGACAAAACCCAAGGCCAGCAGTCACATCTCTGCTTTTCAGAGGACCTCACATCCCAAGGTCAGCCTCTGCCCCAGCCTCTGCTCAGAGACTCTAAAGGGCTCAGCACTGTGGTCTTGCTCAGCCCTGCAGGGAGGAAGGCTTGCAAGGGACACCTGATAAGGGAGTAGGACTCATGATTAAGAGTTAGGAGAAACTCTTCTCTTTCAGAGAATGCAAACTCCCCAGCAAAGTCAGTTCAGGAACGTGGATGGCATCACTGTGCCTAGAATTTTATCCTGGCATCCTCCACCTCATCAGATACGTAGTCTGAGAGCTTCAGGTGGAAATAATCATTCTCTGGTGAGAGATTTCTGCTTCCAGCTCTGACATTTAAAAGCTTGAAAGTCACACTCCAATCTCTAGAAGAAGCAAGACACTGAAGTATCTGAAATTGACTTTTTTGGAACCATCAGGTAATTGAGATCAGAGAGAATCACTCCTAAAAATCTTCAGAAAAAGTGAATGAAGAGAATCATAGTTGACATCAGCCTACTTCAAACAGAAGTCCCTGGAGCCAGAAATGGTAGGAACACTTCCTTAGATGTTTGGTGAATTGCTGGATGAGGAGCATGGGTTAACATGAGAGTGAAAGCTCCTGAGATTGCAGTTTTAGGGAGACTCCGGTTTGCCTGGGTTTTCCCATCTATGACCCCCTTCAAGTTCTCATAATAAAGAACCAGCAGAAAACCATCATATTTATGACAGGTTAGAGGAGAGGTAAAATTTTTTAATATATTCTGAATGTTCTGCTTAAGACACCTACTAAGCAAGGGAAAAGTCTACCAAGAGCCTTGTCCCACATGGGAGAAGTCAGGGTACTCAACTCTATCCCTCTCTAGTCTTTATATCTCATCAAAAAGTGCGAGAAAAGCTTAGAAACACTTGTGAACACCACAGCCACAGCCCAGGGACACGGGACCACAGAAAGACTTAGATTTAATGTCTCCTCCTGCACACCTTACCACCACATTCATAGGGCTCTAATATGGTGTCAGGGCATAGTACCTGAAAGAACAGCAAAGTGTAGACTCTGCCCAAGGAAGTGATCAAAGGAAAGCCTAAGGGATGAAGGGAGTCAAAGATGTGAACATTACAGGAAACTGAAGCCTGTGTTTGTTGAAGCTACAGTAAACTGACCAGATTAATATAAATTCCAGCATGTAAGGCCTATTTACCTCAAATCCTATTATCCAATTCATCATGTCTTAAAGACTCACATGGCAGGCAAACAGTCAGAAAAAAAAAAAAAAAACCTGAGTAGACAAAGCGAGCATCAGACCATACTCAGATATTGTACCAATTTTGGAATTATCATACATGGAAACTAAATGTTTATGATCAGTATGTTAAGGGCTCTAATGGAGAAAGTAGGAAACATAGAAGAATAGGTGAAAATGTTAATATAGTAACCAAAAGGAAATGTTTTGGAGAAAAAAAATATCATCACGAAAATGAAGAATGCCTCTATGGGTTCATCAATTCACCACATGTGGCCAAGCAAGGAATGAATGAGTTTGAATATATGCAAGTAGAATCTTCCTGAGCTGAAACACAAGTGGAAAGCAGTCAAAAATCTTTTAAAACCCAGATTCTCTGAATTTTGAGAACTATGAGACAGTCTCAAAATTTCTAAATATGTATAATTGTAGTAACTGAAAGTAGAAGAGACAGGAAATGAAGTAGAAGAAAGAATAAATATTTAAAGAAATAATGACTGAGATTTTTTAATTAGTGACAAATTAACCATTGATCATGCAATCTCAGACAAAACTACACCCAACAAATACAAAACAATCTATACTTAGGCATATCATATTCAAACTGCAGGAGATACAAAAAAAAAACAAAAACAAAAACAAAAACAAATCTTCCAGGGGCTGAGAAATAACACCATCCTACAGAGGAACAAGAATAAAAATTATAGACTTCTCATCATAAATAGTGAATCAGGAAAAGTGGAGTGAAATAGTTACAGTGTTGAAAGAAAACAAAAAATGCACCAAAAACTACACTTCTATATCAAGGAAAATTTTTTTCTTTTTCTCTTTATTTCTCTGTCTCTTTTAATTCTTTTTTATTAATATAAAGAGAATAGAGGCCAGCGCTGCAGCTCAATAGGCTAATCCTCCGCCTAGCGGCACCGGCACAGTGGGTTCTAGTACCAGTCGGGGCGCCGGATTCTATCCCGGTTGCCCCTCTTCTAGGCCAGCTCTCTGCTATGGCCCAAGTGCAGTGGAGGATGGCCCAAGTGCTTGGGCCCTGCACCCCATGGGAGACCAGGAGAAGCACCTGGCTCCTGCCTTCAGATCAGTGCAGTGCCCCGGCCGCGCCGGCCACCAGAGGGTGAACCAACAGCAAAAGGAAGACCTTTCTCTCTGTCTCTCTCTCTCACTGTCCACTCTGCCTGTCAAAAAGAGAGAGAGAGAGAGAGAGAGAGAGAGAGAGAGAATAGATTGTATGCATTCCATAGATACAGTTCCAAGAAGATATCCACACTTCCCCTACTCCCTGCCTCAAACTCATCCCCCTCGCTCTCTCTCCTCTCATAAGTTTTTGCAAAGATATAATTGTAAGCCATCCTATATTCACAGGCTTAATTCACAGCTAATCATAATTTTGAGCAAGTAGAAAGTAGGGAGACCAGAGTTTCAAAGGAGAATAAACAGGAACTAAAAACAAAAATCATATTACAAAATGTCCTTTTCATCCCTATATATTTTTGTATTCTATATTAACTACCACGTATCAGAGAAAATATATATTTGTATTTTGGGGACTGGCTTACTTCATTAAGCATAATGATCTCCAGCTGCATCCATTTCGTTGCAATAGACAGAATTTTACTCTTTTTACAGCTAAGTAGTATTCTATAGTGTATATATGCCACATTTTCTTTATCAGTCATCAGTGGGTGGATATCAAGGTTGATTTCCATATCTTAGCTATTGTGAATTGAGCTGCAATAAACATGGGGTACAAATAACTCTTTCATATGCTGATTTCAATTCATTTGGGTAAAATCCCAACAAGCTAGGTTATATGATAGATTTATTTTCAGATTTCTGAAGAATCTCTATACTGTCTTCCATAAAGATTGCAGTAGTTTACATTTCCACTAGCAGTGGATTAGGGTGTCTTTGACCCTACATCAGCAGCAGCATTTTTTTTAATTTTTGGATGATGGCCATGCTAACTGGCATTTTCCTGATGGTTAGTGATCCTGAGCATCTTTTTATGTGTCTGTTGGCCATTTGAATTTCATCCTTTGAAAAATGCCTATTCATGTCCTTTGCCAATTTCTTAACTGGATTGTTTGTTTTGATGTTTTTTAGTTTCTTGGGTTCTTTATAGATCCTGGATATTAATCCTGTATCAGCTGCATAGTTTGCAAATATTTTCTCCCATTCTGATTGCCTTTTTCCTTGAGTGTTTACTTTGCAGGCATAAGCTTCTTAGCTTGAATAATCCCATTTGTCTATTTTTTCAGTTATTGAGTGTGTTTCTGGGTTTTTTCACAAGGAGTCAGTGTCTATGCCATGTTGCAGAGGTTCCTTGATGTTTTCCTCTAGTACTTTGAGGGAATTAGGCTGTAGATTTAGATCCATGATTCATTTTGAGTTGATTTTTACATAAGGTGTAGGGTAGGGGTCTTGTTTCATACTTCTGCATGCATAGATCCAGTTTTCCCAGCACCATTTTGAAGAAACTATCCTTCCTCCAGAGATTGACTTTAGCACATTTATCAAAGGTTAACTGGTTGGATTAATTTCTGAGGTTTCTATTCTGTTCCACTGGTCAACATGTCTATTTTTTATGTTTTTATTATAACTGCCCTGCAGTCTGCTTTGAAATCGGGTATTGTGATCCCTCAAGATTCTTTTTATTGTTTAAGATTACTTTAGCTCTTTGGGTTTCTTATGTTTCTAAATTAATGTTAGCATCATTTTTACTATATCTGAAAACAATTGACTTGGGTATTTTAATTGGGATCACATTGATTCTATAAATTGCTTTGCATAGTAGGGACATTTTGATTATATTAATTCTTCTAATTACAAGACCAAGGAAGATTTTTCCATTTTTGTACATTCTCAAATATCTTTAATGTTTTGTAACTTTCATTGTAGAGATCTTTCATGTCCTTGGTTAAATTTGTTCCAAGGTATTTAATTTTCTGTAGTTATTGTGAATAGTACTGATCTTACAAGTTCTTCTTCAGCCATGCCATTGTCTGTGTATAGAAAGGGTATTGATTTTTGTGTGTTAATTTTGTATCCTGCAACTTTACAAAATTCTCTGATGAGTTCCAATTGTCTTTTAGCTGAGTATTTAGATCCCCCCGTGCGTAAGATCATGTCATCTGGAAACAGTGATAATTCGACTTTCTCCTTTCCAATTTGTAACCCCTTGATTTCTTTTCCTTGCCTGATGGCTCTGGCTAAAACTTCCAAGATTATACTGAACAGCAATGGTGAAGATGGGTGTCATTGTTTTGTTCTGGATTTTAATGGAAATACTTCCAACTTTTCTCCATTCAAGATGATGCAGACTGATGATTTGTCATATATTGCTTTGATTGTGTTGAGCAATGTTCCTTCTATAACCAATTTGTTTAAGGTTTTTATCAAAAAAGTATATTGTCAAATGCTTTCCCTGATCTGTTGAGATAATCATGGTTTTTACTCCTCAATTTGTTAATGTGATGTATCACATTCATTGATTTGCCTATGTTGCACCATCCCTTCATACTAGGGGTAAATCCCACTTGGTCTGGGTGAATGATAGTTCTGATGTGTTGTTGGATTTGATTAGGTAATATTTTGTTGAGGATTTTTTCATCCATGTTCATCAGGGATGTTGGTCTATAGCTCTGTTTCTTTGTTGCATTATTTTTCTGGTTTTGCAATTAAAGTGATACTGGCCTCATAGTAGGAGTTTAGAAGGGCTGTCTCCCTTTCAATTATGTTAAACAGCTTTGAAAGAACTGTAATTAGTTCCTCTTTAAAGATTTGGCAGAATTTAGCAGTGAAGCCATCTAGTCCTGGGATCCTATTTGTTGGGAGGGTCTTTATTTCTGATACAAGCTCTGTCTTGGTTATTGGTCTGTTTAGGTTTTCAATGTCTTCATGACTCAGTTTTGGTAGATTGTATGTGTCCAGGAATCTATCCATTTCTTCTAGATTTTTCTATTTTGTTGGCATATGTCTGTTTCTACTAATCCCTGATGATTATTTTTATTTCTACAAATCTTTTGCAACATTTTCATTTTCATCTCTGATTTTACTAATTTGGGTCCTCTCCTTTTGGGAGGTTAGTTAGGTTAATGGTGTATCAATTTTGTTTATTTCTTCAAAAAACCAGCTCTTCACTGATGTTTTTTGTATTATTTTTGGTTTTAAATTTGTTTATTTCTTCTCTAATTTTAATTCTATTTTTATTTCCTATTACTAATTTGGGGTTTTTTCTCATTTTTCTAGGCACTAATTAATATAAACTTCCCTCTTAACCCTGCTTTTGCTGTATCCCATAAGTTTTGATATGTTGTGTTATCATCTTCTTTCTAGAATTTTTTTTTATTTCAGTGAAGATGCATGATAGTCAAACTTTCAACAGTAAAACATAAAGAAAAGAGTCTAAAATGTACATGAGAGAAATGCCAGATTATTTTCAGAGGACCCTCAATTATACTAACAGCTGATTTCTCATCAGATGCCCTATATGCTAGAAGAGCATGGAGAGATATAGCACAATTCCTAAAAGAAAAAAAATTGTCAACCCAGAATGCTATACTCTGCAAAACTCATTTATAAATGAAAGTAAAATAAAGACTTTCCAACAAATAGAAATTAAAAGAATTTGTCACCACTCATCCAGTGATGTGCTACACATAGAGAGAATCATAGTCATCATTATGACAGACTGTGAAAGCAGAAAATCTCCTCTTAAAAGCGCAAAAGAAATCCAAAGCGAACAATGGGAATATTTATCTAAAAACAGCAAGATCATGTAATATTTCACCAATAATAACCTTGAATATAAATGACTTAAATTCTCCAATTAAAAGATATAGACTGGCTGACTAGATTAAAAAAAAAAAAAGACCCATCTATTTGCTGCCTGTAAGAAACACACTCACCAACAAAGATACACACAGACCAAATCTGAAAGGATAGAAAAAGATATTCCGTGTTAATGAAAAGCAAAAATGAGGTGTAGCCATTATATATGCACCAATGCCAGGGTGCATGGCTATTTAAAATAAACATTAATAGGTATAAAGGGAGACATAGACGCCAAAACAATAATAATGGGGAACTTCAACACCCCAATTTCATCAATGGACAGATCAACTAGAAAGAAAACAAACAAACAACAGAGCTAATCTACACTATGGACCAAATTGATATTTACATGATATTTTATCCACAGTTGCAGAATAAACATTTTTTCATCAGCACATGGAACTTTCTCTAGGATAGACCATATTCCAAGCAATAAAGCAAGTCTCAACAAATTTTAAAAACTTAAAATAATGCTATATGTCTTTTCTGACCACATGGAATGAAGCTGGAAATTAACAATTTATCAGTCTCCAGAAAGTATGCTAACACATGGAAGCTGAACAACATGCTTCTGAATGAACAATGGGCCACAGAATAAATTAAAATGGAAAATATCTTTCAAAAGTGAAAAATTAGTAACTTTCTCATACAGCTAAAACCAGAGGAAATCCATCACCAGCAGGCCTGTTCTTGTGAGAAATGTTAAAAGAAGCTCCATCAGGAGAAGGAACTGATCACACAGACCTATATGAAGAAAGAAAGGACTCCAGCAACGGAATAAAGGAAAGTAAAATAAAACTGTTTTTCTTATTCTTAATAAAAAATAATAGCAATAGCAACAACATCAAATTCTGAGATCACAGTATATGTGTAAGTGAAATGATTGACAGCAATATTATAAGGGACAGGAGACAAGGATTTGGAAAGTTTCATTTTTAGGAACCTGGACTATCTGTGAAACAGTCTAGGGTTGTTTGAGATTGTACTTTGAATGGCTGTAAATTTGTATTACAAACTCTAGAGAAAATATTAAATTTTAAAAGAAATACAATTGGTAAGCTAGGAGAGGAAAGAAAATTGAATCCAATAAAAAGTTTGTTTGACAATATCTTAAGGGAAAACATTGAGAAGGATGAAGAAACAACAAAACAGAAACAACAGTATAGAAATAGTAAGTCTTTACATATCAATAATTTTAAATATAAAAGAATTAAAATTTCCACCAAAAGACAGAATAACTGAATGATTTTAAAACAATACAAGATCCAACTATATGCTGTCTCTAAGAGACACACTTCGGGGGCTGACATTGTGGCACACTGGTTAGGTTACTGCTTGAGACACCAGCATCCCATATCAGAATGCCAGTTGGAGTCCCAGTTGCTCTACTTCCAATCCATCTTCCTGTTAGTGTGCCCAGGAAGGCAGCAGTTGACAGCTCAACACTTGGGTTCCTGCCACCCTTGTGGGAGGCCAGGACAGAGCTCCTGGTTCCTGACTTTGGCCTGACCCAGCCTTGGCTATTATAGCCATTTGGGTGGTTAACAAGTAGATGCAAAATCTCTCTCTCTCTCTCTCTCTCTCTCTCTCTCTCTCTCTCTCTCTCCCCTAACATTCTCTTTCACTCTTCTTTTATGTTTATTTGAAAGAGTTAGAGAGAGAGGTGGAGACAGAGAAACAGAGTTGAGTGGGAGGTGTCTTCCATCTGCTGATTCACTCCCCAAATAGCCAGAACTGAGCCAATCCAAAGCCAGGAGCTTCTTCTGGGTCTCCCATGTGAGTTCAAGGGCCCAAGGACTTGGGAAATTCTCTGCTGCTTTCCCAGGCACATTAGTAAGGAGCTGGATTGGAAGTGGAGCAGCCAGGACTCAAACCAGCACCCATATGGGATGCTAGCACTGAAGGCCAGGGCTTTAGCCCACTGCACCACAGTGCTGGCCTCCACACTTCTTTTCAAATAAATAGATCTGTTCATAAATATATAGAGACACACACATGATGTTTAAGGGTACACATAGACTAAAAGAGAAGGGATGAAAAAAACATTCCATGTAAATGATAACTCAAAGAAAGCAGAGGTAGCTAAACGTATCAGACAAAACAGATTTTGTATATACACAAGGGCAGTGAAATCAGCACCTCAGAGCAAAGTCAGCAATCATATGTCCATTAAAGCATGATTCACAATAACCAAGGGATGCCTGGGGAAAATGGCTATATTGAGATTCAGAAAAGAGCTCTGCCATCTGCCATAGCATGGATGAAAGAAGAAGACATTATGCTAAGTGAAATAACCCAATAGTGTGTTATCTCACACGTGGAAGCTTGCTTAAAAAGTTGAAAACAGTGAGACCGGCACTGTGGTACAGAGGGTAAAGCCGCCACCTGCAGTGCCAGCATCTCATATGGGCACCAGTTCAAGTCCTGGCTACTTCACTTCCGATCCAGCTCTCTGCTATGGCCTGGGAAAGCAGTGGACTATGGCCCAGGTGTTAGGCCCTTGCACCTGCATTGGAGACCTGCAAGAAGCTCCTGGCTGCTGGCTTCGGATCAGCCCAGCTCTGGCTGTTGCAGCCATTTGGGGAGAGAACCACAGATTCTCTCTCTCTCTCTCTCTCTCTCTCTCTCTCTCTCTCTCCCTCTGCCTCTCTGTAACTCTGCCTTTCAAATAAATAAATAAATCTTTAAAAATAAAGTTGAAAACATACGGAGTAGAACCCTTTTTATCTGAGGAGAGGGAGTAAAAGAAGGAAATGAGAAAGTGAGTCAGTTACTTAAACATACACAATTTGTCATATACCATAAATACATACAATTAAAATCATATAAAATATTATCCAAATAAAAGTATACTAAATAAAATAAAGTTAATTCTTCTTTAAAACTATAAACAGAAGGAAAAAGGGGAAGACAGAAAGTACAGGTTCGGTGAGTTACATTTACAGAAAAGGCAGCTGTTAACCCAACCATATTAAAAATGATTTTAAATATGAATGATCCAAATTCACAAATAAAGGGCAAACTCTGAGTGATTTAAAAAGTCAAGACTAATCTGTATGCTGCCTACAATATTTGAATATAAAGAGACACATGGTGCAGATGTTTGACATGTCTCAGCAGGAGGAAAATCAGTAAGTATGCCTGAATAGCACCATCAATCAACTTGATCAAATTGACATGTATCTAAAACTTCATTCAAGAATAGCAGAATACACATTCTTCTCAAGCACACTAAGAAAGACAATGTTCTGGGCTTTTAAACACATTTTAAAACATACACACACATACACAAAGACACTGTTATGATATGTTGGGTTATTGTTACTGTTTATTTATACTGTCTTACCCAAAGATTATATGGCAATAATAACTTAAGCAGAGAAACCTATAAAGAATAATTCTATGATAGATTCAGGAATGCTGCTTAGTGAATAAATCCTTAAGACTTTAGCATTAAAAAAAACAGAAATCATACAAAATGTTTTAAATTTCCCAGCAGAATTAAACTATACATCAACAAAAATAAACAGATACAAATCCAGATATACTTGCAGATTATAAAAAATATTAAGGGGCCAACGCCATGGCTCACTTGGTTAATCCTCCACCTTCAGCGCTGGCATCCTATATGAGCACCAGGTTCTAGTCCCGGTTGCTCCTCTTCCAGTCCAGCTCTCTGCTGTGGCCCGGGAGTGCAGTGGAGGATGGCCCAAGTGTTTGGGCCCCTGCACCCACATGGGAGACCAGGAGGAGGAGGCACGTGGCTCCTGGCTTCGGATTGGCACAGCGCCGGCCATGGCGGCCATTTGGGGAGTGAACCAACTGAAGGAAGACCTTTCTCTCTGTCTCTCTCTAATCTCTCTCTACAACTCTACCTGTCAACTATATATATATATATATATATATATATATATATATATATATAGGGGCTGGCAACACTGGCATCTCATATGAGTCCTGGCTCAAGTCCTGGCTGCTGCACTTCCAATCCAGCTCCCTGCGAATGTGCCTGGAAAAGCAGAAAATGATCCAAGTACTCGGGCCTCTGCTACCCACGTGAGAGATCCAGATGAAGCTCCCAGTTCCTGACCTCAGCCTGGCCCAGCCCCCGCCATTGCAGCCATTTGGACAGTGAACCAGTAGATTAAAAGACCATTCTCCCTCTCTCTCTACAACTCTGCCTCTGCCTTTTAAATAAGCAAAATAATTTTTTTTTTTTGACAGGCAGAGTGGACAGTGAGAGAGAGAGACAGAGAGAAAGGTCTTCCTTTTTGCCATTGGTTTACTCTCCAATGGCTGTCGCGGCTGGCGTGCTGCGGCTGGCGCACCGCACTGATCCGATGGCAGGAGCCAAGTACTTATCCTGGTCTCCCATGGGGTGCAGGGCCCAAGCACTTGGGCCATCCTCCCCTGCACTCCTGGGCCACAGCAGAGGGCTGGCCTGGAAGAGGGGCAATCGGTACAGAATCCGGCGCCCCGACCGGGACTAGAACCCGGTGTGCCGGTGCCGCAAGGCAGAGGATTAGCCTAGTGAGCCACGGCGCCGGCCACAAAATAATTTTTTTTTAAAAATACCAACTCATTGGTCAAAGAAGTATCAAGACAAATTTAAAATATTTTAAACTAAATTAAAATGTAAAAACAATTTATCCAAATGTGTGAGATTCATCAGAAGCCATTCTCAGAGGGGAAGTGAGAGCTTGAAATCCATATGATTAAATAAGAAGAAAGGTCTAGAATCCCTGAGCAGCTCTGGTTCACCTACCTGATTGATGTCTCTCTGTTTCCAAAATAGTGGGAAACACAGACTCGTCATCAGGTAGCACAGGGACAGAAAGAAGATCCCGAGCCCACACAGGAAGTCGGGGATTGGAAGACCCAGGAGGTCAAACTGGAGCTCAGCCATGGTGCAGGAAGGCCCCTCGGACGAGGAGGGTGGTCCCCGCTCGGAGAAGCTGGGCACTGCAGTGCACATTCTAGACCAGAGTTCCAGGCCCACATCACAGAGCTTTCAGCACACTAGCAGGGGTTCTTGAGGGCGGGGGAGGGGGCAGCATTGGGCCATGAACCCACAGTCGTCCCCCACCCTCTGGGCCAGCAGAACTGTCCATCTCCCTGGGGCCCTTTAAGTCTTCCTCCCTACCCCTGATCCTGACCTGTGCTCTATAAGGTGTTTTGGCCTTAGTGACATTTCCCGTTTACTCTACCTGTAGCCTAGCTACTGCCTAAGACCCGTTCCCAGCTTGGCGAGCCCCTCTGAGCACCACAAAATCTCACAGTGTCAGACAGGCCCAGGGAGTTGCACCCTCCGGTTCTACTCTGTCCCCACACACTCAGTGTTGTTAATAATCTGCATAAAAATAAAGAAAAAGAGGCCACCGAACAGAAACTGACCCCATTCCCCATTTCTTCAGAAGCATCTCCATTTACCAGCAACCATTAGAGAACAGAGTAGCCTGAGCCAAAGCCAAAAAGCATGGGGGAAAGGGAGACAGGAGCAACCTGCCCATGGTAAGATAGTTATAATCCCTCAGTAATTCTTTTTCTCAGAACCCCTTTGGGGTTATTCTGCCCCTAAGGGGTCTCAAAGTTAGTGCCCTGCACCCATGCTGTGCACTCTCTGGTGCTCCCTCATTCTTCCCTCTTCCAAACCCTGTCTCCTTCCCAACATTTAAAATTCTGCTTCAGCTTCACAGAGATTGTCCTGGGCTACAACCTGCACAGCCAAGCCCATCTTCCTTCAAGGAGCAGTCTTCTCTTTAGCAACCTGTGACCCCTGATGAGCACATGTGAACTTACACTTAGCGATGCTTTCACACAATGGTCACTTGCTCCATGGCAGGTTTTATATGAGTTCTTCCCATCTTCGTGGTAACTTTTCACCAAAATTCCAATAGTCTCCTCTGTACAAAATGTATGGAGGTTTTAACCATGATGTGATTTTAGTTGATGGTGTATCTGAATTTGTTTTATCCCATGTTAGGTATTTTTAACTGTTATAACTCTTACAGTGTTATTATTTAAATGATAAATTGCTGAAATTAATCTCCAGGTCATTTTCTTTTTTTTTTTTTTTTTTTTGACAGGCAGAGTGGACAGTGAGAGAGAGACAGAGAGAGAAAGGTCTTCCTTTGCCGTTGGTTCACCCTCCAATGGCCACCGCTGCAGCCGGCGCACCACGCTGATCCGATGTCAGGAGCCAGGATCCAGGTGCTTTTCCTGGTCTCCCATGGGGTGCAGGGCCCAAGCACCTGGGCCATCCTCCACTGCACTCCCTGGCCATAGCAGAGAGCTGGCCTGGAAGAGGGGCAACCGGGACAGAATCCAGCGCCCTGACCGGGACTAGAACCCGGTGTGCCGGCGCCGCAAGGTGGAGGATTAGCCTATTGAGCCACGGCGCCGGCCCTCCAGGTCATTTTCTTATATTGCTTGCCTACATTCCTTCCTGAATCCAATGAATCTGCCTTACTCTGTCACTTAATCCTTTCCTTCTCATATGATAAAGATCTACCAGTAATGGTAGTGCTCTCTGCTCATAAAATCCTTCCATGTAGCATTGCTTCTCTCACACTTTTTGTTGTTGTTTGTTTGAAGCAAGTACAATCTTGGCAGACCCCTTAGGTCTCTGGGACTCACAAATGCAAAAACATGCTTAGAAATCAGAGCAAGATAAATTTCATTAAAAAATCCAGGTGAGAAGGGGTTATAAAATGGCCCATTGAATTTTTTCTTTCAAAATAATCATGTCACTAAAAATAAAAAGTTGAGAAATTGTTCCAGATTAACAGAAACTAAAGACACATAAAACTAAACATAGCACATGATTGTAGACTGAATCCTGCAGTGCTGATACTTTTTAAAAAGGCACATAGGGTGGATATTGTTGGCCCAGCAGCTCAAGCTACTGCTTGGGATGCCCACATGCCATACCAGAGTGCCAGATCCAACTTCCTGCTAATGCATCCTGGAGGACAGCAGACAATGGTTCAAGCATGTGGGCCCCTTTCATCCATGTGAGAGACCTGTATTGAGTCCCTGACTCCCGGCTTTGGCCTGGCCCAGCCCTGACTGTGGTAGGTATTTAGACAGTGAGTCAACAGATGGAATAGCTCGCTCGCTCGCTCTCTCTCTCTCTCTAACTCTGCCTTGCAAGTAGACTAAAAATCAATACATAAGCATTCTTTGAAAGGCATAAAGTATACTACTGGATAAATTGCCGAAAATATGAATGGGAGATGAACTGAAAGTGGTACAGCAATATTAAATTTCTAATGGGTATAACTGAGTGCACAAGAAAATTGTCTTAATAAATACCATGAAATGTTTAGAGAGAAAATAAATGATACATAAAATGTATTTTCATATATTTCAAGTGTATGCATATTGTTCTGGCCCATATGTCTGTGTGTGTGAAACACAGACAAAGACAGATGAGAGTCCCCCAACAAATCAAGTTTACACTAGGTAAATCTGAACATAGAGTATGATGCTTGTCACCCATGCAACATTTCTTCCAGTTTAATGACCTTCAAAAAACACATTTTAATAACAAATCATCGCCTCTGTTATTCTGAGTTTCACCTGACCATTGAGACACTCGGCTTTAGTTCCTGGACTTGCCACCACCACACTCAGCCCCCAGCAAACAGATGTCGCAGTTTCTGTCCCAGGCAACAACCTGGGGCACTCTTTCCACATTTGAAGCAACTATCATTTCAGCAGGGTTTTACACATTGCTGGAAAAGATCACCAAAGATGTTTTTAGTGATACACAATGTCAAAAAAAAAAAAAAGAGAGAGAGAGACAGAGAGACAGAGAGAAAAGAAAGAAATTCAGGGAACCATGTTTTCAGCTTGAAATCCATTTCTTTCTTATTCAGTGCCACCCATGCCTCATGTTCCTTTTTTTTTTTTTTTTTTTTTTTTTTTTTTTTTTTTTTTTGACAGGCAGAGTGGACAGTGAGAGAGACAGAGAGAAACATCTTACTTTTGCCGTTGGTTCACCCTCCAATGGCCTCTGCGGCCTGCGCATCACGCTGATCCAAAGCCAGGAGCCAGGTGCTCCTCCTGGTCTCCCATGGGGTGCAGGGCCCAAACACCTGTCATCCTCCACTGCACTCCCGGGCCACAGCAGAGAGCTGGCCTGGAAGAGGGGCAACCGGGGCAGAATCCGGCACCCCGACCGGGACTAGAACCCGGTGTGCCGGCGCTGCAAGGCAGAGGATTAGCCTAGTGAGCCACGGCGCCAGCCTGGCCTCTGCTGTTCTCTCCTCTTACCAAACTCAAGAACTTAGCCTTTTCAAACCCATTACGTTTCTGACAGTTTTATTGAAATATAGTTCACATACAGGCCAAGTCATGCATTTGAAGTGTATAACCCTGGAGTATTTTGTATATTCAGCTTTGTGTGCCCTCCACCAGAATCCAGTTTCAAACATTTTATGACTTCAGGAAGAAACTCCATACCCTTTAGCTTTACTCGTCACCCCTGACAGCCTAGCAATGAAAAACCCACCCATCCAGCCGGCACCGCGCTCACTAAGCTAATCCTCCACCTGCGGCGCCAGCAACCCCGGGTTCTAGTCTCAGTTGGGGCGCCAGATTCTGTCCCGATTGCTCCTCTTCCAGTCCAGCTCTCTGCTGTGGCCCGGGAGGGTGGTGGAGGATGGCCCAAGTGCTTGGGCCCTGTATCCGCATGGGAGACCAGGAGGAAGCACCCGGCTCCTGGCTTCGGATCGGCACAGCGCGCCAGCCGTAGCGGCCATTTGGGGGGTGAACCAATGGAAGGAAGACCTTTCTCTCTGTCTGTCTCTCTTTCTCTCTCTCTCTCTCTCACACTATCTAACTCGGCCTGTCAAAAAAAAAAAAAAAAAAAACCATCCACATTCTGCCTCCACAGATTTCCCATTTCTAGAAATTCCATAAGAATAGAAACATATAATATGTGGTTACTTCTGACTCATTCCGTCTCTCAGCATAATGTTTTCAAGATTCATCCTTGTTGAAGCCTGCATCAATTCTTTACTCCTTCCTATGACTGGAGAATGTCCCATTGTACAGATATACCACACTTGTTTCTCCATTGGTCAGTTGACGGACATTTGTGTTTTTCCAACATTTTGGCTATTATTAATAATGTTGTTGTGAACATTTGTGTACAAGCCTGTGTGTAAATGTGTATTTTAATTCCCCTTGGCATATACCGAAGATGGGAATTGCTAAGTCATGTGGAAACTCTGTTTAACATTTTGAGGTACGGTTGGATGATGCTGTGGAACAAACACTTTTCATTTTTCTACAGTCTCTACGAGGCTATTTATCTGATGGTTTTTTTTTAATCTTTTATTTAATGAATATAAATTTCCAAAGTACGACTCATGTGTTACAATGGCTTCCCCCCCATACCGTCCCTCCCACCCACAACCCTCCCCTTTCCCACTCCCTCTCCCCTTCCATTCACATCAAGATTCATTTTCGATTATCTTAATATACAGAAGATCAGCTTAGTATACCTTAAGTAAGTATTTCAACAGTTTGCTCCCACACAGAAACATAAAGTGAAAAATAATAGATGATTTTTTTTAAATGATGATGAAATCCGTGTCTAAACAAGATAAGAGTCGGAGAACTCAAGGGGCTTCCATAGCCTTGGAAACTCATAACTGGTGCATAGGGAGATTACTGATGCCATAAACAGGAGTGTCAATTGGTAAAGTCAACAACAGGAGTCACTGTGCACTTACTCCTCATGTAGGATCTCTGTCCTTAACGTGCTGTACACTGAGGCTTAATGCTATAACGAGTACTCAAACAGTATATTTCACTTTGTGTTTCTATGGGGGTGCAAACGACTGAAATCTTTACTTAATGTACACTAAACTGATCTTCTGTAAAAAAAAAAAAAAAGAAAGAAAGAAAGAAATTATCAATTCCCAACTTGACTATCTGATGGTTTTGATTCATGCCAACCTACTGGGTGTGTGCCATGGTATCTCATAATTGTTTTAACTTGCATTTCCCTAAAGAGTAATGATATTAAGCACCTTTTGAATAATCTTATTTTGGAAATGAAAAGAAATGTCTATTTGAAGCCCCTGTACACAGGGGGATTCAAAAAGTCCATGGAAAGTGGATGTGCATTTTCAAAGAAGTTTTAGAACCCCTTTCATATTTATTATCTAGAAACACAAAATCTCATTTTGAATGTGGGACAGGAAAAGTAATTTTCTTCTAAACATTTGAAAAAGGGAATCTTAGCTTTCTATCCACACATAGTTTTCTATTTGTACACTATTTTCATGTTGCAGTTACTGTGTGATTAATCAACTGGAATATTATGTACTGAATTTGCCTTGAATATCACTCCCATGACGTAGGATAGGGATTCACTTAAAAGACTCCTCAGGGTAGACTAAAAGGCAGAGCAGAGCCGGATTCTGTCCTGGTTGCCCCTCTTCCAGGCCAGCTCTCTGCTGTGGCCAGGGAGTACAGTGGAGGATGGCCCAAGTGCTTGGGCCCTGCATCCCATGGGAGACCAGGAAAAGCACCTGGCTCCTGCCATCGGATCAGCGCGGTGTGCTGGCTGAAGCGCGCCGGCCCCGGCAGCCACTGGAGGGTGAACCAACGACAAAGGAAGACCTTTCTCTCTGTCTCTCTCTCTCACTGTCCACTCTGCCTGTCAAAAAAAAAAAGGCAGAGCAGAACTGATGAACAATGGCTATAAAGTTCAACCATTTTTATTCAGCAATGCTGTAGACATGTATTATGAATATGTTACTCATGAGATAAATATCTAAGAAATTGGAGGGCACTGATATAGGATTCATAGTATATATTCTAATATGTGAATGACAAGCTATTTAAATGGGCACTTGTACTTCAGTCATAGTATAAAAGTGAACTGTATTGCATATGTCAAATAAAACACTGCAAGTTTGGTGATGAGCACTAGAGTAGTTTTATTGCCATATTTGCTCTTGTGTGTGTAAACATGTTTTAATGAAATTCTTTTTTTAAAGATTTATTTATTTATTTATTTATTTGAAAAGCAGAGTTAGAGAGACAGAGGCAGAGAGAGATAGGCAGAGGCAGAGAGAGAGAGAGAGGTCTTCCATCCGCTGGTTCACTCCCCAACTGGCCGCAATGTCTGGAGCTGCACTGATCCAAAGCCAGGAGCCAGGAGCTTCTTCCAGGTCTCCCACATTGCTGCAGGGGCCCAAGGACTTGGGCCACCTTCTACTGTTTTCCCAGACCATAGCGAAAGCTGGATCGGAAGTGGAACAACCAGGAATTGAACTGGCACCCGTGTGGGATGCCAACACTGCAGGTGGCAGCTTTACCTGCTAAGCCAAAGTGCCAGCCCCCTGAAATTCTTTTTAGAAAACAAACATTGTTATCCATGAAAAGATGGAGGTAGCAACTAAGGACAGCTGGCAGGGGTGGGTCAGTAATTTAACTTAAACTCAATAGGACATTTGATGAAGGGTAATTCCTCTGAGGTTGGGGACCTCGGTTCCAGTCCCAGTCGGAGTGCCAGGTACAAGTCCCGGTTGATCCTCTTCCAGCCCAGCTCTCTGCTGTGGCCCGGGAGGACAGCGGAGGATGGCCCAAGTGCTTGGGCCCCTGCACCTGCATGGGAGACTAGGAGGAAGCATCTGGCTCCTGGCTTCGGATCGGCACAGCACCTGCTGTAGCAGCCATTAGGGGAGTAAACCAATGGAAGGAAAACCTCTCTCTCTGTCTCTCTCTGTCTATAACTCTCTCTCTGTGTCTCTCTCTCTCTCTCACTGTCTAACTCTGCCTGGCAAAAAAAATAAAAAATAAAAAGAGAGGGTGCCATGGTTGACACAATCCCTGCAGATAAAGCGTTAGTGATTAAGGAACAGTCCCATGTACACTTCTTCAATGTGACTTTAGTAAGCTCTGCAGTGCCTTGCTCAGCATCAGGGAAATGGTACCTGGGTTGAAAAGATCAGGGTGGGAAGGGGTGAGCAGGAAATGCCATGATGTGAGAAGTATGAGGCATATGCCTTTCTTCTTCCCCCAAGATCATCCTTCCCCTTCTTCACTTTTGCCTTAGTTACCACGTGATCTAAGGCATTTCTTCCTTACACGCCGTTTTATTTTGCCCTGGGAGGAGGGTGTCTCCTGATGCACATTCCTACCCCTGACAGCCGTGTGATCTTTTTGTACTGAAAAAAGATTTAATTAACCCAAGAGCATGAAAAAATCCCCAAAATGAGGGATCACTTACAAAAGGTGATTTTCCAAACCTCAATGGTAAGGACAAAGTATGTTTACCCAACATATTATCATGCCCTGCATTACAGAATCACCTATCCTGATCCTAGACCTCACAACAAGTAACCCAGTACCCACAAGCAATACTCTGCAGACACTCCCAACTCAAGAGACACCCAATGATGTGACTCTGGGGTCACTGGAAACATTCCCCAAAAATAACTAAGCCATTATATTCTAGAAAATGCATCAGTCCTTGACAATCTTTTTGGATATGAAAAACCTATCTTGTTTACTATACTAAAGGATTTGAAATAGTCAGTGAGGAGAGAGGTGCAGGCTTCCATACAATGTCATTAAAGCTAAACGAAGAGGTAGGAAACAGAGCTCATCTCCTCAAACTTCATTGAGATGGAAAGGCACTTAAACATACATTCTCAATGGAGCTCTGAGAGACTGGTCACCTTTCAAACACTAACAGAGGTGAACAGTAAGAGCTTATCTGACCCCTTCCTTGACCAAACCCACACCTCCAACATAGTACACAGACAAGATAGCATTCTCATTTGAGAATATTTATTGGGAAGAATCAGTATTTTCAAAAAGGATTTAATGATTTTAGCAGAGTAATTTTGCTACATGCAAAAGCTGGAGAAGCATTCTCTGTTTAAGAGCCGCCAGTAGTGGCAACGGCAGCCCAAGGCCTCTGGCCAAACTGACACCTACAAGCAGGGTTTGGATGTGGCACAGGCTCTCTCTGGATACCTCTGACACCATAGCTGGTCCCTGAATGGCACAACTTTCTTGGGCTCTCTGTCTCTGTGTTTCATGTGTGTATTCCTTGCAGGATAACTCTGGCCAGCAAATGCAGCTTCTTGGCGGCAGGACTTGGTACTTGTCCCTTTACAGGAAGTGACCCTGTGATTGAAGGGATGGCCCTGGACAGGTGCTGCCCCCATCTGCAATTCTGCCTGCCGCTGAGTTTTGCTAAACTTGACCTGGGTCGAAAGGGGCACTTGGTGGCAGGTCTTACCTGTTCCGTGATCATGCCCCAGCTTCTTCCCTGGAACCTTCCCACTAGCTGGCTTCACTGATTGAACCTCAGTGTTCCCGATGCACGTGGCTTGATTTTTACCTGGGCCCATGCTCTGCTCAGATGACAGGGAACGTCCCTGTTCCAGGAAACGATTTTGCCTTTCACATCTTCTGCTAGGCCAAATCCACTGCAGAAAGTGCTTCATCCGTTTTCTGAAATGGCTTTCAGCAGGGGGCTGCCCCTTCAGTGGCTGGGTTGGGGAATATTTGCTCTCAAGCGTGTCCTTTAATGTCCCACCCTGAGCAGCACGGATCCTTCTTCTAGGCTGGGATGGCCCTAAGCCTGCATCTCCTCCACCAAGCTCTTCTGGTTTGGGTTCTGGAGGGCTTACTGTCTTGGAAGCTGCTGGGAGATTCTTACCCTGGTTCTTCCTTAAAACACACACAGGGACACAGGGCTCCTGCATCTGCTCCCTGCTGATCCCTGTATTTTCCCCATGGACATGCCACACCTGAGAATCTGCTGTGTGCCTAGTGTGGGTGCCTCGGGTGTAAGTCAAGGCAGGCCTACATTTTAAGTTCCCTGAGGCAAGGGACGGATCAGTGGAATGGTCATGAGTCTGTCTATCATCTGTGTTATCCAAGTTTAACTTTAACTCACAAAGCAACTTAGTATTAATGCCTGATAATTTAGAATTTCTGGGTTCAGATATTTTTGGTGGAGGATGTTTAGAGGTCAACATAGTTCGTTTTTCACCCAAAGTCATTCCTATCACTGGGGAGCTTTTTGGCTCATTGGTTGTGAAGGTTTTACTCCATGGAGATGGAAGAGCACAGCGTTCCCTTGCCCTGAATATCTCCACGGACTTCTTATCTGTGGGGAAATGTTCTAGGTTTTTCAAGTGTTTTCCCTGAAGCCTTTCTGTTCTATTTCTTGAGATTCCTGTATTATCACTTGGTTCAGGCCCTGCCATAATTTGCCTTCTAGGTAGCGTTGGACTGCATCTATTGGCTAATGCAGGTGGTTTCTGTCTTGCTTTGTCTATGGCATCATCTGTGCAAGGCAGAAAGTGCTTCCTGCAATCATTAAGTCTCTGAATGTCATCTATTCGCTCATAGGTAATATCACAGGATGTTTTCCTTAAGACCCCCTGCCTTTTCTTGCACACAGGTGATGTGACAGAGGAATGATGATCCATACTTATGGCACAGATTCTTGCCCCCACCTTGTCTCCATGCAAAGCTGTAAAGTCTCCTCTACAGGGCTTGCTCACAGGTGAAGGGTGAGGGAAGAGACGATCCAGACCAGAGACAGAAAGTCTTGTCCCCACCTTGTCTCCATGCAAAGATATCGCAGTTCCTCTACAGGGCTTGCATACAGGTGAAGGGGAAGGAAAGGGACGATCCAGACCAGGGATAGAAAGTCTTGTCCCCACCTTGTCTCCTTGCAAAGATATTGAGCTTCCTCTACAGGGCTTGCATACAGGTGAAGGGGAAGGAAAGGGACGATCCAGACCAGGGATAGAAAGTCTTGTCCCCACCTTGTCTCCTTGCAAAGATATTGAGCTTCCTCTATAGGGCTTGCATACAGGTGAAGGGGAAGGAAAGGGACGATCCAGACCAGGGATAGAAAGTCTTGTCCCCACCTTGTCTCCTTGCAAAGATATTGAGCTTCCTCTATAGGGCTTGCATACAGGTGAAGGGGAAGGAAAGGGACGATCCAGACCAGGGATAGAAAGTCTTGTCCCCACCTTGTCTCCTTGCAAAGATTTCGCGGTTCCTCTACAGGGCTTGCATACAGGTGAAGGGGAAGGAAAGGGACGATCCAGACCAGGGATGGAAAGTCTTGTCCCCACCTTGTCTCCATGCAAAGATATAGAGCTTCCTCTATAGGGCTTGCATACAGGTGAAGGGGGAGGGAAGGGACGATCCAGACCAGGCATAGAAAGTCTTGTCCCCACCTTGTCTCCATGCAAAGATATAGAGCTTCCTCTATAGGGCTTGCATACAGGTGAAGGGGGAGGGAAGGGACGATCCAGACCAGGCATAGAAAGTCTTGTCCCCACCTTGTCTCCATGCAAAGATATTGAGCTTCCTCTATAGGACCTGCATACAGGTGAGGTGACAGGGAAAAGACCATCTGGATCAGGGTTAGAGATTCTTGTCCCCACCTTGTCTCCATGCAAAGATATTGAGCTTCCTCTATAGGGCCTGCATACAGGTGAGGTGACAGGGAAAAGATCATCTGGATCAGGGTTAGAGATTCTTGTCCCCACCTTGTCTCCATGCAAAGATATTGAGCTTCCTCTGTAACATCTGCACACAGTTGAGGTGGCAGGGAAATGATGATCCACATTGGAAACTGACATTCTTTTCCCTATCATGTTTCCAAGAAAAGACATAGAGCTTCCTCTATAGGGCTTACACACAGGTGAGGTGGCAGGGAAATCATGATCCAGTCCAGGAGCAGAGATCCTTATTCCCACTTTGTCTCCATGAAAAGATATGGAGCTTCCTCTACAGGGCATGCACACAGGTGAGGTGGCAGGGGAAGGACGATCCAGACTGGAATCAGAGACTCTTGTTCCCACCTTGTCTCCATGCAAAGCTATAGAGCTTCCTCTATAGGGCTTGTACATGTGTGAGGTGAGAGGAAAGGGATGGTCCAGATCAGAAAAGGAGATTTTTATTCCCAGCTTGTCTCCATGCAAAGATATGCAGCTTCCTCTGTAGGGCTGGGATACAGGTGAAGTGACAGGAAAATGATGATCCAGACTGGAGGAAGAGATTCTTCTTCCCATCTCTCCTCCATGCAAAGATATGGAGCTTCCTCTGCAGGGCACAGACTCAAGTGAGGTGGCAGCAGGACGACATAGACTGGAATCAGAGACTCTCGTTCTCACTTTGTCTCCATGCAGAGATATACAGCTCACGCTATAGGGCTCATTCACAGGTGAGGGAGCACGAGAAGGACGATCTGGATCAGAAACAGAGATCCGTATTCCCACCTTGTCTCCATGCAAAAATATGGGGCTTCCTCTAAGGGGCCTGCACACAGGTGATGTGGGAGGGGAAGAGCGATCCAGTCTGGAATCTGTGACTCTTCTTCCCGTCCTGTCTCCAAGCAAAGCTACGGAGTTTGCTCTATGGGGCCTGCACACATGTGACGTGGGAGGGGAAGGACGATCCAGTCTGGGATCAGAGACTCTTCTTCCCGTCCTGTCTCCAAGAAAAGCTATGGAGTTTGCTCTGTGGGGTTTGCACACAGGTGAGGTGGCAGGGGACGTATGATCTAGTCCAGGAACAGAGATTCTTCTTCCTATCTTGTCTCCAAGAAAAGCTACAGAGTTTCCCCTACAGGGTTTGCACACAGGTGAAGTTACAGGGAAAGGATGATCCAGATTGGAGAGAGAGACTCTCCTTCCCACTTTGTGTCCTTGCAACACTACCGAGCTTTTACTATTGGGCTTGCACACAGTTGAGATGGCAGGGAATGGATGATCCCGATCAGAAACACAGACTCTTGTTCCTACCTTGTCTCCATGCAGTGATATGGAGCTTCCTCTAAAGGGCTCTCTCACAGGTGAAGTGGCAGGGGAAGAATGATCCAGACTAGAGACAGAGACTCTTCTTCCCAGTTTGTGTCCATGCAAAGCTACAGAGTTTTTTCTACTAGGCTTGCACACAGGTGAGGTGGCAGGAAATGGACAATCCAGACTGGAATCAGAGACTCTTGTTCCCACTTTGCCTCCATGCAAAGATATAGAGCTTCCTCTATAAGGCTTGCACACAGGTGAGGTGGTGGGGAAAGACCTATCCAGACTGGAATCAGAGACTCTTGTTCCCACCTTGTTTCCATGCAAAGATATAGAGCTTCCTCTACAGGGCTTGTGCACAGCTGTGGTGGCAGGGAACTGATGATCCAAATCGGAATCACAGATTCTTGTTCCCACCTTGTCTTCAAGCAAAGATATGGAGTCTGTAAAGGACTGGGAGACACTAAGTTGGGAATCCACTTCTGATATAAGATTGGCTGAGGAGGGAAAGTTATAGTGGTCAGTGCACTGCGCTAGCTCCTCTTTCATTTTAAAGACTTCAATGGAATCAAGGACCTTTTTCGGAAGGCCCCATATCATCCTCAGACGAAAACTTTTGATATGGTATTCCAACATCTTTTTGTTGCTGGAACAAAGGAAAGAAATTTCATTGGAGGTATTGACATTGCTGGTTCTACTAACCAATGGGACCGAATCTTTTTGTTTCCCTCGTCTACAGGATTTCTCAGAAAGAGGCAATGTCTTCTTGATAGAATGCTGTGAACCAGGAAGAGTCCTACGGATTGGACTCTCCTTTATTTCCTTCCCTTTCTTGCTCAAATTTGCTTTCAGATCATTTTCAAGTTGTTTCTCATTTAGGCTCATACAGGAGGCCCTTGAATTATTTCCTGACAAATTCAACACTTGACATTCCAGGTCTTCCTCAGAATCAGACCATAGATCCATATCTGAGGACTTCCTTGAGTCACTCATCAAGTGATCACTTAAACCGCTCTCCTGAGTAGGTCTCCGGGACTTCCTCACATCTTCTAGAGGAAGAATTTCCAAGGTCCTCTTATAGAAGCTTCCAGGTTGGCTCAAGCCCAAATCCACTACATCCTTACTGATCTGACCTTTAAATAAACAAACCCCTGAGAGATCCTGATTGCTCTTTGACTCAGATGTATCAGAACCATCTCTCTGAGGGTTAATCAAGAACAAAGACTCAAGGACCTTACAAGGCAGGCCCCACCGATTTTGGATAAGCCTCTTTAGAAGGTGGTGCTCTAGTTTCTCCCGAAGCTCACTGTTTAGGACAAAATCTCCAGGAAGGATGGAAATTGAAATGTGAGGCTTGGAGGACTGGCTCACCAATGAAAGGTTGGGAGTTGGAGGACAAAAGTCTTTCTGAGATTTACAGACAACAGAGGGTAAACCCCACAAATTTTCCTGCTTTTTCTTCAGCAAGTGATGTTCCAAGTGTTGAGTTTCAGAAGGCAGGAGAGCCTCTGCCTCATTCAAGAGTTCATGGAGACCCACTCCACTGGTGCTAATCTGAGGTAGAGAATAAGGTGGCAAGATTGGGACAGAGGATTGAGGTTGATTCTCAGTGGGAACTTGAGACTGAGGTTGGCGCATATCTTGAGGCAAGGGTTGACTTTGGATTTCAGGCTCCAACAGAGGTTGGGGATCAGGAAGCTCTGGGGATTCCTGGGCTTGGGGATCAGGAACTGTTGAGGATTCCTGGGCCTGGGGATCAGGACGATCTGGGGAATTCTGGGCCTGGGGATCAGGCAGTTCTGGGGATTCCTGGGCCTGGGGATCAGGAACCACTGGGGAATCCTGGGCCTGGGGATCAGGCAGTTCTGGGGAATCCTGGGCCTGGGGATCAGGCAGTTCTGGGGATTCCTGGGTCTGGGGATCAGGCAGTTCTGGGGAATCCTGGGCCTGGGGATCAGGCAGTTCTGGGGATTCCTGGGCCTGGGGATCAGGAACCGCTGGGGGTTCCTGTGCTGTGGAGGTATCATACACACTACTGAAGACGACAAGGGTTGATGAACAACGACCTGAGACAAGGCCAGCAGGGTAAAGGAAGTCATGGTTCAGAGCTGGGCGATCCCAGGGAAGCTGGATACATTTTTTCTGAAGATGGTCCTCAAAGGTCTTAGAATACAGGGACTGCTGATCCAAGTGCATCTCCTGTGGTTTGCCTTTGCTGCTCCAATGAGGAAGGGACACTGCTGAGTCATGCTTGACAGAAACTGACTCTAGCATTTTCCCTGGAGAATGAAGTGGGACATCTGGCCTGTGTTGTTTTGGAAAAGGTCCTGCTGTCTTTTCCCTTTCCCTGTGTATCAGAAAGTCACCCCTCTTTCTGACTTGTCTCTCTAGGAGTGCCAGGGCATCTGGACTGAGAAATAAGAGATTACCTAGAAGGCTGGCTTCACGGTCAACCCCAATGGGTGCCTTGGATGAACTGAGGGCAAGAATATTCTGCTTGGCATCTCCTTGTGCCCAGTTTGAGATGGGTAAGTGCTTGGTACGACCTTGAGGCCAGATTTCTGATGTTGCCATGTCAGGAGATTGAGTGGCTTTGGTTTTTGGCTCATGGGTGGGCAACCCACAAACGCTGTCCCCCAGAGTCACTGTGACTTCTCCTTGGAGAACAGGATCTGTTCCCTGGCCTGGACAAGGTGGAGGAGGAAGAATGCGAAGCGGTTGTGTTGGAAAATGTCCCCCTGGGAATGAGAAATCCAAGCCAGGAGTAGGCTTTGGGGGCAAATTTGAGGGGGAAATTAAGTCTTCAAAGGAAGTATCCAGGTTAGTTGAGAGAGTTGAACAGGGAGATGGAGAAGGCTCAGGCACAGGGGGTGGTATTGGGTCTCCTGGAGCTATTGCCAAGAGGTCAGAGGTGAGACTTACTGAGGACTCGATCATAGAATCAGAGGATGGTGAAAAATACTGAGAGAGTGCAGCATGTTGCAGGGACCCCTGGGACAGCAGCTGCTGGATCTCTGCTGTTGTTCTATTACACACCTCACAGGAGGGCTCTGGACACAACATGTGACGGAAGGGTGTGCTGTCATGGTGGTGGCCCAGGGGACTGCAGAAGAAAAGAAGTACAAAACTGTAGCCAGGACCACAAAAAGGAAAGGAGGGCCCACTAGCCTAACGGGATTGGGGAAACCCCAAGCCCATTTCCTGCTTCATGTTTCCCACGTCCATGACTTTATAAACCACTTGATAAGTCCTCCCCAAGCCTTAATCCCATACCCTCCCCTATGACTATGGCAGGCTCTGTTAATTCTTGCCATGCATAGGGAAGGCTATAAAAGGAAACAGGAAAAGAAAATACGTCACCTTTTAAGAATGGAAAGCAGCTTCCTTGTCTCCTCTGTTTTTCTCCTATGAGATCTCCAACCTGGAAAACCAGGAGATGGGTTATATGTAAAAAAATAGAAGTACAAGAATCATAAAGATGTTCTTTTCTGGAAACATTTGGGTCATGAAACTCTGAAATCCCAAAATGGTAGACAAGGTCAAATGGCCAACAATATTAACAAGATTCTGATGTGCATGTGCCTTCAGTAAGAAAGTATTTCCACATATATCCTCTGTCGTGATAATAAAAACCAACATACAAAACATAGATGTCAGTGGTGACTTCAAAGAGGAAAAGTGATAATTCAGGATGTCAAATGACTTACACAAGTTGTGTACAAAAATTTTTATCCCAAACCAACCAACCAATAGTACTTCTTCCACATCTCACATCATGTTTTGGGAAGTACCCATTGCTCATGTCCATGCTTCCCGACCATGGATGGAAAGAGCAGGGACTATGAGAAGGGCCTCAGTTCTCAATGCCTTCCCTTGCACCTCTGTTTGCAGAGGTACTGCCTTTGGTGACTGACAGCTTCAGAGATCATGACTTGGGACTCAATAGAAGGAACATGAAAGTTCTTCAGAAAGCTCAGGGCAAATACAGAGAACCATACCTCTGAATGTTCCACCTTTCTGCCTCCTCTTGGCTCTACCCGGATGCTGGAAACAGAAAGAAAACAATGCAGACCTGGGACCCACATCTCTCGTTCTTCTCTAGGAGGATCTGACACTCATTTTTCAGGAACTGTATGCTTCTCTATTTTAATTAACAAATATATGTTCCTTTTTATTATTAATTTTTCAAAGTGACCAAATATTATCAATTTTCCTTCTTTGTAAAACATTACCCAGTGTTCTTAGTCTGATGTCCTCTGCTCAAGCAAGGCATAGGATCTGTGGCATCAATTCCATCTGTGTTCTCAGAGGATGCTCTGTCCTGGGTACAGAGCTCAGGCTACAGCCTCTGCTCAAAGGCCTGAGAGGTTCAGCATTGCTGTCCTGCTCAGTCCTACAGGAAGGAAGGCTTGGTCGAGGAACCCCTGTTCTGGGAATAGGACTCATGGCATAGGATGAAGAGACACACTTCTCCATCAGAGAACCTCTAATGAAACCAGACAGGACCACAGCATCACTGTGTTTGGGATTGTATGTCCTGACAGCCTCTACTGCACAAGATAGGTACTCTGTAAGCTACAGATAGAAACCATAATACTCTCTGAACCCCTGTCTCTACCCAACCTGTTCCCCTACAAGAGCGAGGTCTTGTCCTTTCCTCACACTTCCCTTCTGAGCCATCTCTGACCCAACCACATTTCTGTAGACATGTGACACTAGAAATGGGAAGCACCAACAACAAAGCATCTCTCCTGGGGGTTCCCCCATGGTTCCCTACCTTGGTTGGTAACAGCAGGTAGCAAAGGTAGAGAAGCAGCAGCCCCACCACAATCAGAAAGATGCAGCTGGGGACAGTATCTAAGTACACGGAGCTGAAGCTTTGCCAGGGCTCAGCGTGGCTCTTTAGAAACAAGAGAACCTGCTCCATTGTCGGAACTGCATGGCTCCCTGAGGCAACTGAGTTCTGAGAGTGTGCAGGCTCCACCAAAGTCCCAGGCCTACATCACAGAGCACGGGAGAGTCACAAAGGGCTTGTGAAGGTTGAGAAAGAACAAGGAGAGGAGGCTGTGGTCACAGCCCCTCCCCCACATGCAGCCCCCAGATCCCTTTGTCCAGCACAGCCACTCCATTCCGCCAAGGAGAATTCTTCTGTCCCTTCTATAACCCAGATGTGAACTGAGACCCCTTCCATGTCTGCAGCCCCTGACTTGGGCCCCACCAATTCCATGGCTTTGAAAGTCTGAATCACTGCCTGGGGTTTTTGCTGGTACACAGACATCTACACTCAGAGGACCACATACATCCTCAAGTCCATCTGACCTACACTAACCCAGATGTAAATCTAACACTCTTTTATACTTATTTATTCTTGTAAATGTTGAACAGTTCAATTCCAGTCAGCATTTGCTGACATTAAAACTACTAACAGTTCTTTATTCAAAAATCACAAAAATAATGAGAATGGGATAAATTTCTATAAATGTCATAAATAGGAATGTCATAAATAAGTTTATACCACTTATTTTTCTGATGTTAATGAACTTTGGACTGCACACTTTTGGAACATACTTGATACATATCAAATTCACTTATGTATGCACATGCACATACATGTAATTTGACAGATCCATATTTTCAAATGTAAGGGTCAATCTTTTCCTCCTTTTATTTCGATCTTCTCTTCCATATTATCATTTCACTTTTTCTAATGTGGCCTAAATTACAGACAGTCCCTGGCTTCCATATCAACATCACCACAGGTGTCTTGTAACTGCACCAAATACATCATTATTTTCTTTTTCTTATTCTGATTAACAAAGGCTTGCTGCTGTGTTTGGGACTAATTAGAGTGTCCGTACAAACGCATAAATAATGCTTGCTGTAATTCCAGAAATCAGCCTTAGGAAAACCAATTGAAGTTGCAAAGTAATCTGGTCCTTCCCAGTCAACACGACCAGAGGACTGAATGTATTTTAACAGTATGTAAAGGAGTACGAATAACCAAGGTCACAATAAATATAGACTTAAGGTTGAGTGCACTTCATCCTAATTAATGAAACAAAAGAATATATTTAAAATTTTTTATTTATTTATTCGAGAAGAATGGGGGGGGGGTCTTCCATCCATTGGTTCACTTCCCAAATGGCGACAATGGTTAGAGCCAAGATGATCTAAAACCAGGAGCCAGGAGCCAGGAGCTTCTTCCGATCTCCCACACAGGTGCAGGGGCATAAGCACTTGGGCCATCTTCCACAACTTTCCCAGGCCACAAGCAGAAAGCTGGATCGGAAGAGAAGAGGCCAGGACAGGAACTGGTGCCAAATATGGGGTGCCAGAACTGCAAGCAGAGGCTTAGCCTACTACACCACCGCGCCAGCCCCCACAAGGGAATCTCTTGATACAATGCTTCGCCTCATTCAGATGCCAGTCAAATAACATTTTGTAATGGTTTAGTTGTACAAAAAATCTTGCTACTCCCTCTTCATCATAAAGGAAAGTCATCAAACAAGTTTCTCAAGGAACCACATTGACATTCAAGATTGATAAAATACTGTTATGAGACTCACAACCAGCCTTGGGACCTGATTATCTACTACTGACTTGCCATTAGTCACCTCCTCAGCATCCCAACCCTCCTTTTGCACTCCTTAAAAGCCTCAGACCTCCCACACTGATTAGTTCTTGAGACCTCAGTCTCCTACCATCCTCATTCACCAGTGAATTAAACTTTCTCTTTCCTTTACCCTCAAACCTTGTCTTCATTATTCTGATTCAGCACTGTTGACAAGGATTAGACTTTCAGTATTAATAAGACTCCTCAGGGCCGGCACTGTGGCTCACTTGGTTAATCCTCCACCTTCGGCGCTGACATCCCATATGGGCACCAGGTTCTAGTCCCGGTTGCTCCTCTTCCAGGCCAGCTCTCTGCTGTGGCCTGGGAGTGCAGTGGAGGATGGCCCAAGTGCTTGGGCCCTGCACCCCATGGGAGACCAGGAGAAGCACCTGGCTCCTAGCTTCAGATTGGTGTAGCTCCGGCTGTAGCGGCCATTTGGGGGGTGAACCAACGGAAAGAAGACCTTTCTCTCTGTCTCTCTCTCACTGTCTAATTCTATCTGTCAAATAAATAAATAAATAAATAAATAAATGACTCTTTCAAACAGGTACAGGTTACAGTGTGCTAAGGTGCTAATTCCTCAGAGTCCTGGGTGGCAGGGTGCATCCTAGGAGGATCAGAGTCTTGGGCAGAATCTGGTCTGAAGCAGCTTCATGAGATTTCCTTTGTGGGCCATGGAAATGCAAACATTTCCATAGAGTGCCTTGCCATGGGAAAGGAACGGGAAGATCTGCAAGAATCTAGAAATCAACTCCCCTACACACTTTGCTCAGGCTCCTTGTCAGGTTTATGTCATCACAACATCCCTCCTCCACTCTGTCTACACCTGCTTGTCTAAACTCTACTGCCATGACAGCTGTCCCCTGACCTGTCACCTATCCCCATGATTTTCTTGAACATGAAGCCCTTTGCGTTCTGCCTGTGACACGGCACTGTTTCCTGATCTCTGCTGAGGAGTAGGACAAGCTCCCTGTCTGGCAGTCTCTTCTCAATTATTCAGGAACAGATCTCTTACTTGGAAGTGAAAATGGGCCAACAGGTACCATCTCCTCTTTTGTTTGATATGCAGCCTCAGCCAAGTATGCATTTAATAAATACTTACTGCAAGAAACTGGGAGATGCATGCATCTATAAGTCATTGGCCTGTCGTTTGGACCAAATGGTGTGGTCACAGGTGAAATTCCCACCCAGCTCAAGAGCTATATAAATGCAGAGAGCTCCTGGCCCCCAGTTTTATTGTCAGTCATCTCTGGACTAGATCAGAGACTGTGAGTCATAAGGACTCCAACACAACCTGCTACTCAGCCCGGCATCCCTCCTTGACTACCCTTCCAGATTTTCTGATGCTAATTAAAGTTTCCTTGAGAAGATGGCCAAAGAACAGCATTCTCTTTTAAAATGACAATCTCTGATAGCCTTCCATAATAAATGTAACAAGGTTTACATACAGCATAAAAGACATTTCAGCCAAAAAGCTTTTCTCCGGATGCTAAGATTCCTTTTAATAACTTTGCACAAGCTTCTTCAAAACTTAAAGGAACAAGAGACTAAAAATACAACTTTTTTGGTACCAACAAAAATAACCACTGATATTGAATGGCTTAGATTCATAGCTCTCACACCTTCTATTAATGTCAGCTGTACATCATACAAATGCCCTGGGATTAAGATTAAAGCAGTTTGTGTTGGTGTCTGTGATGTGGAACAGTTGGTTTGGCCTTTTCTTGTGATGCCAGCATCTCAAATAGGACTGCTGGTTTGAGTCTTGGCTATTTGGTCACCTATCCAGCTAATGAGCCTGAGAAGGCAGCAGAAGATAATCCAAGTACTTGGGCCCCTGCCATTCACGTGGGAGACCACAACAGACTTCCCAGCTCCAACATTTCACCTGGCCTAGATCTGGCTGTTGTGGCCATTTAGGGAGTGGTTACTCCCCAAGATCTCTCTCCAGGTCGATCTCTGTCTGTCTGTCTCTCTCTCTCTCTCTCTCTCCTTCTGTCTTTGATGCTTTGCCTTCCAATATATAAACTTTTTTTTTTAAATTAACTGTATGGTTAAGAATATCCGCTTTGTCCAGCAAATGCTGAAATATGTGAAATAAAGAAAAGCTCTTATGGTATCCTTGTCACCTCTTAAGAAACTTTCTCCTCCCACTATTAACATGAGTGTCTGAATATTTCTTCTCTATCACACTCTCAATATCTGCTTCCAAGGACTATCCATATGACTGCCAATAAGGTATACATGAGTCAACAATTAAAACACTACATATCAAAACCTGAAAAAGCAGTATTAGGAAGGAAGTTTATAGCAATAAGTGCTTAATTTAAAAAGAAATGTCTATAGGGTCTGTGCTGTGAAATAGTGGATAAAGCCACCGCCTGCAGTGTCGGCATCCCATATGGGCACTGGTTCGAATCCCGGCTGCTCCACTTCCCATCCAGCTCTCTACTATGGCCTGGGAAAGCAGTAGATGAAAGCCCGAGTGATTGGGCCCCTGCACCCACATGGGAGACCTGGAAGAAGCTCCTGGCTCCTGGCTTTGGATCGGCACAGCTCCGGCCGATGCGGCCAGCTGGGGAGTGAACCAGCAGATGGAAGACCTCTCTCTCTTGCTCTCGCTCGCTCTCTCTGCCTCTTCTTCTCTCTGTGTGTGTAACTCTGACTTTCAAATAAAATATATAAATTTTTTTAAAAGAAATCTAATACAAATGGTCTGATTATGCATCTCAAGGACTCTTCTTTTGAAGAACAAACCAAAACCCATATTACTAGAAGGTGAACCACCATAAAGAAGCAGAGCAGAAATAAATGGAATTGAAAAAATACAAAAATTTGACAAAATAAAAGATTACCTATGTGAAAAGATAAACAAAATGGACAAACCATTAGCAAGACTAACAGAGAAAAAGAAAAAAGAAATAAAATTAGAGGTTAAAAGGGAGAGATTACAATACTACAGAAATATAAATGATCATAAGAAACTTCTGTGAACAACTATATACTAACAAATTGGAAAACCTTGAAGAAATGGGTAAATTCTAGATTCTGATCTCTAGCCTAGTTATTAATATAAAATATAAGAAGAAGACAGTAGCTTATTGGCTAACGACATTCTTTTAATGTGAGTTATAATGATGTAGGTAGGGATAAAAAGGAGCTTTTCTCCCCCCCCTACTCCCCCCCACCACCACTAGCATTATCAAAAAAGCCCTACAAGTTAAGTATTTGTTTTGGGTATAGAATAATGCAGGAAAGTTATGTAACATTCAATACTAGACAGGAAACAGATCATTCTCAGCAATACAAGGAAAGGCTGGCCATGCAGTGACGGAATGGAGGAGCTGCCGATCCCTGTCCATGGGATTCATATCATCAACAAGAAGCATGCTTTTCACCTTGGCCCTTAATTTCTTTCTTTTTTTATTTTTTTTTTTATTTATTTATTTTTTTGACAGCCAGAGTGGACAGTGAGAAAGTGAGACAGAGAGAAAGGTCTTCCTTCCATTGGTTCACCCCCCAGTGGCCGCTGAGGCCAGCGCACTACACTGATCCGAAGCCTGGAGCCAGGTGTTTCTCTTGGTCTCCCATGGGGTGCAGGGCCCAAGCACTTGGGCCATCCTCCACTGCAACTCCAGGGCCACAGCAGAGAGCTGGACTGGAAGAGGGGCAACCGGGACTAGAACCCGGCGCACCAACTGGGACTTGAACGCGGTGTGCCAGCGCTTCAGGCGGAGGATTAGCCTAGTGAGCCGTGGTGCCGGCACCTTAATTTTTTTCTTCCTGCAATTTCTATCACTACTTTCAGCCTCTTCCTTCCTTTAGCCTTATAGTTGTTTTTTGGCTTTTTGGTTTTTTTGTTTTGTTTTCTTTTTGTTTTGTTTTGTTTTTGTTTTGTTTTGTGTTTTTGCAGAACTACATACATTTATATGACAAATCAACAGCCAATATTGAACTGAATAAGGAAAGAGAATTTCCCTTCACATCTGGCACAAGACAAGGATGTCCACTTTCACCACTGTTGTTCAATGCAGTTTTGGAAGTATTAGCAGGAACAATTAGGGAGGACAGAAATAAATGGCATCAAAATTGGAAAGGAGAAGTCAAAATACCCATGTTGCAAATGACTTTATGTTGTAAATGGAAAACCCTAAACACTCCATCAACAATCTATTAGAATTGATAAACAAATTCAGTAAATTTGCAGGTCACAAAGTAAACAAATAAACAAAAATAGGATTTTATGATCAAAAATGAAGTTACCAAAAGAGAAATCAAGAGATAAACGGCATTCAAAATAGCCACAAAAAATATATTTAGTCATAATTTGACCAAAGCAGTGAGAGATCTACACAAAGAAAATTATAAAACATTCATGAAAGAAATCATCAAGAATACAAAAAAAAATATGAAAAGATATTCCTTGTTCACAGATTGGCAGAATTAACATCATTAAACGTCTACAGATTCAGTATAATCCCTATCAAAATACCAGTGTCATTTTTACAGAGTTAGAAAAAAAACACTAAAATTCAAATGGAATCATAAAAGGCCCAGAATAGGAAAAATGAACTTGAGCACAGAAACAAAACCAAGCTGGAAACATCACAATATCTGATTTTAATGCATACTTCAAAACTACAGTAATTAAAACAATATGGTACTGGCATAAAAACCAGAGTAAGATCAGTGGAACAGAATAGAGATCCAAGAAGTTAATCCATGTAATAAAGCCAATTGATTTTTGGCAAGAATGCCCAGATTATACATTTGAGAAAGGACAGTCTTTTCAATAAATGGTGCTGGCAAAACAGGATGTATAAATGTAGAAGAATGAAATTAGATCCCTAACTTTTACTACATATAAAAATCAACTCAAGATTAATCAAAGCCTTAAATTTAAGACCTGAGACTATGAAATTACTAGAATAAAATGTAAGAGAAATGCTACAAGAAATTGGTGTAGGTGACGACTTCTTGGATAAGACCCCAAAGTGCAGGCAACAAAAACAATACTAGACAAATGGGATTATATCACTCAGAAGCTTCTGCACAGCAAAAGCAAACAATCAATAGAATGGAAAGATGTAGATGCAACAGAATGGGAGAAAATGTTTGCAAGCTACTTATCCTGCAAAGGATTTATATATATATATATATATATATATATATAATCATCAACTCAAAAAACTCAACCAGAACACCATCACAAAAAAATTTGGTTAAGAAATGGGCAAAGGACCTTAACATAGAGTTCTCAAAAGAAAGATACAGTCAATAAATACATGAAAAGATGCTCAATATCACTAGCCATCAGAAAAAATGCAAAGCAAAACCACAACAAGAAAATCATCTTTCAGAATGGCTATTATCAAAAAGAGAGTAATAAATGTTGGCAAGATGTGGAGAAAGGGGGAATTTGAATTAGTGCAGCCACTGTAGAAAACAATATACAGATTTCCTTAAAAACTAAAAATATGATCCAGCAATCCCATTACTAGGTATATATACCCAAAAGACATAGTTCATTGTATCAAAGAGATACTATGTTTATAGCATCATTGCTCACAGTAGGCAAAATATGAAATCATCCAACGTGTCCATCATCAGATGAATGGATAAAGAGATATGATACACAAACACACACACACATACTCACACACATAATGGAATATTATTCAGCTATAAAAAAGAATTAAATTCTAGCATTTGCAGCAAAATGGCTGGAATTGGATGACATCATGCTAAGTGAAGTAAGACAGATACAGACAGACATGCCCATGTGTATCAGTTTTACTGCAAATACAATGTTTTGTCAAACTCTGCTTTAAATCTTTGTCAAATTGATAGGAATTATATGCTACTACAGTTTATCTGATTCTGTGACTATTTTAAAATTGAACATATTTTCATTTGATTATTGTTATAGCTCTTGCCTATTTTCCTGATGGACTATGGTCTTTTTACTTTTTATTTGTTAAATTCTTTATTTTTACTTTTTTAAAAAAAATTATGGAAATACAATTTATATACTAAGAAATACATGTAGGGGCCAGTGCCATACAGCAGTAGATTAATGCTCCACCTGCGGTGCCGGCATCCCATATGGGCGCCAGTTCTATTCCCAGCTGCTCCTCTTCTAATCCAGCTCTGCTATGGCCTGAGAGGGCAGTGGAGGATGGCCCAAGTGCTTGGGCCCCTACACCCACTTGGGAGACCCAGAAGAAGCCCCTGGCTCCTGGATCCTGGCTTCGGATCAGCTCAGCTCTGGCCGTTGTGGCCATTTGGGAGTGAACCAACAGAAGAAAGACCTTTCTCTCTGTCTCTCCCTCTCACTGTCTGTAACTCTTCCTCTCAAATAAATAAATTCTTTTTTAAAAAATGCACGTAAGTATACAGATAAAAGAGTTTTTTGGTCATCTGATCACATACATAATCAATACCCCAAATTAAGAACGAAACATTTCTAGAACTCTTTATTTAGCAGAGCCACTTAGCTTTTGATTATAATGTTAAGTAAAAATATATAGTGTCAAAAATAATAATATGTTAAGTTTAAAAAAATAAAAGTAATTTTAAACCAAAGATATGTATGGCCGACTTATAAAATGAAGGGTTCTTAGAAACATGTCTTGCAATTTGCAAGGTAATTGAATGCAATAATGAAACTTGAGAATTGTATGTCTTTGCTTCGTGTGTCATTTTGCCTCTGATTCATTTTTATTGTATTTCACACAAGTATCAGTCCACAGTGCACAGAAGGAGGTGGAGAAGAAGGCAAACCCATCCTTCACCATGTATATTTCAAGGAACAGAGGACTGAGGGACCCACTCCCCTGTAAAGCCTTGGTAAGATGCTGAAGTTACTGTGTGAATGTGATTGGATCATGTGGTTCAGAGAGAGGTCTTTCTTCTGTTGGTTCACTCCCCAAATGGCCACAAGGGCCAGAGCTGAGCTGATCTGAAGCCAGGAGCCAGGAGCCAGGGGCTTCTTCTGGGTCTCCCAAGCGGGTGTAGGGGCCCAAACACTTGGGCCATCCTCCACTGCCCTCCCAGGCCATAGCAGAGCTGGATCAGAAGAGGAGCAGCTGGGACTAGATTGGATCATGCTAACTAAATACACATATTTCTGTGTCTGAGAAGGCACTTCCCAAGGAGACTGACATTTGAAGTGGTGGACCTGAGTCCACATGGTCCTCTAAAGTGTGCATGCGCATCATCCAATCCCTTGAAGGCCTGAAGAGAACAAAATGGCCAGGAGGGAGAATTCACCCTGTCCTATCTGCCTGAATGAGCTGGGACATGAGTCTTCTCTTGCCCTCTACTGAGACTTAACACCACAGACTCCCTGTCAGGCATCCAGACCTAGAATGCACCACACCACCAGCTTTCCCAGGTCCACATGAGCAGCAATGGCTTCCTTTCACCTCAGTCTTCTCCCTTGAGTAAGGTTTTCCTTTATTTGCAACTGAAGTTATAGCAAAATGAATTTCACACTTTTTTCCTGACCATATCTTATAAAGAAGGATGACTTCCTGTCCACAGCCCAAACCTGATGATGGAGACTCTCTTGTGCTATTTGCAAGCCCACTGCCCTCTACTCCTGCTTTTCACCATGAATGTATTACTTAGGTGGACCATGAAGACCAGCTCAGTTCTTCTCCCCTATCTCTGATAGCTGCCTGGTGCTGAGCTGGGGAAGAACTGGCTCCCAACATCAGCCCCATCACCTCAACTCCTGGCCATGGGATCACGGGTGTGTGAGGAATAAAGAATGCCACACACCTGACACATAAATGTTCCTGGGTCCTTCTCAAGGTCTTCGTCCTCTGCTGCAAAAGGCCACACCATCCTTCTCTGGAAGAAGGCAGCCCAATCCTATTTTGCCACATCGAAAAGCTCCAAGTGTCCTACAGCTCTGTACCACTCTACCTTACAAAAAAACACCCTGAGGAGGTCATCATTATGCCAGTTCACTGTTTGCCACAGCATGTTCAGCAGAAGAGTTGCTCTACACGTTGCTGCTACAATGCTACAATGAGGGTTCCATGGGAAATGTTAGAAATGCTACACATGGTAGCTTTAGTTTAAAGAGTCACAAAACACACTATATTGCTGGAGTTTCCAAAACACAATCTCCAGTACAGGAAAACATTTAATAAAATATTTACACACTTATTTGACTATGGGCCCCTTTCTACACAAAAAAGATTTGAACATCCCAAAGCACATATTCCAACCAGGGCCAGTGGTTGTCCGTGAAAATCTTAAAGCCCCACCTGACTGCCCAGTAAAGAATAAAGCTCAGAGGGCTGAGAAATCTGTGTTCCAGTGTGCGCTGTCCTCAAAGGGCATCATTGCTTGACAAGCACAGATTCCTTGTTGTGAACCCTAACTGTGACCAGGAATTGGGAGTTAAGGGAGTCTTCCATGTAAAGCCCTAGGCTCTGCCATTGTCCATTCTGCCTAATCAGCATTTTCTGCATCCAAGCTCTGGCTGCTTACTTTAAGCAGACTGCATAAGGAACGAACTGGAATCCACTGGGTGGATTCCTGCTTTGAAGAAGGCCTAGGCGCAAAGGACGTGGCTGCCCCACAGTGGAAACCCGCAAAAAGCAGCCATGCTTCCAATAAACCTGCACCTGGTTTCCAGGACCTGAAAGGGCTCCTCATAGCCCAGCTCCAAGGACCCACTCCACCCACCCGGCACCCTCCCCTAGAGCCACTGCGAAGGAAACTGCGGTGCGGGGTGCAGAATTTCTTTCCCCCTAAGTGGAATGGAGACGATGGTGCAGAGCTGAGAAAAGGAAATATCCGAACCCCGTTTCTACGAACCTCTGGACACTCTAAAAGCCTCCTGGTTAAACCCAGATTCCCGGTCCTGGCGTGGAGATTTTGATTGAGCGGGACAAGAGTAGTACACTCCGATGACTGGGATTCCGACCTGGGTGATCCTGACCATCTGTCAAATCTAAGAATCTGTCAGAAGCCACTTTCGGTTTCCCCTTCCATCTTGGGCAAGGCAAGGAAGCCGGAAGTCTCTCTCGGCACTTCCGGCATCCCCCCATGCCGCGGCTTCCGGCGTTTCCAGGGCAACCAAGGCCAGACTCCGCCTTCCCGGCGGCTGTTCCGCCCCGCCGCTGTTTCCATGGCGACCAAGGCACCGCGTCCAGCATCCTTCGGGAAGCAGAAAGGGACGCACATAGCTGTCCTGGCACCCACCGGTCCAGCCTGCAAGGAGGGGGTTCGGTCCAGAACGGAGATAATGTTGTTATTGTTCTGCTTGATGCTGTGAGCACAGCTCCTTACCTATTACCCCAGCTATCTGAGCCATGGTTTTAGAGAGGGCTTACTTTTGTTATCTCCAGCGCTCTCACCTTAGTTCAGTGATGATTCCTCTACAGTGGTAGAAATTGGCAGAGAAGATTAAAGCGGCTGTTTCTTTCCTTGTGCAGACATCACCTTGGTGCTATGGGTGCTGCGGGAAACCTTGTTCTCCCTTTTCATCTTGTTCACACCAGATTCTGACCTCTATCCTAGTTATTAATGTAAAATAGAAGGAGACAGTAGCTTATTGGCTAACGACACTCTTTTAATGTGAATTATAATGATGTAGGTAGGGATAAAAAGGAGCTTTTCTCCCCCCCTACCACTAGCATTATCAAAAAAGCCCTACAAGTTAAGTATTTGATTTGGGGGTAGAATAAAGCAGGAAAGTTATGTAACATTCAATACTAGACAGGAAAGAGATCATTCTCAGCAATACAAGGACAGACTGGCCATGCAGTGACGGAATGGAGGAGCTGCCGATCCCTGTCCATGGGGTTTTATCATCAACAAGAAGCATGCTTTTCTCCTTGGCCCTTCATTCCTTTCTCCCTGCAATTGCCATCGCTGCTTTCAGCCTCTTCCTTCCGTCAGCCTTATAGTTGTTTTGTTTCGTTTTTGTTGTTTGTTTTTTTTGTTTTGTTTTGTTTTTTTTGGTTTTTTGGTTTGTTTCTTGCAGAACTGTGACAACTTGTTAGCTGACTTCTGCCATGGCAAAAGAAGTATGTTTCTATAAGATTTGTCAATTAGAAGTCTTTCCTTGTATAAGCATGTTATTTTATGTATTATATTTAGGTTCTGTAAATAATATCTTCCGTATCATTTTTGGATAGAGCTATAAATAAATTATAATAATAGTATTTAAAAAATAAGCTTTGGGGGATTTTTACTTTGAAAGGGAAGGGAATATACTTAGTATTTTTAAATATTTATTTATTTATTTATTTGAAAGTCAGAGTTACACAGAGAGGAGAGGCAGAGAGAGAGAGAGAGGTCTTCCATCCTGTGGTTTACTCCCCAAATAGCCACAACGGGCAGAGCTGCGCTGATCCGAAGCCAGGAGCCAGGAACTTCTTCTGGGTCTCTCACGTGGGTGCAGGAGCCCAAGGACATGGCCCATCTTCTACTGTTTCCCAGGCCATAGCAGAGAGCTGGATCGGAAGTGGAGCAGCCGAGACTAGAACCAGCGCCTATATGGGATGCTGGCACTGCAGGTCAGGGCACCTGCTATGCCACATCTCTGGCCCCTAGTATTTTTTTTAACAATTCACCCTCACATTGGAGAGAGTGACTGACCCCCAACTGTGAGAATCCATGCGGTCTGCCTGCCCAGCAATCTACCTTGGCAGTGTCCCCCTGTTGGGAAGCAGGCTATCCTCTCGTGTCACCCACCACATTGAGGTGGTTCCCACACCTTGGACTTGCAGACCCCTCTCCAAGGCTGCCGTTCCCTCCAGGGGTGCTGCCTCAGCCTGATGCACACGAGGAGGTTGGGTTGTCAGGGGCCAGGTGGACATACAAGGCTGTGCTCTCAGAGCACCTGGGGAGGGGGAGGCTGGGTGCTCAGAAGCCCTTAGAACTATTGCAATCAGCTCCCCTTACCAGACACACTTTTTTTCTAAGATTTTATTTATTTATTTGAGAGGTAGAGTTACAGACAGTGAGAGGGAGAGACAGAGAGAAAAGTCTTCCTTCCATTGGTTTACTCCCAAAATGGCCACTACAGCTGGCCATCCAAAGCCATGCACCATCCAAAGCCAGGAGCCAGGTGCTTCTTCCTGGTCTCCCACATGGGTGCAGGGGCCCCAGGGCTTGGGCAATCTTCTACTGCTTTCCCAGGCAACAGGAGAGAGCTGGATTGGAAGAGGAGCAGCCGGGACTAGAACCAGGGCCCATATGGGATGCCAGCGCCACAGGCAGAGGATTAACCTACTGCGCCATGGCGCCGGCCCCATACCAGACTCACTTCTGGAGTTGCTGGCTCTCCTGCTTTTCCACCCCATAAGGTGCTTTGGGTAGCTTGGTCAGCATAGGCAGCCCAGCTAGGCAGGTCCTACCCCAGAGGTCTGCCAGGACTTATATTTGGAATGGCGTGATGGACATCAGGACCCTGGAGGACCTCCAGGTCAGGCTACTCTCTTGGGGGCCCTTCAGCTGCCTGAGCTGGCCGGAGGCTCATGGGAATCCAGACATCTCAGGCACCTGGGTGACATGCAGCCTGAGTGGCCACAGAGAAGAAGCAGTGAGTGCCAGAGGGACTGGTGCTGTGTCACTTTTCACGGTGGCCACACGAGGAAACATTATGATCTCCATTCTGCAGGAACCAAGGAAAGGATCCCGCAAGAGAATTCCAGAGATGTGCCCAGCAGCGGAGGACAGACTCAAATCCACCCACAGCCTGGCCTCCAAGCTTAAACTTCCCTGAATGTAATTTTCTTTGACCTATTACATTCTCTCATGCTCTCCACCCACAAATTTAGCCAAATCCATGCCTTCATTTCCTGGTGAGCTGTTTCCAACCCGTGACTGAAGGTCCATGGGGACAGAGACAGCCACACCATCTGATGAAGCTCTCTATCTGGCACACAGTGGGCTCCCACGAAGGTTTCTTGAATGAAATAGTACAAAGGGAGTGAACACTGCAGGCATTTTTTCATTTATCATACAAATTAGGCAAAGGACATAAATGATATTCATAGTTATCTTTTCTGTGCCAAGCACCTAAGATATTTTATCCCCATGATAAAATCTCATGGCACCATGAGACAGGAAAATAGTGTCTGCCCCATCTTTGCTCTTGTCTTTTATGAATGGGAAACTGACATTAAGTCACTTGCATGAAGATGCTTGAGAGCAGACTGCACACCCACCTGCCCTCCTCCGTGAGGATCAGCCCGAGACAGCAGCCTTCCCAGGGAAGGGTACGATGGGAGACACTCAAGAGGGCAGGCAAGTTCCAGGTCTGGCTGCATTCACAGAGCACAAGCCCGAGCGTTCCCCGCTCCTAACGGGACTGCAAAGGTCCCTTGCTAAGCAGGTGGACTGCACGGATTCTCACAGCTAGGTGGTCAGTCCAAAATATTTGAATCTGAAGGTAAATTGTTAATGAAAACTGTTACAAAGACATGTCAGGTATATACTCTTCATCTCTAAAACAAAAACCCCTTAAAGCTTGTTTGTAGTTCTGGGCACAGGAGGTACTCAAACCATTAGGCCAAACAATAATAATAATAAAGTCGCCTCTTAGCCTGGTGTTCTGGAAGAGAATCCGCACCCAGACAGACACCTGATCCCTTACGGCCTGCTAAGGGGGTATGGAAGAAGGCGCTGTCCCATCGCCCTGGAGGCTCCAGCCCCTGCGGTGGGTGGGGTCTGTCTGGTTACTGTGGAGATGCTCAAGCCTGGGCTAAGCAAACCCGGGCCCGGAGCCCGGAGCCCGGAGCTCGGAGAGCGACTGTTGGGTTTTCTTGACTTTGGAGACCTGGATGCCTGCGCGGGATGCAGAAAGGGAAACAGAAATTCGCTTGCCAGGTCAGAATACTCACATTTGCCAGATGATCAGAAGCAAGCTGGTCGGAACCCCAGACCCATCCCAGCTTCCCGCTCCTGCCCTGCAAAGCCAAAATCTCCCAGGCAACGCCCCGCGATCTGGCTTTCCCCGGGGAGGCTGTAGGACCGGGAGTGGGGTAGATCCTGGGGCCTGACATACATTTCTATCAATGACTCCACCACTCTGCCCAGAGTAAAAGGATCAGCACCCCATTTTGCTTCGCAGCGGCTCTTGGAGAGAGCCTGGTGGGGGTGGGGGTGGGGTGGGGTGGGACTGCGCGGGGCGGAGCAGCCCATGGAGCTGGAAATGCGGAGCCGGTTCACCACCTGGAAATCCGGCCTAACGAGCTGGTTGGAAGCATGGCTGCTTCTTGCGGGTTTCCACTGGGGGGCAGCCGCGTCCTTTGCGCCTAGGCCTTCCTCGAAGCAGGCATCCACCCATAGATTCAGGTTCATTCCTCCTGCGGTCTGCTTACTGTAACCACTTCCAGTGCTTGGAGGCGGAGAAGGCGCGTTAGGCAGAAGGGGGTTAGTATCACAGCTGGAAGACGCTCTTAACTCCCGATGCCTATTCACAGGGTTCAAAACAAAGAATCCATGCTCGTCAAGCAATAATCTCTTTGAGGGTAACGAGCCGACTGGAAGATGGATTCCTCGGCGCTTTACTCTTTATTGGGCAATCAGGTAGGGCTTCAAGACTGGCACAGACAACCGCTGGGCCTGGCCGGATCCTGGGGAACCCTGAGCCTTAAGGAGACTGCATGGGGTCGCGGGTCGTCGGCATGGGATGCACCTGTGTGACTCACAGGGATCCTGACTGCCAAGTAAGGACCTGTGATATTTGCCCACTTTTCAGGGGTTGAAGAGAACCTCGTCTTAATTCAATAAGATTCTCTATTGGTCTCTGCAACCTTTCGCATTTCCCGGGCCTTATTGTGACAACCTGTTCCTAGGTCTGACGTCCATGTTATTCCTAGTAGGGAGTATAAGTAAGAGCAGCTTGTTCTATAGTAATCCAGTATGTACTTCCTCCAATTTCTGAATCATTATTATTGCCTAAAGAGGTTAAAGGTGAGATGGGCAGGCAATAGGATTAGCCTGATTAAATTCATGAGCTGGAGACCAGCCTGATCTCACCTGTATACGCTCACCTGCTAATCAGACGAGGAGCGTGGAGCACCTGGGGCCTGCCGCTGCTCTCCTGGGCACCTCTTGGGCGCAGGACCATTTGGCCACTTCTCCCCCTGATTACCCACGCTGCTACACCTATTAGTGGCCACTTCTGCCTGCGTGGTTTCTCTGCACGGCTTCAGCCAGTGGACTCCCGCACGTAGCCCTTGGTCTGCTCACTACCTGGTGTGGAACTCCTGGTTCTTCTTTCTGACCCCTCTTTCCCTTAAATAAAGCCCTCACATTCTGTGTATTTCTCTCACTTCCCCAAATAAATTCTGAGCTATACTATGGTGTCTGTCTTGTCTATGTCTAAGATTAGAATGCCTCTCTAAGCTTGAAACAAGAACCCAAAATATTAATTTTTAAAAAGATTTATTGATTTATTTGAAAGGCAGAGTTGCAAAGAGAGAAAGAGAGAGAGAGAGAAAATCTTCCATTGCTGGCTTACTCCCCAGATGGCTGCAACTGGCTGGAACTGCGCCGATCCAAAACCAGGAGCCAGGAGCTTCTTCTGGGTCTCCTACACAGGTGCAGGGGCCCAAGGACTTGGGCCATCTTCTACTGTTTTCCCAGGCCATAGCAGAAAGCTGGATCAGAAGTGGAGCAGCCAGGTCTCAAACCAGCACCTGTATGGGATGCCGGCACTGCATGCAGCGGCTTTACCGCTACGCCACAGTGCCGGCACTGCAAAATATTAAAATATAACAAAGGGACTGAGATAGTTAGATCCAAGGGAGCACACCATAATCTATTGCTTTGCATAGTTTTACACAAAATAGGGTCCACATTCAAATATACGTAAAATACTGGTTTAAATGTGTTTCCTTAGTGGAGGACTTTTTTCAGAAACTCTAGCAAGTTGGTCTATGTGGTGACTCTTCAAGCTAAAGCTACAACCTGCAGCGTTTCTCATCTTTCACATGGAACTTCTTTCTAACAGCGACATGCAGAGCAACTGTTCTTCAGTACATGCTCTGGCAACACTGAGCTGGTATAATAAGGATTTCCCCAAGATGTATCTGGAAGATAGGATGGTACAGAGCTGTTGGAGGCTTACTTTGGGCTGCCTTCTTCCAAAGAAGAATGGGAGTGGCGTATTGAATTAGAGAGGAACAAGAGGTTGGCAGAGGGGACACTGAAACGTTAATGTGTCGAGTTGTGGCATGCTTTATTCCTCACAGCCACTCAGAGGTGGACAGCCATTATCCCATCATCACGTTATCATTTTACAGATAAACTGGCAAGAATTAGTATCACGGCAAGATCCCATGGCCAGTAAGTGCGGTGATGGGGCTGCTGTTGAGAGCAAGATCTTTAGAACACTGATGTTCTCAGATCAGCAGCAGGCAACCGGCAGCAGTAGGAGAACTGATTTTGTCTTTGATTTTTGTCATCTAAGTAATTAACAGTGAAGAGTGAGAGTAGAGGCCATCAGCTCGCAAAGTGCATAGGAAAGCCCCTAGTTCTCAGTGTTTGACAGTGGGCAAGAGGTAATCCTCCTTCAGAGTATAAATGGCGGGGAAAATCGGAAACTCATTTTGCTAGATGCCCAGTTGCACAGGGAGCTAAACCTTCGTCCAGGAAAGTGGCTAAAATCAAATCAAGCCAGTCCTGCTCATAGAGAAAGGACTTTCTGAGAGGAGGATCGAGCGCTTGGCTTCCTCTTGTTCTTGAAGCACAGCATGCGGCCATTTATGCAATTATCGTCAGGAAGAATACAGACTCCTTGAAACTAGAATTAGCATGTCTGCAAAAGGGTTTGGCCCAGGTTAAATTGGCTGAATTGTTAGAGGATTAGCAGCAAAGGCACATGTAGACGCCAATTGAAGGGAGTAGCTTCCTCCCAATTTAAAGTTGATCTAGATACGGAGGCCAAACTTCTGGAAACCTGATCCTGTGGCAAGACCTGCAGGCTGGAGGCCCGAGATCTATCAGCAGAGCTGTTTAGAGGAGCAAAATAACAACAGTTCAAAAGAGGAGTTGACTTTGGATACGGTTGGGCCAAAGCAACAGGTCTCCGGGATGGCCAACGGCTAGTCTGGGACAGGATTCCAAGGCTGTGTATCAAAAGAGCTGGATGCTTGCAGTCAGCTAGGGTACATAAAAGAGTAGAAGGAAGATAAATCATGCAGCGAGGGAAACTAAGGGTCTTCCTTAAATGAGGGTCCCATGCTTCTGTGGAGGCTAGGTGTGCACAGATGGGTGTGGAAATATTGTGGGAGACTTGCAGCAGGATGTTCTGAAACACCCTCTGCTCAATCCCCTTGCCCCATACTGAACTTTATTATTATCCACGTTGTTATATATTTCTGTTAGGCCGTCACAAAACACACCAAACACGGGAGTAAGGGAAAGGGTTTATTGGGGAAAAGCCATCAGGCTGGAGGGAAGGGGCGAAGAAGGCAAAAGAGAGAGAAGGAGACTGTAAGAGAGAGAGACAGAGAGGAGAGAGAAGAGAGACAAAAGGAGGAGAGGAGCCAAGAGAGCCACATGTTCAGGAACAGGTCCTTTTAAAACTTTGCTGGAGGGCGGGCAGGGAAGCAGGAGCAGCGAATCCCATTAGGATGGGGGTGGAGCTTGACACCGGTGGTTGGGCCATGTGGCCACCTGGCTTCCAGCAATGGCAGGGGGAGCCAGGGCATAGGATGTAAACCAGGGTGTAGATCACGCCATAGATAAAACTGCACCAGTTTCCTAACACACATTATTCCAATTCCAAAGAAATGTGGAAGTCCAAAGTTAGCACCAACTATGCCTGAGTTGATAGGATTATGGGTGATTTTTATTTTTTTTAAGTTTTATTTCTTTATTTGAGAGGCAGACAGACTTGGATAGAGCACATCCATCCACTGTCTCATTCCTCAGATGCCTATTCAAGCTGGGTTGGGCTGGGCCAGGCCAAAGCCAAGAGCTGGGAACTCAATCCGGGTCTCCCACGTGGTGGCAAGGACCCAGCCACGCGAGCATCACCTGCTGCCTCCCAGGTGCAATCAGTAGGAAACTAGGATCTGAAGCAGACCCAGGACTGAACCCAAGCACTCTGATGTAGATTGCAGTATCCTAAGGGGCCTGCCCTTGGGATTTTTATTTTGTTCTTTGTGACTTTCTTTCCCAAGCCTGCTACTTTGTATTTAGATTCTTTTCACAGTCTTCTCATTTAATTTCAGAAAGAAAGACCCAATTGATGTGAATTTTACAGAATATGTTATAGAAATCTCTGAAAATAGGGAGACAAAGAGTATTCTGTTTCAGGAAGACTGAACACAGCTCAAAGTAATGATCTCAAGGAAGAGAAGGGGTTGCCAGGCAACTGGACCCTCCTGTGCATACCAGTGAGGAGGAAAACTCAGGAGGGCACTGACTATACTTTCTGTGGTCTACTCCAACTCATGGGAACTAAGTCATACAACCAAGATACAGAAGCTGAATTTCCCTAAATGCCCTTGTCTCTCCACCCCAAGATTCTTTGGTGTGTGCCCCTGCCTCGGTCCAAAGCCTTCTGTAGTGTCCCTTCTCAAGGCCACTTCCTCTTCCCGAGGATGTCTCTCACCAGCTCAAGGCAGGGAGACGCAGGCACAGCATTCCTCCTAGGCCCCACAGTTGACTATCCCTGGGACCCAGCACCAGCCTCTCAGAAACCATCCTGACCCTCGCTCTGCAGCATGTGAAGAGGAGCTCCGAGATGTCCCTGGCCTCTGCTGCGGCCCTCACTGGGGCTTCCTTCCAGCCTCTAGATGGCCCTGCTACCCTCACTCCACCTGTCTTCTGTCACTCAGCCAGGAGAGTGGCAAGGTCTGCTACAGCGGCCCAGGGCATGGATCTGAAATATGCAGGTCCAAGGGTTGTTAGGCACCCCCACCAGACCCACACACACACACACACACACAGAGTCCCCACTGCCCACTTGTCTGGGTATTGCAGTTTCCCAATATCCCTGTCTCCTCCCTGCCTCTGTGACGGTTCTGTGCTGCTCTTTACCTACTCTATGTCCAGTGTGGCTTTCCTGCCTGCTCAACCCACTGCAGCCACACTGGCTCCCTTTGTGCTCCCACCGCAGGGACTGAGCACTTGCTGTCATCTCAGCCCAGCTGCCATCCTGCAGTTAACTCCTGTGCCCCTTGAGGTCCCATGTTGAAGGTCTCCTTTGCAGTAAGCCTCCACAACTACATGCCCCAGCATTTCTTTTCACCACCTTTACTCCCCCCCCCCACCTTTTTGCACTTATCACTATCTAACAGGTTTCTTATATAAAAAGTACTTCAAAAAGCTCATGGAAAATTAAATTAAAAGGTAAGTTTATTTTGGTACAGAAAATTTCAGAAATGTTTATAAGGAATCCTCATAAAGTTCATGGGAAGCGTTTATTATGAAAAACCTAGGAGCTGGTGCTGTGGCATAGTAGGCTAAGACTGCCTGAGGCACCGGCATCCCATATGGGCGCTGGTTCTAGTCCCGGCTGTTCCTCTTCCCATCCAGCTCTCTGCTATGACCTGGGAAAGCAGTAGAAGATGGTCCAAGTCCTTAGGCCCCCGCATCTTCATAGGAGACCCAGAAGAAGCTCCTGGCTCCTGGCTTCGGATCTGCGCAGCTCCAGCCGTTGCAACCATTTGAGGAGTGAACCAGCAGATGGAAGACTTCTCTCTCAGTCTCTCCTTCTCTGTGTCTGTAACTCTACCTCTCAAATAAATAAGTAAAATCTTTAAAAAAAAAAAAAAAAAAAAAAAAAAAAAAAGAGTGTGCATGATCCAGACATCACAAGGAGATGCAACATAAATAACTTGACAACTAAACAGTACATCAATAGCAAATTTAAAATCCTGTTTCTTCTACTATCAAGTCTGGATCATTACCTTCTCCCACTTATCAAATTAGGATTTTCAGAGTGAAAATTTACTCCTCACTCTGACTCAATGCAAATTCTGTCAGTCACTGCACCACTGACCCTGTTTCAAGCTTCCAAATATGCTGCTCCATGCGATATCAGGACTGGGTCCTGTAGTACCTATTACACATGACACCATTCTTTTTTTTTTTTGACAGGCAGAGTGGACAGTGAGAGAGACACAGAGAGAAAGGTCTTCCTTTTCTGCTACGGCCGGTGCACTGCGCTGATCCGATGGCAGGAACCAGGTACTTCTGGTCTCCCATGGGGTGCAGGGCCCAAGCACTTGGGCTATCCTCCACTGCACTCCCGGGCCACAGCAGAGAGCTGGCCTGGAAGAGGGGCAATCAGGACAGAATCCGGCTCCCTGACCAGGACTAGAACCCAGGGTGCTGGCGCTGCAGGCAGAGGATTAGCCTAGTGAGCCGCGGCGCCAGCCAATGACACCATTCTTAACACCTCCCTCCTCTGTACAACCAAATCATTTCCCATAAGGGTCATGAATATGATGATAATTATATCATTATAATATATATAATGTGCCCTATAATACACAGGAAGCTGGATGTGACATATGTAGGATCTCTATTTGTTCACAATTTTGTTTTATCAATCTGAAACTATTCTGAAAGAAGTTAAAAAATGAAAAACAAAAAGAAACAGTGAAATTTTTCTTCTTGTAAGCCAAATATAATTAATTTTATAATATAATACATAATATATAAAATTATCAGGCCAGTATAGTGGGTTAAGCTGCCTCCTATGACGCCAACATCCTATATGGGTGCTGGTTCGGGTCCTGGCTACTCCACTTCCCATTCAGCTCCTTGCAATTGCGCCTGGGAAGCAGCAGAGGATGGCCCAATTATTTGGGCTCCTGCCACCCACGTGGAGGCGCTGAGTACTTGGCTGCAGCCTGGCACAGCCCTGACTGTTGCATTTGGGGAGGAACCAATAAATGGAAGATTTTCTCTCTCTTTCCCCACCCCACCTCTCTCCCTCTCTCCACCCCCCCATAACTCTGCCTTTAAAACAAATAAAAATAAATCTTTAAAAATAAATAAAATTATGCAAGTTGAAGAACTAATAAAAAGGAAAAAACACAACTATTTGTTATTAGTTTTTATGTCTACCCAAATGACAAAATTTTGACCCTATGGTTACAGTCTGATACATCAATATTGACATAAATGATAGCCCAGTAGCTAATAAATGGGTTTTAATAATACTAAACTGTCTTCAAAATATATAGGTTAGGCAACAATTAATGTGAAGTTTCAGTTTCTTAATCTTTTTGTTTTAAACCAAGGTATTAACAATTTAAAATAAATTTCAATTTTGAAATATGAATTCTTATTCCAAACAATGTTTTGTGTACAAAGTAAAATAAGCACTTACAAAACAAAAACATTGCACTGCACCTTTTGCACGGTTTTACATTTTGCACACAGTTGGGAGGAAGGTGTTGGCACTGGGGTCAAGATGCTGACTGGGACACCGGCATCCACTCTCAGAGTGCCTGGGTTTGAATCCCGGCTCCTCTCCCCATTCCAGCTTCCTGCTGGCGTACACGCTGGGAGGCAGCAGGTGATGGTTTAAGTAGGTGAGTCCCTGTCAGCTGCATGAGAGACTTCAGTTGACTTCCAGGCTCCTGGGCATTTCGGGAATCAGCCAATGGGTGGGGTTCTCTGTCTCTCTGCCTCTCAAATAAATAAAATAAGCACACTGAAACTAAAACTGAGTCATCTGTTTATAAGGCCTAAGGGTTTTTTTTTTCCCTTCAGGTATGTAACTCCCTGTATTTGTCTTTGAAATTTTTTGGCACTCTGGTTAAGTATATTGTTTGACAGTGAATCTTTTTATGAAAAAAGCACTTTTTTTTTTTTTTTTTTTTGGACAGGCAGAGTGGACAGTGAGAGAGAGATAGAAAGGTCTTCCTTTTTGCCGTTGGTTCACCCTCCAATGGCCGCCGCGGCCGGCGCATCGCACTGATTGGATGGCAGGAGCCAGGTGCTTATCCTGGTCTCCCATGGGGTGCAGGGCCCAAGCACTTGGGCCATCCTCCACTGCACTCCCTGGCCACAGCAGAGAGCTGGCCTGGAAGAGGGGCAACCAGGACAGAATCCGGCGCCCTGACCAGGACTAGAACCCCGTGTGCCGGCGCCGCAAGGCGGAGGATTAGCCTAGTGAGCCGCGGCGCCGGCCTAAAGCACACTTTTTAAAAAAGAAAAAACTATGCGCAATTGGGTCACATTGAATGGCCCAAAAAAAAAAATCAGCTCAAATTCTGTTTCTTCATCTTTATAGTTACTGTGTTACCTCTGTTTATTTCTAATCTACATGAGAACATGTCCTGCACGCGGGTTGAACTACTCCAGACCCAGAGCAGGACTCAGGGCTTCTGAGCTGTGGTGAATTCACCCCTAAACTGAGTGCAGGTAGCTGAGGCTGTTGTTCAAAAGGCCACAGGTTCCTGGCCAAGAGCTCTGCAAATCAATGTGCAGAACATTTATTAAAAGATAAATAGCACAGGACAAATCACGTGGAAGGAGAGCTGCACAGAGAAAGAGATCAGGAGATCTTGCCTTTGTAACTTGACTGCATGTTCTGCAAAATATTCTCCACTGTAACACCTTATCAAGCACCTCATCCTTACAATATAGTTTCTGTCTGAAAGGAATTGAACTATTACATTTTCTGTTGTGTTATTATTTAGGATGTATATCCATTTTACAGCCAACAAGGTAGTTATTTGTAAAGAATATAAGAGAAAACAGCGATTTGCTTTTTAAAAATTCTAGTTACATCTCTGAAACTTCCGAATCTAATTCCATTATTCATTGCTTCCCAGATGCTATCACTTAAATGGACAGGATTTCCACAGTCAAGGAAAGAACTCCTGCTCTCTAGAGCACCTGGAGGTGTAACCCTGAACCCTGAGTAGAAAAAGCTGCGATTAGAGCCCAGGCTGTCTGGTTCAGCCCCAGAACTTGAGCTCTTAGCCGTGAGACTATAGTGATCCTGTGCTCCAGGTACACCAGCGACTCTGATCCTTTTATCAACATCGTGTTGGTGCAATTTTTTTTTAAGATTTCATTTATTTGAGAGGTAGAGTTACAGTGAGAGAGAGACAGAAAAAAAGGTCTTCCTTCCATTGGTTCACTTCCCAGATGGCCGCAATGACTGCTGTGCCAATCCGGAGCCAGCAGCCAGGAGCTTCTTCCAGGTCTCCACATGGGTGCAGGGGCCCAAGGACTTGGGCCTTCTCCTACTGCTTTCCCAGGCCATTGCAGAGAGCTGGATTGGAAGAGGAGCAACCGGGACTAGAACCGGTGCCCATATGGGATGCCGGCGCTGCAGGTGGAGGATTAACTTACTGTGCCACGGTGCCGGCCTGTTGGTGCAATTTTTATATGCTAGACTTTTGCCATACTCACAGAAGCACTAAATAATAATGGTGATGATGACAATCCACATAGTAATTTTTGTAAAACATTTTATTTGTTTTTAATCATTTTTACATACATTGCATATTACTATTTTATTATATTACTATTTTACTATTGCATATTAACCGTTACTTCATAATATAAGATCTACAGTTACTTTATAATAACTAGACCATTAATGACTAAAATTTTATTAGAAAAACATCTCTTAATCATATAAATGACCTCGTTCTCTACTCTTTAGCCATGAATAAGTATTGCCTATTGCTAAAATGAAATGGGGGTTCACTGGTTCACTGTCACCTGTTTTCCATTTTGATAGAATTAGTGCTAACACGCGGTGTGCCGGCCACAGCGTGCCATCCTCCGCGGCCATTGGAGGGTGAACCAACGGCAAAGGAAGACCTTTCTCTCTGTCTCTCTCTCTCACTGTCCACTCTGCCTGTCAAAAAAAAAAAAGAATTAGTGCTAACAAAGCTTGCTGATAAAGAGGTGGGAATAGGAAGATTTTTCATTGTAACAAAGTCACTCAACTAATGTATTCCTAATAAAATGTTACAAAAATAACACAGGGAAACATAAATATTAGAATTTTATAACTGTTATTGAGATATAATTCACATAATGTAAAATTCACTTATTATAGAGTCTTGCTTTTTTACTTTATTTTTGAGCGATTTTCTTAATTGACCATATATATTTTCTTAACGTACTAAGGACCATAATTAAAATATTATCCTCAAATATCAAGTTTCAATTAATATTGTCTAGGATGCCTAACTTTCTGTGTCAGTTTAGCTGTGTCATGGTGCTCAGATAGTCAATCAAACACTATTCCGTACAATTCTGTGAAGGCATTTTTAGATTAAACAAATCAGTGGACACAAGTAGTAGACTTTGAGTAAAGCAGATGACCCTCCATAATGTGGGTGGGCCTCAGCCAACCAGCTGAAGACCTTCAGAAACAAGACTGGCAAGACAGGGTCTTCCCGAGGTCTCTGGCCTGCTGCCCTAGCTTGCAGGTTTGAGAACTGTAAGCCTCCAATTCTCATGTGCCAGTAAGTAACTCGGCCAGCCTGCGGCACAGAGCATTGAGCCCCAGCTTGTGACATCCCAGCCCACGTCAGAGTGCAGGTTCCAGTCCTGGCTGCTCCACTTCCCACTCAGCTCCCTCCCTACTAATGTGTCTGGGAAGGCAGCAGATGATGGACCAAGGACTTGGGCCCCTGCACCCACGTGGAAAACCCACATGGAGTTCCTGACTCCTGGCTTCAGCCTGGCCCTCACTCTACCTTTCAAAAAAGTAAACTCTCTCTCTCTCTCCCCACATATGTATGAGTGGGTTTCAGAGAGTTCATGGAAAATTCACATTATCTTTTTATTTCATTTTTCATTTTGACATCTCCCTTGGTGTGTGTGTGTGTGTGCGTGTGTGTGTGTGCGTAACAGAGAGAGAGAATTAATCTGATACATAATTTGCATTTGGATGCATTTGGTTAGAATTTTTTCTCATATTTTTCTTTAGTTTATTGAATATACTTATTACAATGAATTGGATGTCTTTGTCTAACATATCCAAAAGCTGTGCTAAATCCTAAATGTTGAATTTTCAGTTTTATCTTTTTTTTTTTTACTCAGAGACAACTTGCATAGCCCGATCTGACCACCCACTAAGATTTTAGAAAATAAAATATTAGCAAAAATCAAATAATTCTTTCATTGCTTATCTTTATAAAAGATAAATTTTTCCTATAAGACAAGAAATTATAATAAAATAAATTAAATTAATTTTTCCTATAAGATTCCTATCCATTATTTAGATGGTTTTAAATTTTTTGAAGAAAAAAGATTCTTCAAAGAAAGAAAAACTAGCTGTGCCATTTTGCTTTCACATTTAAATTTTGTCTTCTGATAACCAGGATTCTCTCTGTGCCTCCCAGCCCCTCTTCCTCCAAACCCATCAGGGATAGCTACATAGCTTGTAGGATTCAGTGAAAGATAAACATGGAATTTCTTGTTCAAACACAAGGGGATGGGGCGGGTGCTACGGTGTAGTGGGTAAAGCCAGTGCCTGCAGTGCAGGCATCCCATATGGGCGCTGGTTTGAGATCCAGCTGCTCCACTTCCAACCCAGCTCTCTGCTATGACCTGGGAAAGCAGTAGAAGATGGTCCAAGTCCTTAGGTCCCTGCATCTTCATAGGAGACCCAGAAGAAGCTCCTGGCTCCTGGCTTCGGATCAGCGCAGCTCCTGCGATTGTGGCCAACTGGGGAGTTAGGTTAGCCAGTGGCTGGAAAACTCTCTCTCTGCCTCTCCTCTTTCTCTCTGTGTAACTCCGCCTTTCAAATAAATAAATAAATCTTAAACACACACACAAACACACACACACAAGGGGAAATGCAGTTAAAGACACTAAAACATAACAGGTTTTTCTGAAACTTTTTAATAAAATTGTGATTTTATTTTATTTATTTGACAGGCAGAGAGGCAGACTGACTGAGAATCTCTCATCCACTGATTTACTACCCAAATGTCTGCAATAGCCAGTTGCTGGACACTCGGCTGGACAGAAGCCAGGAGCCAGGAATTCATGAGGGACAGGGACCCAAGTACTTGAGCCATCCCTGCTGGTCCCCAATGTGTGCATTAGCAGGAAACTGGAATCAGGAGTGCTGCTGAGACTCAAACTAAGTCATTCTGATATGGGATGTGGGCATCTCAAGCAGTCTCTTAACACATAATACCTGTTCCTAATTATTTTTGTTTATGAAAGATCATTAAATAGTTAACACATGAGTTGCAAAAATTGTTACAATATCCAATGTTAAAAACTGCAAAAAATTTTCGCAATTTTATAATGCAATGATGCTTTATTATTCCTATATGTATCTATGTATAAATAACCTTGACTAATCATAAGATTTCTTTTCTGGCTCCCTCTTCTACAGATTCACTTAAAAAGTGAATTAAGCCATTAAACTCATTTGTTAGCAAGTTTCTTTCCTGTTGATACAATTGAAAGTAGTGTCAGTCACTCGACAATCACAATCAAGATAACAAATCGTTTTTGTAATTTTTAATTTTGTGAAGGCTCATTCTGATAATGTGACTGTTATTGGAGCTGTTAAAGTGTCTTACAGACTTCAACAACATTAGTATAATTTGAATAAAATTATTTTAAAATATAAATTCGAGAACAGCTAAAGCTGATGATTCTTGCAGACCATTGCTCTAAAGATTAAGCTCTTCCTACAAACCATTTTGGAGGGGAGAGGGGCACAGCATCATCATGCTACGCGTTAGGCCGCCACCTGCAACACCAGCATCCTGTATGGGAAGGGCAGGTTCCAGTCTCAGCTGCTGCCATGCTTCCAATCCAGCTCCTGCTCATGCGCCTGCAAGGAGCAGAAAATGGCTCAAGTACTTGGGCCCCTGCCACACATGTAGGAGACCTGGATGGAGTTGGCTTGTCACAGCCAACTGTTTTGGGGAATGAACCAGCAGAGAGAAGTGCTCTCGCTCGCTCTCTCGCTCTCTCTCTCTCTCTGGCTCTGTCTCTGCCTTTTAAATAAACAAACCTGTTTAAAAATCATCTTCCTGAAAGTCTGAATGTAGGTTTAACTTTTAATTTATAGACTCACAGGAAATGCTTCCTCTGTCATTTCTCACTTTGTGCAGAAGTTAGCAGAAACTGAAAGTGAGAAAGTGGCTTAGGGTTTCTATATGATTTGAAATCCCTGTTTATCAGTCCAAACCCTTTGACTTCAAATATAAGGAACATTAACTTTAAAATAATCAATTTGTCAGTAATTGGACCACGCAACTTTTTATATGAAAATACCCTTATTTTCTGTGCAACACAAGGATCTTTATATTCTACTTCTAAATCTGCAGGTATTTGCTTTCCAATGTTGCAATGATTTTCAAGGATAGAAATTATAACTCTTTAAATAATTGTAATAACTCCCTGAAATCATGTATTTTCAGTGTCCACACTGACACTCTTTTGTAATGGCCTACGAGGTTAAAGGAGCAGCAGCAGTTCCTTACCAACGCTCAGGCCAGAGTTCATATCTGTGCACATGCTCCAGGGATGGGCTTCAAAGGCTGGTGATCAAGCCAGCCTCCCACCAGGGTCCCAGCACCACCACTAAGCATCTTCCACTTCCCCAGGGCTGGAGTCTGTTGTTACTGCCACCACTGCTATTCATTTGGATTCCAGGTTCTGGTGCAGGCAGTTGCTAAGGATCTCCATAGACAGACTTCATGTGTGTGTGTGTGTGTGTGCACATGCATGTGTGTGTGTTTCTGGCATCCAGGCCAACTCCCCAGCATGCATAGTGCCCACTCCTGCCCGGCTGATCTCCTTAACGTATTTCATTACTTTACCAGACTTCACTCACAAAGTACAAGCTCAAAGAGAATTACTAAGAACTACAAGATGGTGTGGGGCACAGCCAAATAAGCACCACCTGCAATGCTGGCATCCCCTATGGGCCCCAGCTGGAGTCTTAGCTGCTCCTCTTCTGATCCAGTTCTCTGCTAATGTACCTGGCAAAGAAATGGAAGATGGTATCAAGCACTTGGGACCTTGCCACTCGGTAAACCCAGATGGAGTTTCTGGCTCCTGGGCTTGCCCTGGCCTAGCCCCAACTGCTGCGGTGATTTAGGGAGTGAATGAGCAGACGGAAGTTTTCTCTGTTTCTCCCTTCACCCTCTGTAACTCTACTTTTCAAATACATAAATAAATCTTTTTAAAAATATCAATATGGTGACATCAGAGCATTAAACAAGCCCTCCAAGATCAGGGTGCACAGGTAGCATGACCTGGAAAGCACTCCCAAAACCAGCGCTTCTTGACCAAGGGTCATACTGCCCATCAGGATCAGGTACCTTGAGTTTTCTTGCAGGAGATTCCAACTGAGCCCCTGAAAGGAAGAGTGACAAGCAATGTTAGCACCAAAACAGCCCCTGTCCCAGGTCTGGAACTCTCAGACACAGCAGCATTGGTTTTCCAACACAATCTAGAAGACTCCAGCACAAGACATCTCCTATACCTGCTTTCAGCTGTATTCCCCTTGCTTGGAGTAGATAGCCAACTTGAATGTTGAAACAAGGAGGGTTGACAGCAACTGACAAGGAAATAGCCCAGGTAACACTTTGTTGCTTGTAACAGTCCAAGATGGGTCCAGTAGGAGGAGGGGTTGGGGGAGATGGAGTATGTGGTCTACTCCACAAAATCATTCAAGGATCCAAGTTTCTGGCAGATCTATCCTCTTCAGCTGGTGGCTTTAAAAGTCACCGTAGGTGTTGACATCCAGTGACAGAATCACACCTAGCCCAGGGCTTGGAAGCAATAACGGATTCCTTCTTAGTCTCATTCCACTGGCCAGAACTCAAATCTCCAGGACACAGTCATACCTAACTCACGGGAAATGTTGCCGAATTCTGTGCCAGGGTGGAGAGGAAATGGTTTTTGGTAATCATCTGTCAGCCTCTACTGTAAGAAATTTTCAAAAACAGGAGATCTGGAGTAACCTGTGTGCAGTGTGTCTCCACCTGAGAAAGGCATGCCTGTGGGAGCAGAGCTTTTGCACAGACTTCCCCGGGAGGCAGCTTCCCAACCACGATTCCTTGCCATCACGGATGGTGTTTGCTTCACATTATAGTTGATCTTCCAGGAAAAGCATCCGGCATCAGAAAGTGCCCAGAAGACTGGTGCTTCTCAGAATGAGCAATAAAGTTGACTTTCTGGGAAACTCTGTCCCGAGTGTCCTTAGTGTGCATGTTACAGTGAAATAACTGATTGCTAATGTTTTGTGTGCACAGATTGTAAAGATGATATTCAGGAGTGAGGAGGTAAGAGCCTCATTGAGATCCATCGAACTTTCTACCTGCCTCATATTAAACAAGAAATTAAGCATTATAAATAGTAAACAAATTGAATGTGTTGTATAAGACAGAAATTACATTTAAAATGACTTCCCTTGTATAGTGTCATGCTAAAACACACAATGCAATTAGTTTTGTGAATTTGGGGGCCAGTGTTGTGGTGCAGCAGGTTAAGCCACTGCCTGCACTACCAACATTCATATGAGCAGCAGTGGCTCCACTCCCCATCCAGCTCTCTGCCTGGGAAAGGAGTGGAAGACGGTCCAAGTTCTCGGACTCCTTCCACCCACATGGGAGACCTGGATGGAGTTCCAGACTCCTGGCTTCAGCCTGGTCCAGCACTGGACAATGCAGCCATTTGGGAAGTGAACCAAAGGATGGAAGATCTGCCTCTCCCTGTCTCTCTCTAACTCTGCATTTCCAATAAATAAATAAATCTTTTTAAAATTTTTGGTGAATTTGAACCTGATTCTTGGATAGCCAGCAGGACAGTTTTGACTACAGGACAATAATTCTTCCATGTCTCACTCATTCACTTCATAAAAAAACTTGCTCGAGGAGTCATTGAAAGAAAGCATCAGACAAATCCTTTCAGGTAGGGTGTCTGGAAGAGCACCAGTTAACAACACTTGTTACTGTGACACAATCATTAAAAACATTCCCTTTTGCTTGCTAGAGCCCTGGACTGGACTGGATGATACGTGGTGACCCAACGATCAGGAAGAGATATTTTTACATGGCCTCTGCTGTCCAGGGTCTGGCTTGCAACTTTGCAGAACCAAAAGTTCAAGAGTGTCAGGAATCTCAGGCTAACTGAAGAGTAGAGGAAGTTGATTCTCACCAAGGCAGTGAGAGGAGATGGATGGGTAAACTTGAACACTGAGGCTTCAGCTTCATAAAGCTGCCAGGCAGAGTGGAGGCTCTCATTGGTTTCTAAGTGTGCTCTCTCCCTTGACAGCCGGTCTCCTTGGAAAACCAATGACCATCATTACAATTTTGTGGGCAAGAGGAACCAAGGCAATGGATGTCAGCAGAAGGAGCCGCAGGAATTGTAAGGCACGTTTACATACTTTACACCCAGAGTTTTCCTTTATAACCACAAAAATGGCCTTGGATCCCTTTCCTAGGAGATATTTGCGGTAACCATCAGTAAAGAATAGGGATGAATGGTTGCAGCCAACCCTCTGGTTTTATTAATATTCCTCCCAAGTTCCCGCCCCCATGGCTGAGGCCTGTCAGGGGCACTGGGGATGGTGGACATTTGCTGATGCCTGTGGCGCAGCCAGGGGCAGCCTTCTCCACTCCTTCATGACTTGCAACACTGCAGGCTACTGAGCATCGTCTGGCCCCCTATCTCCCCCACCCGAATTCCAAGCAGATAACAGACACAGTGGCCAGGGAGGGCTAAAATCAGCTTTATTTGGGGGTTGGAGAACACATCAGGGGGCTGAGGCCTAAGTGGGTTTTCTTGCGTCCTCTCTGAAGTGATGACAGCTGAGCTCCCCGGGCACAGCTCGCAGAACTTACCCACCCAGTCACAGACCGAGGCTGGCACATGGAGAGCTGGGTCCTGGCTGGGCCCACCAAGGGCAGGTCCTGCTGGGTCTGTTTACTGCATGGAGACTGGAATCCCAAAGCAGTTCCGAGAGAAAGATAGAGAGAGAAGAAGTAGGAGGACAAGTAAGCAGGGGCCTTCAGCACATTACCTGCACCCAGTAGAGAAAGACGGCCCAAAGAGACTCAAGCCCCATCCACCACACCCATCCCAGTGGTCACCCAGGAGCTGGAAGCCTCACCCTAGAATATTCTCTGCAGGGTGGAAGTGCTGCTGGCAGATCCTTCCTCTGCTTAGCTGAGCAAAAAACGCAGGACTAAAAGAACAAGGGTTTCCCCTAGGAGGTGAGGTTGGGTCACGAGCTCAATGAAGTACTTGATGAGTAAGTGGCCAAGGACCATTCCATGGAGGCTTTTGGGTCAGCAGACAGCGTCACAGACAAGAAGCTGGGACTACAGGTCCACAAGTCATCTCACACCTGAGCACTAACCACTGAGTTCCTTTTCTCGCCTGCTCTCTGCCTGTACTGCTGCTGAAGAACCCGACAGACCAAGAAGCCACCCCAGCTGGGGCCAACTCCACTTGACATCTATGTGTTCCTCTCACTAAACAAGGTTCCCTTTGGTTTCACTCAAAGCCACTGTCAGCGGGCTGTTGTTAGCTTTGTGCCAAACCTAACCAGAAAACCAGTCAAGGATATGTTGTGCAGAGGGGAGGACAGAAATGGAATTAGTGGGACTCTAGAAGGGCCCACGAACAGGTGGAAAGAGTCGTTAACATGGTGCAACTCTCTGTGGCCCACTGGCAATGACGTGCTAATTTCTAGCACTGTGAAACCAGGCAGAATAGCCCTCTCCTATTTTTTTCTATTTCTCTAGCTATCTTAATACCATTAATTAGACTGTAGCTTCTTTTATGTTTGAGCTCATTTCCAGTGCTTTGAGCTCAATTCCAGTGCTAATATGTCAGCTTTGGGCCTGAGTGACTTCTGCAAAGGGTTAATCTCCTACCATTACCATGATGCTTTTTCATCCTATCACCATTAAAATGTGGCCTCACTTCAAGGCCCTAGAGAGGACCCAACAGGCTGACTGTGCAACTCTACTTAAAATAAAATTGAGTGATTGCAAAAATGTTTACCCCAGAGTAATTTTATTAGGGATTCCTGCCACCATATTAACATATAAAACAACCTGGATTGTTGACATAGAAATGCAAATTTCACTGTACAAAGATAAGGCTCCAATCACAGTCACATGGCCCCCATACCTCTAGTATATCAATGAAATCAACTCATAGTGAATTCTCCCCAGAGTTGTGTTTGTAAATATTAGACAAACCACAAAATGCACTCCAAATACATGACATTTTACAATATGTTCCAAGCACAGAAACACATGATACTTTACCTACATTGTTTTCATGACCCAACTTGCTTAAGCACTAAATCAAGACTGTGTGTGTATATGTATCTGCCATATATGTATATGTGTGTGTCTGTGTGGATATATATGTGTGTATATATGTATACACGTCACATGTGTACACATGTGTATATGTATACACACACATACATATTTCCACAAATGAACACACGCTAGTTTTTATGCTGTGGGTTTTACCCCTTAGATACCATGTTATCTGAGAGGGAGGGAAAAACACGTGTCATAATTTCTCAATTTCTCAATTGGGGCAAAATAGCCTAACTGTAAACGAAAGGCTATCAGTTGTGTCTATACAAATACACACATATGTACAGGTTCATATATAAACACATATGTAGCATTAATATGGAATATACATATACTCACACACTTGCTTTGAACTCTGTATCTCAGTAGATTATATACTGCCCATCTTGGGAAGCAGTCTTTTCTTCAATAGATTCAGGCAATGGGTGACTGTCTTCTGACAAAACTTAAATAGATGTTTCCAAAAGGCTCTGATCCTGATCCTATGCCAGCTAAATGGCATTTTTAGGATCCCAGTCTTATATCTGGTGGTAACTGTTTAAATTCAGCAGACCCTATTCTGTCAACACCACCACAGCTATTCAATAATGAAGTTTCTGCCTAGGAGAAACAAAGATGCTAGCAGGAAATAATACATCTATTACTCCTTAATATAATCTGCATGGTTGGATTACATGTGATATTTATCTTGTTGTATATTTCAAATGCCTCACCATGTAAAATTTATTAGTTCCATAATTTAAAAACTAGGTTTCAATATTATATTAAAAGGGTGAGGGCTAGATGATTTGCCATGGTTAGAACTTCAAAGAAAATAATATGGAACAGAAGGGGTACTAATTTTGTTCAGACTACAATGGAGCACTCTGATTTCAAAAAGGATGACTTAAAAGTCGTATGAGAAAAGAAGGGAAAAATAAAAAAAAAACTTCAATTTCAAAGCTGGCCATTTGCAAACTTCAAAAATAAACTGTTGAGGGCTTTAACCATAGAAAACATAATTCTATATTGGTATAAAACCCCGAAATCCCATGAGAAGCAAAATCTTACAAACCTAATAACAGCACACATATATTATAGTCTGTCCAAATGAAGGCTTCACGAATTGTCTTTGAAAACTCACTTTCAAAATTAAATGTCTAATAAAGTATTCAGAGCTCCATTAAGCGAGTAGGGCTGGAAATGCCAGCTGGAAATTACATTAATGGAAGGATTCAGGCATCACGAATGTCAGCGAGAGATAACAGGGGCCCTATCTCTGTAAATGAAAGCAATCGACATTCTTCTATCCCTGGAGAGATACTACTCCCCTGCAATAAGCACCACACTCTTCTCGCTCACTTCCGCCGCAGTGTTGGGACTCTGCATGGAATGACACCAGGTCATCTGTGTCACGGACTCACTGGTCTGCAGAAAGGAACCAGAACATCTCCCCTCTACTGCTTACTTCACCCAAGCTGAGTTGGCCTGTCATCCGCTGAGCCCCTTCCACTGTCTCAGCGGAAGCCCCAGGGGTGAATGAGCTAAAATTCTTCAAGAAATGGGGAAGGGAAAGGAGTACAAAGACTACAACAAGGAACAATGACTGGCATTTACCAAAAAGCCCTCCCTCTCTCTCTCTCTCTCTCTCACACACACACACACACACACACATACACACTTTTGAAATTCCTTCCACAGAAACAACAAATGGCATGAGGAACCAAGTCAGTTACCTTAAAGTTTCTCCACTTTTATTTAGATCCACTGAAACATGTTCACGTCAACTGACAGCGGTGCACTGTTCTTCCCATCACTGCATGCTGGCCATCACCATCCCTTGCCTACCAGTACCTGCCTGCCAGCCTCACACGACTCTTTTTGCTACTTCCCATTTGCCCAGTTCCTCTCTGCTTCCACTCCTAGATTAATGTACAATAATATGCAATTAACTGGCATATCTTTTACCATTTTTTTCTTCAAAGCTTCACTTTATACTTATACTTCCCCAGCCAAACTCTATGGACAGAATGCAAATGAAAATATCAAGTCATCATGTCCATACACTTTGCAAAATGGATCACCCTGTGTCCACTCAATATCCTCAGTTTCTACATCCCCTATCTGTTCTGGGAGCTCACTTACTACACTGTCTTTCTGCCCATTTTCTATTTCATATGCAAGTAATAACAAATTATAGGATTGTTCAGCCAAAAATATTTTTAAAAACAAACCAGTGCCAAAACATTAAAAAATTTCCAATATACCTGTGTGCATTAGTCTTAACAATCTGTATACTTAAATAACTCCAAGAGGCTTCTTTTTTTTTTTTGCTAAAAATTTACCAAAATAGTTTGAACGCATAAAAATATTTTTAAAAAAACATAAAGTAAAACCCAGCATAAATTTAGTTGTATAGGCATTGGTTAGAAGACTTTTTTTTCACTAAGGATTATATTCAAAAACTTTCCCTTGGGTTTTCACTAAAAATTCTGATTCTGAACCATATAGCTTATAATGGTGCCAACTATTAAGAACAGGAAAAATTAATCCAATCCAATGAATTATGTATGATGATACATAAGTACAGAGTTTGCCTATACTACAATAAAAAATAAGCACATTTTTGGTTATTTAAAGGTCATCTTCCTGACCCGTAACTAAAATAACTGTACTTGATTTAAACTTATTTAAGTGCAGTGATTTACGGAAAGTTAACCTAAGGATTCGGATAATCAGTTATGAGTGAGAAACGCCTGTTGACAGCCGCAGGACCATTCAGAACCAGGAATTTACTGAAAAAAGAATCACTAGTATTGAATATAGCCCTTAGTCTGGTGAGACAGCAGTCTCAGGAGCAACCCAGCATGTAGAGCACGAGGCTCACCTTCCCAGCCACCCACTCCTTGAGGGGACAGTAGTACTCATAGTGAAACTGCTCAAACTCTGGTGTCTGGCGGATTTCACATAAGAAGGAGAGATCAATACCTGACTCCAAAAGGAGGAGGAGCAGGGGAAATACAAAGAGCAGCAGTCCCAGGCCCACCACAAGGAGCCTGGAAAAACTCTTGACCAGTGGGTTCACCCGAATATGGCCGGTGAGAATGTCATAGCTCCACGACAACGCCCGGCGAGCCTCCTTCAGCTCCTCTTCCTCGGCAATCAGAAAGGCATTTTCATCAGCTTCCAGCTCCTCAAAGGAATCGGTGTCTTCTCTTTCCAGCTCAAGCCTGGACGGACAGTCAAAGAGCATGTCGATCTCGTCATCGTCAACAGGGGTGGGCAGCAGGCTGGCACTCGGGTTGTACGCTAGTTCAGAGATGGTCAAGGGCTCTTCTTTCATTTTATCTTCCTCTTCACTTGGGGGATCTTCAAACTCCCGGGCTTCCTTCACTGGAGAACTGGCTGTCAGGGGAGCAGGCAGCTCATCCTCCTTAGGCAATGGGACACCTGAAAAGACACATTTATTTTCTTAATTTTAAATTTCTTTTTTTGATCAAAATCTGGCTAGTCTAGAGGAAGATAGTTTTAAAAAAAAATTGAGAGAGAACGCAGTCTCAGGGAAGAGTTAGGGAGAAAACAGCAGAGGAAACTCCATGCAAATTAGAGGGACACTGTGGGCCTACATGGAGGGTGTGGACGCACACAACTCAGGACCCAGCAGCCAAGAACCTTGGCACCAGCCTCGGAGTGAGGTGAGACCGGAATGCAGCAGCCCACGCCACTGGCGTTAAAGCTGCAGGGAGAGCCTGGCAGAGTCTGGCTTGGTGCCCAGTGGGTTACAGTACACCTGCCAAACTAGGGGAAAAAAGGGAGCACGTTTCTCTCTCCCTGACCACCCAGCACCATTAACTAGCCGAGAGAGGGCAGGCACCATGTGGGACATACGCAACAGCTGAGCCAACTCAGTCCGCACACCCAGCAACCGGCCAAGAGGAGATGCCTGAGTCTGACTGGGAAAACTAGCAGGAGGCTGAGAGCTCATGACTGTGGGAGCCTTGTGTGCTCAGACTGTGAAAACACTGCGGCTGTGTGGGAGGGCACAGGGTGTGGCTGGGACTTTGGGCAGTCACTGTGGGTGTCTCCACATGTTTGGGGCTCCCTGATTCCCTGGTGAGGGTCATTGCCGTGGGATCTGTGCTCACACCGAGGATTCACAGATCCTTTGTATGGTTCTTGTGGCAGCGCAGTGTGGAAAGAGGGAATGGATTAGAAGGCCTTTTTAGTGAAATAATTACAGAAAACTTCCCTAATTTGGAGAAAGAAAGGGATGTCCAAGTACAGGAAGCACAAAGAACTCCTAGTAGAAATAACCATAAAAGATCTTCACCACAAACACAATGTAGTCAAACAGGGCAGTTATAATCAAAATGTCCTGGTACTGATACAAAAACAGATGGATACACCAATGGAATAGAGTAGAAATAACCCACGCCATCTGCAATCAACTTATATTTGACAAAGGAGCTATAATCAATCCCTAGAGCAAGGACAGTCCCTTAAACATGTGGTGCTGGGAAAACTAGATCTCCACATATGAAACAAGAGCCATACCTTACACCTTACACAAAAATCCACTCAAAATGGATTAAAGATCTAAATCTATGACCCTACACCATCAAATTGTTAGAGAACATCAAGGAAACCCTGCAAGATATTCGCATACACAAAGAGTTTTTGGAAAAGACCCGGAGGCACAGAAATCAAAGCCAAAATTGACAAATGGGATTATATCAAATTGAGAAGTTTCTGCACTGCGAAAGAAACACTCAGGAAAATGAAGAAGTAACCAACAGAATGGGAGAAATTATTTGCAAACTATGTAACTGATAAAGGATTAATAACCAGAATATATAAAGAGATCAAGAAACTCAACAACAACAAAAGAAACAACTCAGTTAAGAATGGGCAAAGGTCTTAAACAGACATTTTTCAAAAAGAGGAAATCCAAATGGTCAATAGACCCAAATGCTCAGGATCACTGGCCATCAGGGAAATGAAAATCAAAACCAGAATGAGGTTTTCCTGCACCCCCGTTAGAATGGCTTTCATATAGAAATCAACAAACAACAAATGCTGGCAAGGATGTAGGGGAAAAGGTACTCTAATCCACTACTGGTGGGAATGTAAACTGGTACAGCCACTGTCTAAGACAGTATGACCTCAGAAACCTGAATACAGAACTGCCATATGACCCAGCCACCCCACTCCTGGGAATTTACCCAAGGGAAATGGCATCAGCATATGAAAGAGCTATCTGCAGCCCCATGTTTATTGCAGCTTAATTCACAATAGCAGAGACATGGAATCAACCCAAATGCCTATCAACTGAAGACTGAGTAAAAAAATTATGGGATATACACACTGTGGAATACTACATAGCAGTAAAAAAAAATGAAATCTTGTAGTTTGCAACAAAATGGGTGAAACTGGAAAACATCATACTTGGTGAAATAAGACAAATCCCAAAAGGACAAAAACTGTATGTTCTCCCTGATCTGTGAGAACTAACAGAGCACCTAAAAAATAATCTATAGAAGTGAAATTAAAAATTCAAAATGCAATGACTTTGAACAGCCCTGGTCTCGACTGTTGAGGAAGTTTTTCTTTCTTTCACACAATTTGTTGAACTCTTTACTTAGTATAGAGTTAATTGTATGTGTATAAAGTTCATTGAAAATAGATCTTAGCAAAAAATAAGAATGGGAATAGGAGAGGGAGGAGGAAGAGGGGTGGGAGAGTGCATACAGTGGGAAGAATCACTATATTCCTAAAGTTGTATTGTGAAAAGCATGAAATTTGTATTCCTTAATTAAAAGGGTTCTTGGAAAAAAATTTAAAAAGAATTTATATATGGAAAAAACATCTGTATGTAGAAGCAAGCAAAACAAAACAAAAAAACAGAATTCAAGATAGCCATGAAATTGTACTGTGTACCATAAATTCTAAGGTATCCATGTTAAATACAAAATAAACACTAATTCTCCAAAGACTGGTAATATTTACATTTATGTTGTAATTCCAGTCCATAGACCTCCACCTTGGGTCATGTTTGCAAGAATAAAATGACAATAAATCCTTCTTCCATGTTACAAGCATGGGTGGTATCTTTTATTTTAAATTTTTTAATGTGAGAGGTAGAAACAGAGAGAGAAATAGAAAGAGAGCTCCCATCCTCTGAGTCACTTCCCCAAATGCCCACAGTGGCCAGGACTGGACCAGGGACAAAACCAGAAACCAGGAACGTATTATAGGTTTCCCACGTGGTTGGAAGGAATCCCCACTATTTAAGCCATCACCTCCTGCCCTCCAGGGTCTGCATGAGCAGGAAGCTGGAGTCTGTGGATGGAAGCAGGTGTCAAATCCAGGCACTCTAATATGGGATACAGGAATCTTCATGGCTAGGCCTAACACCCACCTCATGGCTTCTGTATTTTAGAAGTCAACACCAGCATTTAGCATAGCATTATACCAAAACCACAGAATCTACTACCCAATGATGATCACATTATTATTCTGAAGTACTGCTTTCCAGTCTTCATTTTAGGCACAAAATCATGGTTTCTAGTTTTATATACAGGTCTTTTCTAATCTGAAAGTTCAAAATCTGCAATGCCCTTAAATCTGAACTATTTCTGTTCCCAACCATTTCAGAAAAGGGACACCTAACCTGTAATTGCAATCCTATTGCATGGACAAACTTACACTTTGCTCCTTTTATCTACTATATTAATTTGAATATTTTTCTGTGTGGAAATAAACTCCCACTGGTATTATTTATATAGTTTGTCAAATTTTCTATTTAATTAATACAATAAATTTGCTGCATATTGACCAACATTTAAATTGCTTTGCCATTGCAAAAAAAAAAAAATGCTGTAAGAGACATCTTCATCTATAATGCCCCTCCCAACCTTGCTTCAGTTCATTTTCCTTAGACAGATGTTACAAGGGAAATGGCTTGGACAAAGGGTATGAACTCTTTTTATGTTTTTCAAGTTTGCTGGGGGAGAAGTGCTCCTCAATGCTTCATTTTCAGATGGGAAGTCTAGCTAGTTACTGTCAAGCCTTGGCCAGCTCTCCAAGCTTTCAGTCTTGGGTTCTTAGTGGGAAATAAGACAGCATCAAACAAGTGTCCATCAGGATGGATGCACATGCAATCTCAAATGGACAACCAGATGCACCTGGTAACTATGAGACAGCTCTTGGTTAACATATTTCAGGTTTGACTTTTCAGCCATCAGTGGATACTTTCTGATAGCTCTGGCCTGACAGCACTGGTGGTCCAGTGAAAAATACCACACAAAATACAAACCACGTACTAATGTCCAACAAGTACATGAAAAGATGCTCAACATCATTGATTCTTAAAGGACTGTAAGCCAAAACTGCAATAACATATCACTTCATATCTATGATAATTTTAAAACTGAAAATAACAAGTGTTGGCGAGGGGGCCAGTGCTGTAGTATCCCATATGGATGCCGGTTCAAGACCCAGCTGCTCCACTTCCAATCCAGCTCTCTGCTATGGCCTAAGAAAGCAGTAGAGAACGAGCCAAGTCCTTGGGCACCTGCACCTGCGTGGGAGACCCAGAAGAAGCTCCTGGCTCCTGGCTTTGGATCAGCGCAGCTCTGGCCACTGCAGTCATTTGGGGAGTGAACCAGAGGATGATGGAAGACCTCTTCCTCCTCTCTCTCTCGCTCGCTCTAGACCTCTCTTTATAACTCTGTCTTTCAGAGTAGGGAAGAGAAAGGTAGGTGAGAGCGGCAAGTAGGACTGCTCCTAGTATGCTGGTGTGGGAAGACCAGTGGCCTGGCACTCAGGACCCTGCACTCGGCAAGCCAGCCAAGACACTGCTGTGTGACGTCTGAGCGGCAGCAGACAGTCCATTCCAGTTAGAGAGAGTTTGACGTTTTACCTACACAATGGAACACTCCCTGGCAGTTCATCACTCTCTGGTCCCACCTTGGGCCACGTCCGTCAATAAACTGTCCCACTTAAAGTGGGGGTTGGTGGTGAGACAAGGGCACTAAGACTTGTAAGGAATTTCTACAGGGCTGAGTACTTTGGAGTACAGAATAATGAGATACTCCTAAGAGGAGACAAGAAAACCAAGGCTTCCAGGGCTTGAGGAATTTGCTCAGGAAGCAACCGACCAGGGGCCACACCCATCTGGCTCCAAAGCCCATGCTGCTCCAAACCACCAGGCTCCCTGAGCGAAGGGGACTGAGAGGCCCAGAGAGACCCTCACTTCTTGCCTAAGAGGAACAGCCTTCTCTGTGGGCCTGATTTCCTTTGTGGAAACCGTGGTGCTGTTGTGTATGGGATGGCTACCGCTCAGCCCACTCCACGCCGGCTGTCTCGGCAGCATCATCAGAACACCCCTTCCCTTCTCAAAAGGCTTGCCCAGTAAGATTATGATCAGTTAGTTACAGATCAGCTCTTCTATCTTTGTATCACAGTCAACACAGGAGGGAAAAAAAATCACTTGTCATTGTGGGGATTAACAGTTGAGGTGAGAAATATAATAAACTACAAAACATACTATATAATCTGCATCTCATATCAGTCCCTAAAAGTCCTCCATCCACTTTACGCAGCATGTAAACTTCCAAAACATATTCAGACTATGCCATTAGCCTCACATGTGATTCCTCAATCTCCCCTGTGTTAGGGTAAAGCTTAATCCTTTGAATGAAATTCACATCCCATGGATTTAAAGAAAAATCTTCAGAATGACATTTACTTTTCCAGATGAGGGTTTTCTCTTTCAGGCATGCACATTGCAGAATATCCAATACTGGAAATGTTCCCAATGCCTCTAAATATCCCTGGAAAGCTGCCATTCACTCTATTTTAAACCCTTGAAGAGTCATCTCAATGACTCAGGAAAGCGTTCGCAGAGACTCAGACACAAAGACACACGCAGAGAGAGAGAGAGCAAAGTCTAATGTTCTCCCTGTCTCTGTACCCCAGCTGAAACTCGCCTCCTGTAGGTAGTCTTCTAACACCCAGGGCTGCAGTAGGCTAGCATTTTCCTTACTCCCCCTTGGGGGCTTCAGCCTTCCAGACTCAACTCTCTTCTCATGGCCGTCATCTACCCACCTCCTGGTTATGCTTCTACTCTGTTTTGACACCCACTGTCTCACATCATCTTGGGTGAGTTCAATCTCTGAACTTGATGATGACGATCCATGCAATTCATGGTTCATTGCTCCTGCCAGACCACAGAAGAACCTCTCTCCAGGTCTCCAATGACCACTGTACTTTTACAGTCACCATGTTTTTTTGCCTTTTTAAAAAAAATTCATCTGAAAGTCACAGCCACAGAGAGGGAGAGGTAGAGGCAGAGAGAGAGAGTGAGAGAGGTCTTCTCTCTGCTGGTTCACTCCTCAAATGGACACAACAGCTAGGGCCAGGAGCTTCATTCGGGTCACCCATGTGGGTGCAGAGGCCCAAGCACTTGAACCATCTTCCAATGCTTTCCCAGGCACATTAGCAGGGAGCGGGATCAGAAGTGGAGCAGCCGGGACTCAAACCAGTGCCCGTATGGGATGCCAGCGCTGCAGGCAGTGGCTTTACATGTTATGCTACAGCCCCAGCCCTTAAAGTTGCTATTTTTTTTTCTGCCTTCTTACTGATTTACTCAGACTTTGAGATTCTACATTCTTGGTTTTCATCCAAAGATTCTGAACTTCCTGTCTTCATAGTCTCCTCACCTCTTGCTCTTCTCACTCTGCACCCTGTTCCCTGGAATCTAAATCACACTCATGACTCCAGTACACCATCACAGCACTGCTCAGCCAGCTACTGTAGGTCACCAGTGTCCCCTGCAGCGCTGCCACTTGTTCTTTAAGGTTGCCCTATGGTAAGAGAAGTTTGAAAAATGGCACACTTTATCACCCTTTTGTTATTTTAAAAATTAATTAATTAATTTTCATTTGAAAGGCAGAGAGCTAGGCGGCAGCTTAGGAGATGGGGGAGGGGTGGAATCTTCCATCCACTGGTTCATTCCCCAAATGCTTGCAACAGCCAGAGCGGGGTCAGGCAGAAGCCAGGAGCTGAACTTTAATCTGGGTCTCCCACATGGTGGCAGGGATCCAAGTACTTGACCCATCATCCACAGCTTCCCGGGGTGCACACTGGCAGGAAGCTCGATCTGAAGCAAAGGGGCTTGGATTCAAACTCTAAAATGGGATGTGGGCAGCTGAAGCGGTGCCTTAACCCTGCACCAAACACCCAGTCCTTCTATCAACACTTAGGACATTGCCATGAAGGTTAAGAGCAAGTGCTTTGACATCTGAATCCTCACTGTCTACTAACAGCCATGGATAAGTCCCTTAATTGTTCTCTTCCAGTGTCCTAATCAATAAAACAGGAAAACAAAATCCAGGACATACTGCATGGAATATTATATGGCAAGAAAAGCTTAGGCCAATGCATGTACAGGGACTCATATGTGACAAGCACTCAACAGTGTTACTATAAGCACGGTCCCAAAGAGAAGAAATCAAGTTTGCTTCATTGAACTCAGCCTTTCCCAGAGTCATTTGTCCAGAGAGCGTAGGACACCACCCAGTGTGGGAGATGCATGTTTCTGAACTGTTAGTCTGTCTCAACTCACAATCATCCAGTAAGCTCCAGACTGACCATGCGTGAGAATACTAACCTCAACATACCCTAACCCAAACACCATCTTCAAGCCACATCTGTACAGTAAGCGGTACCACCTGCTCTTCGAATGTGTCCCAAATCAGCAGTCTGAGACTTGTCCAGGACGTGTACTCACTGCTCACCTCTGTCTCCAACTGTGACAAACTGTCATCCGGTCACCTTCAAGGTTCCCCAGCGCCCGCCCCCATCCTTATCACCTGTGACCAGATGGCAGCAATGGCATCTCAGCTGGTTTCCTTGACTTCAGTCTGGCCCCTTTTGAATTATTTCCAGAACAATCATTTAAAAATCCCTCATTAGTGATATTAATATTCTTAAAAGGTTTCTCATGCCATTCAGACTATATGTCAAATTAAAGTCTTTAGCTTAGCATGAAAATCTCTTTTCTAACACACACATTTCCACTCATCCATTTTGAGGTGCCCGAATGTGCCACACCTGTCATGCCCCAGGACCCCTGCACAAACTGTTGCCTCTCCCTGGAATGTGTACCTGGTACCTTCCAGGACCTCAAAAGGGTCATCTGTGAAAGGCTCTTATCTTCTAGCCCAGGTTATACAGATACTGCTTTTTTTTTTTAAGATTTTTATTTATTTATTTATTTATTTATTGAGAGGTAGAGTTACAAACAGTGAGAGGGAGAGACAGAAAGAAAGGTTTTCTGTCCACTGGTTCACTCCCCAAATGTCTGCAATGGCCAGAGCTACACCCATCCGAAGCCAGGAGCCAGGAGCTTCTTCCAGGTATGTCAAGCGGGTGCAAGGGCCCAAGCACTTGGGCCATCTTCTACTGCTTTCCCTGGCCACAGCAGAGAGCTGAATTGGAAGAGGAGCAGCCGGGACTTGAACTGCCACCCATATAGGATGCCGGCGCCACAGGCGGAGGATTAACCTACTGTACCACAGGGCCAGCTCTATACCGACTTTTTTTTTTTTTTTTTTTTTTTTTTTTTTTTTTTGACAGGCAGAGTGGACAGTGAGAGAGAGAGACAGAGAGAAAGGTCTTCCTTTACTGTTGGTTCACCCTCCAATGGCCACTGCGGCCAGTGTGCTGCTGCCGGCGCACTGCGCTGATCCGAAGTCAGGAGCCAGGTGCTTCTCCTGGTCTCCCATGCAGATGCAGGACCCAAGCACCTGGGCCATCCTCCACTGCACTCCCGGGCCACAGCAGAGAGCTGGACAGGAAGAGGGGCAACCGGGACAGAATCCGGCGCCCCGACCAGGTCTAGAACCTGGTGTGCCAGTGCCACAGGCAGAGGATTAGCCTAGTGAGCCACAGCGCCGGCCTTTTTTTTTTTTTTTAAACAAAAACAAAAAGATTTATTTTATTTACTTGAAAGACAGAGTTACAAAGAGAGGTAGAGACAGAGAGTGAGGTCTTCCACCCACTGGTTCATTCCCCAGATGGCTACAAAAGCCAGAGCTGTGCCCATCCAAAGCCAGGAGCCAGGAGCTCCTTCCAGGTCTCCCATGTGGGTGCAGGGGCCCAAGGACTTGGGCCATCTTCCACTGCTTTCCCAGGCCATAGCAGCGAGCTGGATCGGAAGTGGAGCAGCCGGGACTCAAACACTGCAGGCCAGGGCTTTAGCCCACTGCGCCACAGCACAGATACTTCTTATCTGACGGTTTCCACAGTAGATTCCTTATCAGCCATTTCTCCCCAAAATATCAGACTAAGCCTATCATGGTAGCTCCCATCTCATTTAGAAATGGGCGTATGAGCTGATGCTGAAAATTAAAACTAAAGGGAGGGAGGCTGCGGGGGAAAGAGGATCCTGAGAAAGGGATTTGCTTCTAAGGTCATTCCAGAAAGGTACAGGCCCTTTCTCTCTGGATATTGTTGTCACTGAAGGAGCGAGCAGAGACCCCGGCTGCCTTCCTGAGTGAGGCTGATGACCACTGCTCTGAGGGACAGACTGGCCCAGCGTGAAGAGTGGAGAGGAGCGGAAGTGGAACTGGTTCTCAACCCTCTCTCGCCCTGGACTTCTTTTCGTCTTGGATAACAAATCACCTTAATAATTAAAGCAGAGTTGAGTAGGATCCTCTCACCTCCGTGCTGCTGAGGGCATCCTAAGCGACCACAGCTGCCGCCCTTCCTGCAGGTCTGTTTGCCACTAGAGCACTGTGCTGGAATTTTAGTACAGGTATTTGTTAGTCCCTTATCTCCTGAAAGTTAGTGACTTGCAGAAACCACCAGGTGTGAGGGCAAACAGACGTAACAGCAAAAGGTTACAAGAATTCCTACCAAAGTCGAGAACATGAAGTACCATTCTAATGGCCTGAGATGACACAATAGGATACAGACAAAAACCAAGAGATGCTGGAAAGGAAGGCACCCAACGCTCAGGATTCCAGGTGACTGAGATGATCTGCTTAGAGCTACGAGAAGCCCAAGGCAATTAACAAAACGGGAAAGGTGTTCATGTGCAAAAATCAACATATCAAGACACGTGGTTTACTACATGCCAGGAAGAGAAATAAAAATACGACAATGAAAAATCCATTTGAAAATAGCTGAGTGCACACATTTAAAAATCCATCTCATATCCAGGAATATTCTTAACAAGAAATCTACAAAACTGGCACAAAGACAATGTTAAAACATAACTGAGGAACACGAAAGAAAATCTCAGTAAGTGAAGAAATATCATGACGTTCCTGAATAGCAAGCCTCAATACTTTGAAAATTCAGTTCTCCTCTCATTAATCTAAAATTTGATGCAATTTCAACACACTGTCAAAAAAGACAAATGGAGAAAAGCCCACATGAATAATCAAAAGTTTTTGGATCAAAAAAGGCAGTGAGTACACCAGACAATGGAATATTATTCAGTGCTAAAAAGAAATGCTGTGGAAAGTAATCTCAAATGCATAAGTGCAAGAAGTTAATGTGAAAAAGCTATATACTATATATGACTACAGCGCTATGACACCTGGAAAAGACAAGACTATGCAAACAGTAAAAAGACCAGAGGTTGCCAGGGACTGGGGAAGAGAAGGGTGAAGAGAGAGATC